>NW_006295183.1:3871704-3917956 GCF_000327345.1 Myotis davidii | reverse complement strand
ATTCTTTAATTGGTCTGTGAGTTTATTTATGGGAAAATGTATAAAGTTTCAGTTTTCTCTGGGTTATATAACCTTCCATTAAGCAGTGGTTCTCAACCTTCCTAATGCCGCGACCCTTTAATACAGTTCCTCATGTTGTGGTGACCCCCAACCATAAAATTATTTTCGTTGCTTTTTCATAACTGTAATTTTGCTACTGTTATAAATCATAATGTAAATATCTGATATGCAGGATATATTTTCATTGTTACACATTGAACATAATTAAAGCATAGTGATTAATCACAAAACAATATGTAATTATATATGTGTTTTCTGATGATCTTAGGCGACCCCTGTGAAAGGGTCGTTCCACCCCCGAAGGGGTCGTGACCCACAAGTTGAGAACTGCTGGTCTAGGTGCTATGGACTAAATGTTTTTGCTTTCCACTACTATTCATATATTGAAACCCTTATGCCCTATATTAGAGATTTTCAATCGGAGTGCCTCAAGTATTTTTAAAATACGCAATACCTGACTATTTAGTTAGGGGCACTGACCAATTGACCTTGAGATTGTCAAATGAAGGACAGCAGCCAACACAATAATAGCCATCCAGGTATGAATGCCAATCTTGAACCACACATATATAGGTCATATAGTAGAGTTGCCTTTTATTGGTCTTGTTTCATAATAAGGTTGTGTCTGATTGGTTAATTCTTGGTAACAGAAACGCTTCTATACAAGTATAGGCATCCGATATTTTAAAAGTCACTTTGGAGCATAAAGGATAGGTAATTACACTTTTTTGTAAGTAAATAAAAATTGTACCTTTTTGGGGGTCAGATTGGCAAAAATATATACTTTTTTTGTGCTGCAGAATTTTAGTAATTAGTTTATGTGTGCCATGAAAGGAAAAGGGTTGAAAATCAGTGCCCTATAGGATGGTATTTGGTGATAGGGCCTTGGAGGGGAAACCAGGTCATGAGGGTGACAGCCTTATAAGAAGAGACATGACAGAACTCGCTCTCTGTCTCCCTGCCAAGTGAGAACACAGCGAGAATAAATTGATCTGCAAGCTAGGAAGAGGGCTCTCACCAGAACTGGACCAGGCAGGCACCCTGATCTCAGACTTCCCAGTCTCCAGAACTCTGAGAAATACAGTTTTATTTAAGGAACACAATCTATGCTATTTGTCAGGCAGCCCAATCTGACTAAGACATTCAGCAAAATAAAACAAAAGAGTATGGTACTTAGACATGTAAAGATTGGTAGACAGAACTTCAATATCCATTTTCCCATTGTCAGGGAAAGCCTTAGAATATGCCAGGAATAGCATTTAGTGATGAAGAAATTCACCTGCACTTTTATTTGCATAAAGGGTCAAAATTGTGCCCCTCCCTGGATCTATTCTTCTTTATGATGTTAGCTTACGGTCCCACACTCAACAGAACTCAACTTCCTTAAAGTCTGTAATCTAGGTTGGACTTGTGAGTTTCTATGACTAATAGAATTTGTCATAAATATCCTTGGGTCAGTTTCAAGCCTAATCTTAGACCTTATGCTTTACACTCTTCAGCTCTTGTTCTTGGAACCCTGGCAGGGTCATATGATCAATCCTAGGATCCGTTTGCTGGATTCTGGGCATGTGGCCAGTCATACTTCTAGCTCCAGCTGACAGCAAGCAAACTTCAAGAAGCAAAGCCACCTGGCTGACTCACAACAAAACCATGACCGAAAAGTGAGGTCAGCTGAGATGAGACCTACCCAGCTACGCAAACCAAATTCCTGACCTACATAATCATGAGCGACAGAAAGGTTTGTTTCAACCACTGAGTTTGGGGTAGTTTGTTCTGCATTAAAGGCTGATTTTCAACCTTTTCCATTTCACATAACAACTAATTACTAAAAGTCCACGGCATGCCAAATATATAGTTTTTGCCAATCTGACAAAAAAATTAAAAATAGGTAGAATATTGATTCCTACACCCCAGGCGGCTATTGTTGTGTTGGCTGTTGTCATTTTTTTATTTGACAACCTAAGGGAAAGGAGGTCAGTGCCACTGACTAAGTAGTCGGGTCTTGCATATTTCGAAAATTCTTGCGGCACATCGGTTGAAAATTGCTGCCGTAATCAATGTAGTAGGAGAGAGATCCCGTCTGGGTGGTACTGCTGAATCCCTGAACCCAGCCAGCTGCCCTTTGACATTTTAGTTTCCTTAATGAGTAAAATCCATTTCCCCCTTAATCTAGCATAAATTGGATTTTTCTGACAATTGCAACAGGAAAGAATCCTTGTTGACTCACATATGAATCAATTTCTATCCCTTCAATTTTTCTACCTGCTACAGATAGGAGCTTATTACTCTGCTGCATAAAATGCCTATCTGACTCCTTATCTCCTTTTCAACATGTTTCAAAGTCTTTACATAATCCTTCTCACCTCATACACCATATAGGCCCTGACACTGATGCGTTATCACACAGCTCCACACTCTAGGATTGCTACTAAAACAATCATTGTCATTGAAACACCTAAAAACACTAACACACTACCGTACTTTTATGCATAATATTCTCTTTGCCAGAAATGCCCTTCCCATTTGTCTCCCTTCCTAAATCCTCTTTATTTTTCAAGAATCAGCTCCTTTAACAAACATTTAATAAACATTATAGGCTTTGTAAGGAGACCGTAATCTGTGCTGTGATTTAGTGGCAGCTTTGGAGCTAGCTGACAATGCTATAGTCAGGAGGCTGATTGGTGGATTTCTTACTCCCTAGGACTTGGACCAAGGCTCACAGTATAGCAGGTCTTCAATGTGCTTTGATGAACGCACATACACCTATGTCCTAAAGACTATGTTCAGTGCCTTTAGCATGTACTGTCCATGAGATTGAACAATTTTACTTATACTTAACAGCAAAAATACTTACATTTTTATTATTTGTAATTATATTAAATTAATTGAAGTGGCATTGATTAATGAGATTGTATAATTTCAAGTGAACAGTTCCATAATACTAAATATACTACCAAAATTTTAAAATACAACTTTAGTTAATGATTTGGTCATTCCCTTTTCCTTTCCAATTAAGATGGATAAACAACTATTAATAAAATTACCTAACAATTAAACTCCAGGAAATAAATGAAAAGATATTTGGAGGGTAGGCAAGGAAGTATATCTATGAAATAGAAATTGCCAGGAACTGCCAGAAGCCGGTCTATCCTTGTTGCTTGACACAGTCACTGCAGGAAAGAAACAGCTGCACAGCATATGTTAATTTCAGACATATAAATACATTACAAGAGCCAAAAAGACCTGATATAAAATCCAAGGGTTAACTTTTCTCTGTATAATTGTGCTAGATATTTCTTATTTTGTGATCATGGTATCTCCCCTGCCAAGTAAGTATAGATAGATATTTCTTATTTTGCATTCTTATTTTCATACAAATCAATATCTGTTCTTCTTTAATTAGGATACTATACATTCTTCACACATGTTTTTTCATAAGTTTACCAAATGCCCCAGGTTGATTTCATTTTTATAGCTTCACAGAATTAGACTTTTCTAAAGTCTAATCTCCTTAACTTGGTATGACCTTGAAACATTTGTTTTTATATGAAGCTGGAGGCCTGGTGCATGAAATTCTTGCACTCGTGGAAGTTCCTCAGCCTGGCCTGTGCCCTCTCCCATACCGGAAGCCCTCAGGGGATATCCGACTGCCAACTTAGTGCTGCCGCGGAGGAGGGAGCCTCTGCTGTGCTCGCCAGCCATCAGCCTGGCTTGTGGCTGAGCAGCACTCCCCCTGTGGGAGCACACTGACCACCAGGGGGCAGCTCCTGTGTTGAGCATATTCCCCCCGGTGGTCAGTGCGCATCATAGCAACCGGTCATTCCGCTTTCAGTCACTTTGCATATTACCCTTTTATTATTTAGATTATGGAATCACTAAGAGAGTTTTTATTTCTATTAGATTGTGAGAGCTATTTCACATTAAATTGTAAGTTTACACAATATTGGTTGTATTTTTGGTCAGTGTTAAGTATCTCAACATGACTTCCATAGCCAACGTATCTCACAATGCAAGTTGAGTGACACTAAAGGTCTTATTTTCCCCAAACTGAAACAATTCCATAATAGCTGAGTGGCACATTGAAGTAAGAATATGTTTGGAGCCAGGAGCCTACCCTCATTCCCAGCAACACAGGGAATGTTTCTGATGTCTCCAATTTAGCTCCCTCAGCTGTATAGTGAACACAATAGCATGTGTCACCCATAGCACAAGGTTGTTTTCAAAATAAACAGACATAAGAACTGTTACTACTTTGAAATATATGATGCCTTATTCCATGAAAAAGGATATCAACATTGGAACATTAGATGGCATTTCTGTCTCTCCAACATCTGTGTCATGAAATATTGCTCATAACATTGGTAAAACTAGGGATGTAAATGGCCATGCCAGGCAGATGAAACAGATTGTGACTTTTCCTTTTAGAAAACATATCACTGATTTCTGTGAGCATATATTTAATAGATATATTCTCCAGGTGTGTGTGTGTGTGTGTGTGTGTGTGTGAATGTGTGTGTGAATCAGCAGCATTTGAGGGTGCTGCTGCTTCTTTAAAAGGCCTGATTTAGGAATCAAATGGTGCAAGATAATAAGGCTCTTGTAGGCCTTATTAACCCAGCAGGTGCTGAATACACACAGTTACTGTTGACACGCTTATTGTTTCTACTTATTTGAAGATCAGTACTCACTGCTGAAATGAAATAAGGAAAGTCAAGCGATCAAGGATAGGAGAATTATGGCAGAAGCTTATGTCCAAAGAAGTTACTGAAATATTTTAAAGTATGAAATATAATAAGTAGAGTCAGAAGTGAAAATTAAAAGGTGGGTGCGGAAGAGTATGTTATGTCACAATAGTATAATGATGAAAACTTTCAGAATCAGAATATATATACGCCTAAGTGACCGAACGACCAAAATGACCAGTCGCTATGACACATACTGACCACCAGGAGGCAGAAGCTCAACGCAGGAGCTGCCCCCTGGTGGTCAGTGCGCTCCCACAGTGGGAGCGCTTCTCGGCTGAGACCCATCCCAGCGGCCCACCAGCCCGTCGGCAGCCACTCACTTCCTCAGTAGTCCTGCAGGTCCAATCTCTAGAGAACGGGATAGGCACTGACAGACCAGCGAAGCAGACAGTGGCATCCTGGAAGTCAGCCTCGGGCACCGCAGCTGCTTCCCCTCCCTAGACACTCCACAAGGAAGAAACAATATAAAAGCGGCTTCCAGGTGGCTCCCAACAACCAGTGCAAATGTCAGTGGGATGGATCTGGATCTCTGGCTGGCAGGGCGTCCAACTGCCTGCCTTGAGGGCCAATCATGTCCTGCCCCACCTCCCCTAGGGCCCCACCAGTGCATGAACTCATGCACTGGGCCTCTAGTAATGAAATAAAATACTAGGCTTCTGGTTCAACAATGCACTTCATTTAGCACCTACAATGTAATGTTTCCCAAATTCTCGTAAGAGAAAAAAAGTGTAACTATTAATAAAAATAAGGCCTATACATTTGAAAAATACACAATAATATCACAGAACTAATAGTCTAATACCATAAACTAGAAAGGGTATTATGTACTATTATTAAAACCTACTCAGCTATCACCATGTGAAATTGAAGTCTGCCCAACACATGAAGGTAAGGTAGTTTATATTTCTTCTATCACCTGTCTCTGTCAATAACTAACCAGAAGGTGGAGAATTATCTCACCCACAAGAGAGTGATTATGTAGGTTGCTAGCATTTTGTTATATCTCCCCAACGTAGTCCATGCTGACTTATTTAAACACAAGTTAATGGAGAAGGGGTGACCTATCTCATCTTACTATTATTTTAAAAGCTATATCAATAATCTTTATCTTCTTTATTCCTTCTTTATACTTAATAGTACAGAATAGACTCCCATTTATAACTGGCTTTTAATAACAACAACAACAATAATGAAATAATGTAATGTAAAATTTTATTCAGAAACTATTTTCTAACTTGATCTTACTTCTCTTGCTAGAAGGAGCCCCATTATCTTTCTGAAAAAAAATACAATTGTTTAACCATGTAGGAAATGACCAGAACTACCCATGAACATCGAATTATTCCTAACAGAAATGTCAATTTCCAGCCCATTAACTCAGTATTTTATTCTGGTCCAACTTTACAACACAGACTTTCCTACCCAACTGCAAGCGGCATGAAAAAGTTTTAAGGCTAAGGCAGCGACTATAAAACAGATGACATTTTAAAACTCACTCCAAGGTAAATATTTCATTTGAAAAGAGAAACAAAAAGGAGGAATGGACACAGGTGAATAACAGTTTAAACACACACTTATGCCCACAAGTGTCTCCATTCATACCATTCATAATCATTGGGAGGAAAGTACTGATTTTTCTATCGCCATTCCAAGCACTGCAAGCTCTTTAAACTACAGAGCGAGCACTTCTGAAATTCCTATCAACGTAGAGTAACACGTGAAGCAGGCAGCCCTGCAGTTAAACTCTGGAGATCCTGACCCCAGGCCCCCTCTTATACCTGTGACATTTACCTCACGGTGCCTTGCCGTTTCTGATCTGGACAATGGGAATAAGATTAAATCTCACCGTTGGGAAAATGAAAAGATTTAATAAAATCAACAAAGTCACTTAGAATCATGCCTCAAGGTCCACTGTAAAGTCTCTATAAGAGATACCGATTCCTTTATATTGTTCAGAGCCCAGAACAATCAATAGCTGCTGTATTATATGTGTGTAAATAACTAAATGTTGTTTTTGTGTTTTGTTTTTGAGTTGCCTTTTACGTCTTGCATTTCCCTCGTCGTTCTGAGAAACATGAGAGGCTGTGACAGTTAAAATAGGTATTTTGAGTAAATTATGCACACTAGTAACCCCCTTCATGCTTGAATCAAAGAAAGACTATTTTATAGAGGAAAGTAAAATCACGAAACCAGATCCAGTGCACTGACTCTGCAATCTGAATGCCCTATGCAAATGCCATTTTCACTTCTAAGCCAATGGAATACAACTTGATGAAAGAAATGGACATGGAATTATGTTTTCTTTATACAGGTCCTGCCCAGGGGAGGCACAATTTGGGGTCGGGGCGGGCGTCTTTGGCAGCAGACCTGATGTCTCTTCAGCATTGGCTACTTAAAGTATGCTGAGTGTGCGACTTGGGAGTTGGTCGAGCATAGGCACTGTGTCTTTCTCATCTCAATAAAATGCTCAATACTTGTTAAAGAGTCCAACACACGTTAGGAACTCTGAGAATGCTTACGCAATCAATGTCTTTTTAAAAATATGGCCCAGAATACGCTGACCTCTCTGCAACTTGGTGAAAACCTGTTGTACTTAGTGCAAGATTTACCTGCCTGTGATATCAAAAGTACCTGCCCACTTCCTATGATATAATGTACTATATAACATCCAGCTCCACTTCCTACTACATCTGGTTTTCTACTGGGTAAAATAAGGCAAGAAAAATAAATGAAAGAGATGGAGGTTAGAAAGTAAGAATCAACACTGTCTGCACTTACCTACAATAGGATTGTCTATGCAGAAAAACCAATAAAGTCTAGAAAATAGGAGTAGATAAAATAAGTGATTTTAGGAAGGTTATAGGATACAAGCAATATTAAAATCTATAAAGTGTAAGTGAGAGAAAGTAAAGAAAGTCTAAGGTAACAGAGAGATAGATGCATGTTTTTAGACACACACAAAAAAATAGGAAAATAGCTGTATGACTTTGGTCTGCCATGCAATGCCAAAAGCACAATTCTTAAAGTAAAACATTGACAGATTGGGCATCTGACTGGTACACTAACAACAGGGACCTGGGCAGAATGGCTGGTCTGCCACCTCTGCAAGGTGAGCACAGAGGAATTTAGGACTATTGGGGGGGGGGGGGATATAGACAGTGAGATGGGACAATGCAGAAAAAAAGACCAATTTAAACAAAATGAGAGTAGGGAGTTGGAAAAAGATGTTGCTGTTGTTACAATTGGTGTTATTCATATCTTTTACCTTCTCTTAAAATCAAAAGTAAAAACATCTTAGGGTTTTCAAAGCGAGAATCCTGCCATCTGAGAAATAATTATTCTAAATATATCAGACCACTGGAGGGCACTGTGGCATTGCATTTTGGTCCGACCTTTAAAATCTCAGTTCGGGAGATTAATCTAGCTTCCGAAGCCCAGGATGAGCACACACAGGGACTCTGGGGTATGTCTGAACCTGTGGATGGGCACAGCCGTGCAGACGCGTAAATCAGTTAGCGACCCGCCGAGACAGCTCCAGGCCCAGAAATCGCCTTCCACATCCGCCTTCACGGCACGCTTCAGGGAATTCCTTACTGGTTGTTCAGGCTGAACTCTGATATTATGGTTTTCTAATTGCAGTGAAAATGGATCATATCTGGCATTTCCCACTCATTAGAATCTGTGCCAGTGTGATGGATTAATTTCGGGGCATTTTCTGTCCTTGGTATAATCATTGGAAAGGGAGCAGCAACGGCTGCTGCATTTGGGTAAATCACAGCACAGGGGCCAGGACTTAGATGTGAAAGAGAGGAGAGGGAGGGAGAGTGGAAGGGAGAGAGAAAGGGAGGAAAAGAGAGAAAGAGTTAAAGGGAGTGGTTGACAGACAGTGTGTGTGAAGAAGGCTTAGCTGAGCAAAGGTGAAAGTCCCAGCATGCTGGCTGGGATGAGAATCACAGGCAGGTCACAATGGAACGCAGTGTTAATATTGGAAAATGTTTAAAGGTATGCTAATAGATCTGGATCCTCTCATGCAGTAATTTTCCTTTTTATTAAAAACCAACTGACTGCAATAAAAATCATGGAGCCTTTTGATTTTCCATTTGCATTTTTTAACATTTATAATTCTTATAGTAAAAGAAATAGCAGATGATCACTTAGTAAATTTTATACTATCTAATCAGTGGGGTGTACACCTGAAACTAATAAAATAGAGCAGCTCAACTGTAATTGAAAAATTAAAAACAATGATTTAAGGAAAGAAAGAAATATCAGACCTGAGTTTTAGTCCTGTTATTAAAATATGTCTGATGAAAATATATTGAATGTTTATACCGTGCTAAGCACAGCTATATGATGGTAAATGCAGAAGGTAGTAAGAGTTCTTCCTGCCTTTGCTCAGATACCCTTTGAATAAGCTGAAATACTGTTTGAAACAAATGAAACAATAGTACAGTGTGAATTCAGTTCCTATCATCTCAAGTTCTTCATTTCCTAAATGTATTCAAAAACTATAAATTTCTGATTCTACATTTTTTTTGGTCTTGAGTAAAGAAAGCTTAATTTTCAAAAAAAAATCTTCAAGCTTACACATTTGAATAATTAAAATTGCCAATAGCCTGGGAAACATCCCGATGGCACAGATAAAATAGTAAGGCTAGCCTCAGATTTTTGACATGTATATGGTGAGAAATCAGAGGTAATCTTGTTACCAGAGAAAAAAAGAAAGGCAAAGTAGAAAGTGTGACAGAGTTAAAAATACAAAAGAATATAAAAAAGAAATGGCTTATTTAAATATTAATAAATGACAATGAACTTTTCATACAGATTCACATAAATGTAGAATAATGAAGGCTTTGATGGGTCTAGCACTTGGCTCTGTGCTCAGCACAGTGATAAGAATGAAACTACAGAAAGTCTTAACAGCTCCTCCTGCCCTTACTCAGACACTCTTTGAATAATTTGAAATACTTTATTTAAAAAGAGAATGCCCCAAATATATGGTGACAGGAGAAGGTCTGATTTTGGGTGATGGGCATACGGTGCAATATACAGAACTTGTAACATAGAAACCCACACCTGAAACCTATATGTTCATGTTGACCAATATCACCCCAATAAATGTAAAAATAAAAAAGAGAGCTCTAGTTGGTTTGGTTCAGTGGTTTGAGCGTTGGCCGTGGACAGAAGGGTTCGAGGTTCAATTCCAGTCAAGGGCACATAACTTAGTTGCAGGCTTGATCCCTGGCCCTGGTCAGGGCGTGTGTGGAAGACAAGCATTCGAAATGTCTCTCTCACATCAATGTTTCTCTCTCTGTGCCTCTCCCTCTCCCTTCCACTCTCTCTGAAAATCAAAGCGATTTGCATTTATATTGCAGTATAGCGCAACATCATCTAAGCTAAAGTGAGAGAGAGAGAGAAAGAGAGAGAGAGGGAGGGAGAGAGAGAGAGAGAGAGAGAGAGAGAGAGAGAATGTTAGAAAATGCTGTACAATTAATTTTACTTTCATAGTTTAGCAAAGTTTTAAAACTTCTTATAAAATACCGAAAAGATCATGGGAATTGTTTGAACAAGTATAGTAAAGAACTATTGTTTTATCTGCCCATTGCACCTCCTTTTGTAAATGTTACTCCATTCTTTTGGGAATGCTCTTCTTCCACTGGAACCAAGTGATTCTGAGGAAACATCCATGTTCATATATAACCCATTCCCCTCTCTCCCACACAGGGGCTAGTAAATTGCTCTAAATATAGACCACATCTCCAAACTGAGGCAATTAGACCTTCCTCTGGTAATTTCTGACTTTTCATCAGAAAAAGAGTAAATTAATCCATAGAAGAGTAAATTAATCCATCCTGTGATAGAAGTCGCAGGATGTAGAACTCGGGAAATGTTGACAGCAATGTTTCTTGTCATGTAGAAGCCAGACTAAGGTAGTCAACACAGAAAGAGCTGAAGATCCCTAATAGTGTTTAACCCCTTGTTCCAGTTTTTCTGAAAGTCCATCTGCATCCCCCACTTTGGTGAACACCATACTGTTGTATGTGTCTATGAGTTGTTCTTTTTTCACCCAGTCCTGCAACCCCCACCCCTCTGTCAGCTATCAGTCTGTTCTCTGAGTCTGTTTCTATTTTCTTTGTTAATTTTGTTCATTAGATTCCACAGATGAGTGAAATCATATGGTACTTATCTTTCTCTGGCTGCCTTATTTCACTTAGCATAATGCTCTCCCGGTCCCTCCATGCTGTCACAAAGGGCAAGAGTTCCTTCTTTTTTATAGCCAAGTAGTATTCCATGATGTGAATGTACCACAGCCTTTTATCCACTCACCTACCAATGGACACTTGAGCTGCTTCCAAATCTTAGCTATTGTAAATAACACTGCAATGAACATAAGAGGACATATTCTTTCAAATTATTGTTTCGGGTTTCTTTGGATATATTCCCAGAAGTGGAATTGCTGCTTCATAATGCAATTTAATTTTTTTAGGAAACTCCATACTGCTTTCCTCAGTGGCTGCACCCATCTGCATTCTCACCCACAGTGCGTGAGCATTCCCTTTTCTCCACCTCCTCGCCAACACTTGATGTTTGTTGTTGTATTGATGATAATCATTCTGACAGATTTGAGGTGGTATCTCATGATTTTAATTTGCATTTCTCTGATTATTAGTGACATTGAGCATCTTTTCATACGTCTCTTGGCCATCTGTAGGTACTCTTTGGAGAAATGTCTACCCAGGTACCATACCCACTTAGTAATTGAATTGCTTGTCTTGGGGTGTTGAGATATATGTTTTTAAAATAAAAGCTGGATATTAATCTTACAAGATATCACTGGAGAATATATCTTCCATTTAGTAGCTTCCCTTTTCATTTTGTTGATGGTTTCCTTTGCTGTGCAAACTTTTTAGTTTAATGTAGTCCTGTTTATTTTTTCTTTTATTTCCCTTGCCCAAGGAGACATATTAGAAAAATATTGCTACAAGAAATTTGGCTTCCTATGTTTTCTTCTAGGAATTTTATAGTTTCAAGTCTAACATTTAAGTCTTTAATCCATTTTGAATTGACCCTAGTGTATGGGGTAAGAAGGTGGTCTAGTTTTATTTTTTGCATGTATCTGTCCAATTTTCCCTGCACCGTTTATTGAATAGACTATCTTTACCCCATTGTATATTTTTGCCTCTTTTATCAAATATTAATTGACTATAAATGTGTGGGTTTATTACTAGGCTCTCTCTTCTGTTCCATTGATCTATATGTCTGTTTTTATGTCAGTACCTTCCTGTTTGGATTACTATGGCTTTGTGGTATAGTTTGATATCAGGTAGCATGATTCCTCAAACTTTGTTCTTCTTTCTCAAGACTGCTATGGCTATTTGGAGACTTTTGTGGCTCCATATAAATTTTTGGAATACTTATTTGAAATATACCATCGGTATCTTTTGTTTGTTTGTTATTTTTGTTGTTAATCCTCAATAGAGGACTTTTTTCTATTTTTTTTTTTTTTTTAGAGAGAGTGGGAGGGAGGGAGAGAAAAACATTGATGTGAGAGAAACACATTGATCAGTTGCCTCTCCCACATGCCCTGACCATGGCCAGCGGTGAACCTGAAACCCAGGGACATGCCCTTGACCAGGAATTGAACCCAGAACCCTTCAGTCCATAGGCTGATGCTCCAACCACTGAGCAACACCAGCCAGGGCCACCATTGGTATCATGATAGGAATTGTGTTGAATCTACAGATTGCTTTGGGTAGTATGGACATTTTAAAGATGCTAATTCTTCTAATCCATGGACAAGGTGCATGTTTTCACTTGTTTATATCCTCTTCAATTTCTTACTTCAGTGTCTTATCATTTTCCAAGTACAGGTCTTTTATATTCTTGATTAAAATTATTTCTAGGTATTTTTGAAGCAATTGTGACTGGGGTTGTTTTCTTTGTTTACCTTTTTGATAGCTCATTATTGGTGTATAAAAATGCAATTGATTTCTGGATATTTATTTTGTATCCTGCCACTTGACTGAATTCATTTATCGGTTCTAGTAGTTTTTTGGTGGAATCTTTAGGATTTTCTATTTATAAAGTGTCACGTCATATGCAAATAATGACAGTTTTACCTCTTCCTTTCCAATATAAAAGCCTTTTGTTTCTTCTTATCTGATTGTTGTGGGTAGGACTTCAAGTACTAGGTTGAATAAGAGTGCTGAAAGCTGACATCCCTGTCTTGTTAATTACCATTTCCTATAATCTTACCAATTACAGATTTGTTCTTTCTGATTTTTTGTAATATTCAGAATCCTCTCATTCCAAGCAGAAAGCAACTCTTATCAAAGGTGCAGTATAAGTCCATGCGTCCAGCATCTTCCTTTGTGCTGTGTTTGTCACCGTTCATTAGTGACATTCTGAGACCATCTTCTAAATCATCTTTTACCATAGGGCAACAGTTCTGTCCATTTGTGTTGCACAGGGAAATACAAACTGAATTCAGAATCAAACCTGGGACCTTTCAGTCCACTGGCTGACGCTCTATCCACTGAGCAAAACCAGCGAGAGTCAGAGTGAAATTATCTTTATGTGTCTTCCGAGCAAATACAACCTTGCGTCATCTGATTCAGGGAAAACATTTCTCCATAAGTAATTGTCCCTGAATAAATGACTTCCAACTCATGGAATTGTAATCACGTTAGACAAGCACAAGCATCCCTTTAAAATGCTGTCATTGTTCATCGTAGACCTTAGAAGTAGACGTTAAATAGTGGAATTTTGAAATGAAAGAAAAAAACACATCTCTGTATCCTGTCAGGCTTGTGCTCTTATATGAATGTGAGCAGACATTTGCAGATAATATTATCAAAAGTTCACGAACAATAATTGTAGTCTTCACTTGATGCCCCGTTTTGTCAGTTTCTCTCAAGATTAAATGTGAAACATGCACCTAAAATATATTTAACGTGTGTTTGTGGGAGACAGATTCTTCAAAACTATTTTCAGACTCAATTGAAGATTTACTACATGAAGAGGGGGAGATGATTGTAAGTGATCGTAAAGTCTGCCACGAGAAATCCATTATTTAGTGCCTGCATATCTAACTGCTAATTTGCTGACAGGTGCTGTATATATTCACATTCTCAGATAGTCATGTACACAGATATATATAAATACATGCACATATATGATGATCGCAACATCAATAAGGCCACAATCTGAGATCTTATTATGCTTTAGAAATGTCTTTTCTCCTTGAATTTTACTTATATCTCCAGCCCTTCATCTCACAGCTTTCCATGTATTACTCTTACCTTCTTTCAATTCTGTGGAATCCCCCTGTCCATTCTGCCACCAAACGTTACCTCATGCTGATCCCCTATCTGGGATACCCTTGACCTTACCCCTTCCTATTTCCAGTATCATCTTTAAAGGCATGTTCTTCAAGAAGCATTCCAGTACCCCATGTCTGGGTGAGTTGTCTTTTCTATGTGCTTTCAAAGTGCATTTACCATTATGATTTCATCCATCAATCATCAGTGACTGAATAGTTGTCGCCTTCCTCAGTTAGATGATAAACTCCGTGAGTACTGTTGTGAAACTATTAACTGTTGTATTCCCAGTGCTCTAAACACAGAGAAAACATTTAATGAGATTTCATGGAATGAGTGTATAAAAGAATGAATGAATCAAGTGATTTGGGCAGCTAAGTTTGGGCCTAATACATTCACCTTCACAGGGACTGGAGATCAGAAGAAGGAAAAAGAGAAAGGACAGGGGGTGTCTTCTCTGTTGGTACCAACAAAAATATTTCTCTATTTTGTTTTGCCAAATATCTGTTTGTAAGAACATATAAAAGTCCAACCATCAGGGAAATTCCAGTGGGTGACTTAATTTCAATGATCAGGGATTCTTTTCCATGATTAGGAAGTAGCTGATTCAAAAACATCAGTTAATAACAAGTCATTGCAAAATCTTCACCCTCAGTTGTCCAGATGCTCACAGGTCCTCTCAGAAGAAACAAGCACAGGGCTCAGGATAGGGACCGTGTAAGCCCAATGATGAAACTGATTACTTGCCCATATTTTGCTCATTTTTTTAAAAAATGTGTAATGTTTCATTAATAATATTAGTCTATTTTAAAGCAAGCTTTACAAATTTGAGCAGACATATTAATATACCTTTCCCATGACAATTACACCTTTAGAGGAGTTATTACAATAGGTCAAATATATGCATGCATTTATAATAACATATGTAATGTTTTATATCTATTGAAATTTTTATATCATGAACTACTTCCACCATTGTGAAAGGAATGCATCAGGCATCCCTATATCCTGTTTGGTCTGTCACATAATTAAATCCAAGGGACCTTTATTTTGCTGTGAGCTACATGATCATTAACAGAATATTAGGTCTCTCTTGGATTCAGTATTTCCTCCATAGATGAGGAATTGAACCAAATATCATCTAGGTTTCTTTAGGTTGCAAGGTCTAAATCACTTGAAGTGAGATTTTATATAAAAATTGTGCTTCTCCATTATCATGTATGTTATTCCTTTCTGAAAAGGAATTGATTGATTCATGCATTCATTCATTATGTGGCCAGGATAGAGTTATTATAGTAACAGCAGCACTAATAGTGGTAATAGTACTTCTATACCATTGCCGCCAAAACTACTAGTAATGCTAATAACAAAAACAATTATTGATTAGATAGCATGTCTTAAATGCTAAGCTAACAGGATTTATATGTATTTAATCCTTTTAGCAAGAGTGGTATTTCCTAGTCACCATCCAGTACTCTGATTTCAATGAGAGTGGGGCATTTAAGCTTCCAAAACAAAAAACAAAAAACAAACAAACAAAAACAAAAAAACACAACTTCCTCATCTCTGCTGTTATCATTTTTATTTTAGATACAATTAAACATAAGTTAATATACTTTTCCAGCATTATGCCTTTAAGTAATGCTGTTACATGGCTGAGGCAGGATTTAAACGAAACCCTCATTTTTAACCATGCTGACACTACTATTACGGTATTTTTCAGTTCCTGCTTTTATTTTATTACTAGAGGCCCAGTGCCCCAAATTCATGCACAGGTGGGGTCTCTAGGCCTGGCCAGCAATCAGGGCCGATTGGGGCCTTCTGGCTGTCAGCCTGGGCCTTCCCTCCCATAGCCCCTCCCCCTGTCTGGGGTTTTCCTGCTGGCTGCCAGCTTCTGGCTGCTGGCCAGGGCCTGCCAGATGGGGGGAGGGGCCACGGGAGGTTGGCTGGCATGGGGAGGGACCAGAGGAGGTTGGCCAGCCACAGAAGGTTGGCTGTGGGAGTGCACTGACCACCAGGGGCAGCTCCTGCATTGAGCATCTGCCTCCTGGTGGTCAGTGCTAGTCATAGCGACCGGTCATTCCGGCATTCCAGTCACTTAGGCTTTTATATAGATAGATATAAGAATTTTATTTTAGAATAAGCCTGGAATTATAACATTGCTTTGTAGTGTTGTCTGTATTTCAGAAATCTACCTGTGAGATGCTAAACAAGGATTTCCTTGAGAATAAGAAGCATATTCTCAGAGCATAACAACATTTCCAAAATACAAAATAAAAATGGATACTCATTGTGTTATTTAAATCTAATGAAAATTGAATGAACATACAAAAGAGAAAGAACAGAAATAACAAAAGTAAAATAAAAATAAACTAAAAAAAAAAAAACATTAGAGACCAGTCTTCCCCTAAGGCAGGAGGCAGAAATGGTCTTTGCCCAACACTGGGACTTCATGGGAAACGGAAAAGAACTTCTGATGGAGAGACAGGTTGTGCATCTCGGCTGAGCAGGGAACAAATTGGAGTAAAAGGCCCACATACCCGATAGGGAGGGAAATATTTAGAGAATACGCAGCCATATTTTGATAAGAACAATTTACTTTTAACTTAATGGTTTTATAAATCTACTTTTATTATTTGGTTTTATTTTGAGGTTTGATTTCGCATTATTTAACAAAAAGAGGTCTTAACTGGCTAAGCCCTTGGTTTAGAGCACCGGGACGTGACTGCTATGTGCTATGTGCCGTTTGCCTTCCCTGCTATTCATTTACAGATTCTATTAGCCACCCTGTGCGTGTGCTCACAGGTTGTCTGCATATCCTTGTCATGTATGCTATTGTTCCAAGGGGGTAGCCCAATGTAAGCAGAACACAGCACAGGCGTATTAATCCTTGCATCTTTCCTGATGCTTCTTGAGCATTTTTTTTTTAAAGTCAGCTTTTTACTAAGATGTCAATAGTTCCAGAATTGGATGGAAAAAGCAAAATTGGTTCTGTCAGAACTGAGAACCCACAAGTATAATCTATAATTTTAAGTATCTTTTTTTTTCCAGTTTCATTATTAAAGCTGAGCAGTGTTTAATGTCACTTAGAAAATGACTTGGTGTTGTTTTAGAAATCGGAGATAGACTTGGTAGACTATTACTTAGAACATCTGGCAGCATAAACACTATGGGCAGGCAGCAGAAAATAAAATATAAAGGTGGAGACATTAACTTTTACTTCCTAATGTAATATCAAGTGGATTTCATCAGAGATTTTAATTAGAAGTAACTAGCAAGACTGAAACAAACTAAAACCCCTGTATATTCTCAATGTTGCCTTTTCCTAGCGAGGCAGACTTGAACATATATTAACCTCTTTGAGCTTAGGGATTTTTATTTAATAAAAATTGGTTTTTCTTATTATGTGTATATTATTACATGTTATTTCTTGATTGTGATACTTAACACATTTTAAAAAGCAGGCCTTTATGGGCTTACAAGATTAAATATTGGAATAAACCTCCTATAAATAAACATAATACAAATGATAAGCATGAAGACGTGGCGATTACATGGAGAGTTAGTATCTAGCACGCACAAAATAAAGTATTATGTATGAAAATTTTCAGAAGTATAATCATGCTGTCCACACTACTGATTATTTTCACCAAATAAAAAAAAGTGGGAAAAATAAATGTGTTATGATTAAGTAGAGGTCATAATGCCTGTGTCCTAAGTTTGATTTTGTTATAAAAAATGATACATGAAAAAGAATTTGAGGGTACATAAAAACTTTGTAAATATTATGTAGCATTTTTATTTTTACTCATATCCATCATGAAAGAAATAAAGGTATTTTGCATTTTTGTATTAATATGTCTTCATTAATGATCTCTAAAACATTTAGTTTTACCTTAATTAAAGCATGTTTGTTTGAATAAAGGATGAAGCATACATCATGACTGCATGGAAAGAGATGTTGAGATGGACAATCTTAATAGGACAATCAATCCAGGACACCGCAGATTTCCAATTATTATTCAAGTTTTGACAAATCCTTCTTTTGGGCCATTGGGAATTCCAAATCCCTCCTCTGAAATAATTGATGTTAGAACTGCATTTCAAAAGAATTAAGGGAGATCACATACCTAAAATCATCAAACATGGGGTTTGGCAATTATATGCTTTCTCAATTACCCCCTTAATCAGAAAGAATAGTTTGCTATTACTAATAAAATAACGGCATATTTGTTAACAAATACAAATTATGTATCTGTTATTTGTTTACAAAGGAAAACCTATCTCCCTTTCAGCCATATTATATAGCTATGTACATTTTAATGCAAAATCTTTCTGCCTTACAAATAGATATGTATGTGTATATTATTTATACATTAAAAACAGGTTTCATTTTTATTAACAAACTCTAATATTACCTGCTGAGAAGGAATTTCTCGACCTCAAGAAATTTTTACTTGACTTGGAAAAATATTGTTCACTGTCTGGGATATACTTGTAAATCTAATTTTTCATCTAGCATTCTTAGGGATTAACTGGCTGCTTAATGTGATGACTTAGGATCTATTCATAATTATAGTAAAAACATACATGTTAGAACACATTTCTGAATGACAAGGTTATTTAATGACTATCATTTCCACTGGGCAAAAACATCATTATTGTCAGTATTTACAGAAATATATGGATTTGCTGACTATGATACAAAAGGAGAGAATGTAATATGTATGGAATTTTTACATTTACCCTGATTCCCACTTTACATCCCAAGCTTTATGCATTTTGGATTCATGTATTTAGTTAGTTAGTTCATATCCTAGATTAAAAGTAATTGCACAGCTCTATTATCAAAATCAACTTGATTTGAGTTAAATTCAGGAAATTAGAAATGAAATGGTCTGTAGTAAAAATATTTATGCATTACTTAGATTTCAGAAATATTTCCCTGGTGGACATTTTAACATGACTGGGTTAAATGAACCTCTACAAAATTGCTTCTTCTAACTCATATTTATAATAGGAAATGTTCCACATGAAAAAAAAAATGATATCTTAATTTTCTCAGGAAAATAATATATTTATATACACAGGGAATACAAAATAATTTAGGTACACTATTTGGCAAAATATTTCTGTCTTATAAGTAGATAATGATTCATTAATTCTATAAATATTCCCTAAGGGCATATATTTGTAGACATAGACGAGCCAAGAGATCTTAAAACATTAGGTCTCCTCTCTAAAAGTATCCCCAATGTACTTCTGGTTACAAAAGACTCAATTGCATTACAGTAGAGTAAAGCACATGGTCACATAAATTATTGCCATCCTGTGGTACTGACTCTTGAGATATGAATACGAGTTTGCCAAGCAAGAATAATAGGAGGACTTTGGACAGTATACCAAGAAGTATAATCACAAATGGTTCAGGCTGACTGAAAACAGTCAGATAAGACTGGTCAGACCAAGAAGGATGCACACAAAAGTGGCATATAATGAAAATTAGCTGGAAAGCCTCCCATGAGATAAGGTTGAGAATGGCAAGAGAAGCCTGTCAAGCAGATACAGGGAAGTTCAGGAAAGTCTCATGTGCCATGAGTAGGAGTTCAGAATTTTATCCTGAATAACTGAAATAGAACCCTGATGTGCTTTAGCTTTTCTGAGGATTCATTCTAGCAGTTTTGTAATCTATATGTGCTATGTTATTTTTTAATACTCACTGGAGAATATATTTTTTATTGAATTTTTAGAGGGGGTGGGGAAGAGAGAGAGATAGAGAGAAGCATGATTGGTTGCATCCCAGAAGAGCCTAACCGGGGATCAGGCCTGACTGGGGATGGAACCCACAAACCAGGTATGTACACTGACCAGGAATGGAACCCATAAGCTTTTGGTGTATGAGATGACACTCCAGCCAACTGAGCCACTCGGCTTTTTTTCATTTTTAATGAAACGGGGGGATGATTGTTCTTCACTTTCTTTTATGCTCCCATATTAGTTCATTAGTTTAAAGCTAAAGATTTGAATCACATGAAAATAGTTTCTTCCCTCTTACTATTCCCAAATTCACCATGACATTTATAAAAACAGAAAAGAGATTACAGTTTGAGAAAGAAATAAACTTTGACCTCCTCTTTTATCCAATCAAAAATTCCAGTAGTGCAGCCTGGCCAGTATGGCTCAGTGGCTGAGTGTTGACCTATGAACCAAGAAGTCACAATTCAATTCCTGGTTAGGGCACATTCCTGGGTTGTGGGTTCAATCCCCTGTAGGGGGTGGGCAGGAGGCAGCCGATTAATGATTCTCTTTCATCATGGATGTTTCTATCTCTCCCTCTTCCTTCCTCTCTGAAATGAATAAGAAATAATAATAATTTTTTAATCCACTAGTGCAGAACAAAATGGGGAGTTTTCACAGGTGACTCCACTGTGACGTGTGTCATTGAGGTAGAACAAAATGTGCCTCTTGAGATAAGCTATAGTAAGGGGAAGGACAGAGAGAAATGAATGTCTCTATTACACTACAATGTCTCCCTTAAAATTGTTCCCTACAGATGAGTATACTTGTTTATATGTTCCCATGAGCAGCAGAAAATATGTCTTGTGTGTATGTGTTTGTGTGTGTAACATTCTCAAATAATTCTGACATGGAGGATGATTTATATATGTGATTAACAATAATTAATAATTGAATTATAATTTAAAATGTATAATTAAGAATTAGATTTCTATTTTTCACCCCAGTTTTTAGTAATTTATTTATTTTTTAAGTATATGGATCTTTAAATTGAATTTATCTGGGGTAAGATTAGCTAAATAAAATTATATAGGTTTCAGGTGTATAATTCATCTGTATATTGTACTGCGTATTGACCACCCAAGTCAAGCCTCTCTCTCTCTCTCTCTCTCTCTTTCTCTCTCTCTCTCTCACTCTCCCCTTTGCATATACATGCGTGCGCGAGCACACGCACATACACACACACACACACACACAGAAGCACAAGCATTCATTGCTGGCCAAACATTTCAATGTTGGAAGTCAATAATTGGCTTTTTTCAATAAACAGGCAAGAGTCACTTGCCCTGAAGTAACCATTGTGCATGAAAATCCTGTGACAAGTTATTCAAAGCAGCTAAAGCCTTTGCAGCATCATAACAGTGATGCTTTCACATATGTTTACATCTAATTTGAACTCTGAAGTCTTCGAGTCGGTTATAGGTCTAATAGGAATCTCTGTCCCAGTCAGAACACAAGCAAAGAATGACTAGGAAATTGGCTTGCATCATCTTCCATTTCTGCCTACTGCCTCCATACTTAACCTATACACATAAGCATTTCATCCAAAACCCTATTATCATCTCCTGTTCACCAGAGTGCAGTTCCCAAGTCATATTCTGAGAAATACTAGCATCCCCACAAATTGTGACCCTGAGTGGAATATATTTTGGAAATGCTCTGCTCCCTGCAACAAAAAAATCACAATTCAGGGGAATATATTAAATTCTCAATAATGACACTTGTTTACAGTGTCCTGCACAGAATTTTTCAAAACATATCTCACAACAGAATCTTCCTTCCCTTACTATATTTACACACAGGCACACATGGGAATACACACACACACACACACACACACACACACGAGAGCATGGAAATCCATTTTTAGAAACATCAACCAAAAAAATATAATAATTTATAGATTCGGCTTACTTTACTTTGTACCCGTAGACTTTTAATTGCTCACTAAATGTATATAATAAAACCCTAATATGCTAAGTGTCTGACTGTTCAACCAGTCGTGATGCGCACTGACCACCAGGGGGCAGATGCTCCGACCAGTAGGTTAGCTTGCTGCTGGGGTCCGGATGATCCGGACTGGGTGAGACGGGCAGGACACGTCCTGGAGCCCTCCTGCAATCCCTCCCTGGCCCCAATCGTGCACCAGTGGGGGTCCCTCAGCCTGGCCTGCACCCTCTTGCAATCCGGGACCCCTGGGGGGATGTCAGAGAGCTGGTTTCGGCCCAGTCCCTGCAGGTAAGGCCACAGGACCCCACCAGTGCACGAATCCATGCATAGCGCCTCTAGTTTATAAAAGCAAGGGTTAAGGTCCTAAGGCATCTCATCAACTATATGCAAAGACTGGCAACACTTATTCTGACCTCCTAGGGTCATATCATATTCACCATGTTCAGATTTCTTTCTTCCATTTGGAAGATGTGCAATATCAATTGTCATCAAGGAATATTCATATATTTCCAGTGGTGAATATGGAACTTGAGAGCTATCCAGTGGAACAGGAAATAACAGGCTTTTTAGTGAAGACAATTGTGGCCACCTCAGACAAGAGAAGGAATGAATGGTGTCAAGTTTCACTACAAAGAACAATAATGCTAGAGGCAACATTGAGATTAGGCTATAGTACATTAGAACAATAGAGGAGGAAAAGAATTACCATATAGGGAGGTCTACACTAAGTGTTTTACTTTTATCATCAAACTTGGTATTTAAAACTCCCTGAATGTTAGGATTTCACAACCAAATGAGGAAATAAAGATTCAGAAAGGATAAGTGAGTTGTCTAAGATGACACAGTTAAAAAGTGATGCACCTCATATCTGAATACAGATATGTCTAGTGTATAATTAAATGATATTTTTATAGAGGCTATAAGACCTGTCTCTAAATGTTGTTAAGTTTATTATTAAGCAATCATGATTATAATATTTGACATTAACAGCCATTTTATACTTGCCATAAAATATTATTTTGGAAATTTATTTTGTATTTTTCCTTCATCGTAACTTGTCTGCAAAGCAAAGCAAAAAATGACCACCTTGTTTTATACATGAGAAGATTTAGGCTTAAATAAGGAAAGGGTGCATTTGTCTTCTCCATCTTTGGTCCGCTGTGGATTCTGTCTTTCAGCTGGAATGATGGAACTCCCTCCCTCATTTTCCACCAGGGGTGATGCCATTCTGGACACGCTAGGCCATGCAGAGAGGCGGACCATTTCCTTGTTGATGCCTTCCCTCTAAAATCACCCAACAGAAGAGTTTCAAAGAGGCTAGGTGACTTGTCCAAAGTGATTCAGCTTAGACATGGCAGAGTCCAACCACAAAAACAGGTTGTCTGTTGCAAAAACAGCTGGCCTATTTTGTGACACAACAGCTGCTGTAGCTCTTGCTGTCCTGGCTAAGCGATTCTTTCTTAATTTTTCTGGGGTTCCTGCTTCTGCTAAAATGTTTAAGCTCTGCTTCATGAAGTCAAACACATGAGACCTGAGGTAATCTCCTGCCCCAGATAATGACCAGATTGCCCTCTCGGTCTGCTCCTGGAATCTCTTTGAATGACCCCTCCCAACCTATTTTTTGTCCCAGCTGCAGGAATGTAGGAGATCTTTCCCCTTGCCATAGTGGGATAATAAAATTAAAAATAAAGAAGCTGTTGTTTTTCTCTTTCCTGCATCTTTGAGTTTGCAGAAAATTCTTTTGAAGTTGGATGATTTTGCTTTGATCACTCCCAATTCCATTCACTCAACAATCTTTGTATTACCCATTTTTCAGTTTTATATGGCAAGGGATTTATTTAATCTTCAACTTGTTTTTCTATTCTGATAGTTATTTCAGAGAAACTAACCTATTATGAGCAAAGTAAGTCATGTGTTCTCTGGAACATGTTTCCTTGCTATACACACACACACACACACACACACACACACACACACACACACACACACATTCCCTCTAAAACCAAAGGAAATATGTATATTCACATAAGGACAGAGAAATCTGATAACCTAATAATCAGAAGTGAGCACTGATAGCATAAGGAAAAATCAGCTTTAAATTTTTCTTTGTCCTGGAGCAATGTGGAGAAAAATATGGAAGATAAATGCAATTCTCCTCACAAGCCACTAAAACGCTAATGTACTAGTATTAGAATTCTAAAAATAAGATTTGAGTCCAAAGCCTCATTCATCCATCTGTCATTCATTTCTATCCACTCATTCAGTCATTTATTCATTCAATATTCATAAGCACCTAATAGATTCCAGCTACTAATAGGTCATTCCATTGCCTTGGTTTAGTTCCCACAAGCATATGTCTCCCTCAGAAGATATTACCGGATCTTTAGACCATAATCTGACCTCCGATTCTAGTACAGTGTCAAATATGCTTTAAAAATTAATTAAAACCGTGAATTTGCTCATTGTGAGAGCACTTTTTCTACCTTTCTTTCCTTATATGCTTTTCCTCATTAACTTTCTCTTTGGGCACTTTCTCTATTCCTTACAAGTCTACAGTGATCCATCTGAGTGAGATGCAAAAGCAATCTTTATTTTTCTGAATAATCTTAGGTTTGCCCCATACCTCCCCAGAGGTAAGTAAGCTTGACTTTGTTCTGTTATTAAATGTATCACATGTAGGGTTTCTTTACTGAGGATGGGTTTTTCTCAACTCTTCAAATTAGAAATAAAACAAGAGAGAGCCACTATCATTCATTTTAGCTCAACTTTCAAAGACATTAATCCTCACAAAATATTGCAGAGACAAGAATCATTAAGTCATTTTCACCGAAGAGAAAACAGAGGCTTTGAGAGTTAACCTGCGCACATGGGCAGGGAGTTCATCCATCATGAGATTGACCTCAGTTCTGTCTCAATCCAAAGCCATTTACTATTTCCACCACACAAAAGCGGGAGAGGGCTATTCACAACTGTAGGAACCCTTGGGGATTGCCCCCAAATCAGAGCTTCAGCTGCTTTCTACTGCTCATGCGTAATATGTGTTGTGGTTCTTTTGCCTTAGAGCCTTCCCTCATGCCTTGCCTCTCTCTCAATCCACTGAGCTATTATATCTGTGAATTATCTCCTCCTCTATTAAAGCAGTTGGCACCCCAAGCTTAAACGCGTCCATGTATGATTTTAACATACACGGCCTCTTCCTCCGTCACTAACCCCCTCTCCATTTTAATTAAGCGAGTGCAGAGACCTACCACTGCAGTGGTTCCTTGTATCAAATTGAGAAATAGTCATAAATCATAACCTCCCCAATAATCTGTGCTCAAATAAGATGTGGCTAGAAATTCACGTTCTAGATCACATTTATGCCCGAGGTGTACTGTGTTCACAGCATTTCCCTCTTGCACATGTAATAACTCCTTATTTGTTTCATGGGGGTGATTAGTTGCTTTAAATTGCCAGAAATGAAACGCATCTCCCTCAGCAATGGGCATATACGCGAGAGCCTCCGGTTGTGTGTGCTCCAGGCTCTTTTTTATAATGGCACTAAATACATATAAACAAGCATCTGCTGCAGTCATGGCAATGTTTTCCCCGTATGTGCTGCATGTACATTAAAAGCAGAATGTGTTATTTAAAATGTCGGCTATGTCCATGGATTAGATTCTTTATCGTGAATGAGTAGCACAGAAAGGTCACTGAGGGAAGATGGCAACGTGTATCTTTCTGACTCCCACAAGCACATCTCCCATGACTCTGTGTGTTTCACGTTTATTATTCAGGATCATGTTTCAAAGTACTTAGAATCTACATCTGCCAGAGGTCATACCTCTCCTTGCCTTCAGAGGTTTTAAAGAAAATAACTACTTTTTCTGAAGCTATCCAGAGATTCAAAAGCAATTCTAAAATTTGCTGCCTTGAAACAATGGTGCTGATTATAATTAAAATTAGAATAGAAATTGAAAATTAAAATGACAAAAAAGAAGGCCCTAGAGATCGGGGAAATGTACATAAAATAGGGTCATAGAAGGAGAGAATAGTTAGAGAATAGTAGTGGGCTGACAGTAATTTTAGAAATAAAATGTTAATAACTATAATGGAAGCTTACATATTCTATGTAAAATGAGGTGACTCTTACCCTGCTATTTTGGATGCAGTGATACTTGATGTGTAAGAAATTAAATGGAACATAAACTGTTCAGAATAAGAAAGGTCAGTAGATAGACATAATCTGAGAGTTCTTTCATTAATTTTACTGCTCCCAAATTCAAGCGGGTTGCAGGATAAAGCCAATTTTACAGACATTTTATTTGACCCAATCCCTCAAAAATAATAATATTTAACCACCATCACCAGTCTGTAATAAAGTGCTTTATACTTGAATTAGACAATAAATGGCTTTTACTTTCTTCTCTACTTTGTGCATGTCTATAGGCATATACTGAATATCTATGGCAGCGGTTCTCAATCTGTGGGTCACGACCCCTTTGGGGGTTTAACGACCCTTTCACAGGGGTCACCTAAGACCATCAGAAAACACATATACAATTACATATTATTTTTGTGATTAATCACTATGCTTTAATTATGTTCAATTTGTAACAATGAAAATACATCCTGCACATCAGATATTTACATGATGATTCATAAGAGTAGCAAAATTACAGCTATGAAGTAGCAACGAAAATAATTTTATGGTTGGGGGTCACCACAACATGAGGAACTGTATTAAAGGGTCGCGGCATTAGGAAGGTTGAGAACCACTGATCTATGGAATGGAATAATCTGCATTGAAGACTAATTTCAGGATAATAAATTAACTAGTGGTTGCTTTGCCAATTAAAAATGATATTTACCTCCAAATAGAATATGCAGTTTTATCCATATTCAGACATTGTCATTCATTTGTTCAGATAATTATTTTAAGTGTTGTATTAGCTCCCTATTGCTGGACAACAAATTATGACAAATTTAGCATCTTAAAACATTGCACATTTTTTATCTCATTGTTTCTGTGGGTTAGAAATGTAGGTATGGTGTACCTGAGTTCCATGTTCAGGGTTTCAGAAGACTCCAAGCAAAGTACCCCCAGAACACAGCTCAGCAAAATGGAAAAACTCGAGCACAGGGCAGAGTCAACGACAATAAGGGTGTGGATGTTAACCTCCCTTTGGCACTAACTAGAAGTCTGTTGCTGAGAATATTGGGTTTTTGTTGATGTTTGTTTAATAGACCTAGATGTTTGGGTCCACCCAGGATGGCAGTTAAACAGAGTTAGTAAATCCATATTCTTAATTCTGTCAAGTATTCTATTTAGCTTACTATTTTTCACTCCATTACTTTCAGTGATCCTGGGAGAGTATAGGTTTCAGCAGCTTCCTTGACTGCCTTTTTTATACCCCTAGGAAGGGTAATGGTCTCCCTCTGCCTCTGTAACTGATACCATTAATTAGACCTGACAAATTAATGATAGGCTATATTAACCACATTTGTCTAAGCATTTCACAGACCTCTCCTGCTTCCAGTGGGAATCATTTAAACACAAGGAAAATATTTAGAATCCTGGATTCACAGGTAAAGTCAGGTTTCCTAATCACAGAAGTATCTCAAATAAGACTTAACTAAAGGTCAGTATAAAATCCAGTGCTTGCATGTTGTCCAACAGTAGGAAGTTCATAGACCAGCCCACTTGAAATCAGATCCTAATAATTAAAAATTATGACTATCTCTTCATTACTTATTTGCCAGACAAAGCACTTCATATTCTGCCTTTCCTAATTTATATATGTTTCCTTTCATACAGATTATATTCCAGACTAGTTGAGATTTGGCTGTATCTTCTTGGTTCATCCTTATTTCATATCATACGAGTGAGACAAAGAATATACAACTCCATTCACATGTTGTTCCAATGTCAAGAAATGGGTGGCTGTCTGGGTAGCACAGCCATAAGCACTGATCCTTCTTTCATCCATTTAACAAACGACTCATTAGGTGCTTCTGCCAAGGCTGTGTATCAAGGTCACCCAGGAAGGGATAAATAAGAGCAATCCCAGCATGCTGAGAGTCCCAGCTCTTCTGTCTCAGACCCTGGGTCACTTAGGGAGAGGAGATGTAAAAGCTAGGGAGGCAGGCAGAGACTCAGGCTCTAAGGAATTTGCCTCACGAAGAGAAGAGTCGATAAAGATTCAGTAGGTGGCCCTAACCGGTTTTTAATAAAATATATTTTAAAAAAAAGATTCAGTGGGTGGGTGGGAAGTGAGCAAACAAAGGATTTATAACCCATGGAACACAGACAATGGTGTGCTGAATGCCTGGGGGTGGGGGTGGGGGCAGAGGTGGGGTCAATGAAGAAGAAAAGGGGACATATGTAATACGTTCAACAATAAAGATAAAAAATAAAAGAATTTGGGTTTTAAAGCCAGCATGGCTACTGGCTGAAACCACATCAGTATCAGATAGCTCTGCCCATTTACCCCAAGGTCAGAGCTAAACCACCATGTGTTATAATCCAGTACTAGGTACCTTCAGTGACTCCATGGCCTGGCAAGGAAAAGCTCATGAG
Source organism: Myotis davidii (assembly GCF_000327345.1). Classification (NCBI taxonomy): domain Eukaryota; kingdom Metazoa; phylum Chordata; class Mammalia; order Chiroptera; family Vespertilionidae; genus Myotis; species Myotis davidii. Next base: position 3,889,526 of record NW_006295183.1, on the reverse strand, counting down.
TCAGAGAAGGATCATATTGTTTACCATGATTTACCTGGCACAGGACTCGTTCAAGGGAGCATCTTAGAATAAGGATCTGAGGGGCATTTGAGAAAGTTTGGGGAAATGGCGTAAATAAGATGACTTTGGGTGCCAATTTTTCTACTCTAGGAACCAACCCTCTATGAGGAGGCATTCCCTTCCATCTAACATAGTTGTTCAACAAGTTGGAACTGATGGTAGACAGAATGTTTTATTGCCATGTGTCAGGCAGCTCGACGCATTTCATGCCCGAATAATGCAAAATGAAATTTTAGCTGAAGGAGATGGCCTTGCAAATTGTTCTCCACAGAGCAGGCAGTAGGACCACGTCTCCCGGGGAGAAGCTCACGGTGACAATGTGTCTGATTCATACTTTAATTGCCAGAATAAAACCAAACATCCATAGGTTCAGGCATGCTAATGAACAAGAAGCAGAATTAGCTTTTTCTCTGCCTACTGAATTGTCTAATGTTTGTTGAGAGAGGCAAACAGAGCACTGAGGATCCAAATTTTACCCCGAAGTGTTATAAGCAATATAATTCACAAATTAACATAGAATGGCCTTTTATAAGACTCTTTTGAAATGACACTAAATCTTCAGCAACATGGTTTGCCCAAAAAGAAATGTTAAAATGATTTGCTGAAATTCTCAACTGAATTTCATTAAAATGGGGCATGCTATAAAATAAATCTGACTTTGGATTTTGATTGATTCTAGTAAGTTTTAAAAACTGGCTTGGACAAACATTGGTTTCCTATTTATCATAAGGATGTGATTTGTTACTCCACCTCCCTTCCCAAAAATGTTGTTTACTATACTATTTATTTAAAGATTATTTTTACTTTTATTATCAATATTAAGTGTTAATGCTAACTGATGCTATTCTTTCACTAAAGATGTTTGCATTTCTAAATTGAGTTACTATGATTTCAGCTTACCAGGTGCACCAGTTAATAATGTGGATTTTTTTTCAATAGATGGAGTTACACATATGTTGATATATATGCGATTTGATATGTATGCTATTTTGTTGTATTGACAGCAAGCTTCAAAACATCATATGTCAAATTTTCTGAAAGCGTTAATATATTTTAAAGGGAGAAAAATGGGTGCCACATCAACTGAGCAAAAGACAAATGGAAGTCAGAAAAGTCATCAGTAAAATGTTGCTTCAACAGCACAAAAGAGAGTCTTTTTTGCATCGAATTGTGACTGGCGATGAAAAGTGGATTTATTTTGTGAATCCCAAATGCACAAAATCAAGGGTTGATCCAGGTCAACCATCAACATCGACTGCAAGACCAGTTAAAGACACGTTAAAAGATCTTAGCCTGGGAAGTATTAACCCACCCGCCATATTCATCAGAACTTGCTTCTTCAGATTACCACTTGTTCTGATCGATGGCACACACACTTTCTGAGCAGCACTTAAAAATGTATGAAGAAGTGGAAAATTGGGTCTCTGAATGGTCTGCCTCAAAACAAGAAAAGTTCTATTGGGATGGTATCCACAAATTACCTGAAAGATGGGGGAAATGTGTAGCTAGCGATGGACATTACTTTGAATAAAGCACTTTTGATGTTTCTCTTGAAATCATCATGTTTTTTTTATTACAAAATCTGCATTATCAACCGGTATAGGTGGTAAAAACCCAATGCACATTTGCTCTGGCCAGTGGTGCTCAGTGGTTAGATAACTGCCCCATGCATCAAAGGGTCTTGGGTTCGTTTCCAAGTCAAGGGCAGGTACCTGGGTTGCAGGTTCAATCTTGCATCTAGGGGGCAACCAATCATGTGTTTCTCTCACATCAATGTTTACCTATCTATCTATCATCTATCTATCTAGTTATCTCTATCTCTCTCTCTTTCCCCCTTTCTCCCTCTCCCTTTCACTTTCTGTAAAAATCAATGGAAAAAATATCCTTGAGCAAAGATTAACAAAACAACAACAACAACAAAAACAAGCACACATTTAATGTTGTAGTTTGTCCATGTGGTCTACTTGTCGGGAAAACACACAGTCTTAACATTTTAACAACAGTTCATAAGTTACCTTTGCAAAAATTCTATTTACTAGAGAATTTTAATGTTATTATAGATTTGTTTTTATCGATTTTTTTTTTGAGAGAGAGAGAGATGAGAGAGAAACATTGATAGGCTGCCTGACTAGGGATTGAACATGCAACCCAGGCATGTGCCCTGACCAGAATCAAACCTGCGTGCGACCTTTCAGTACACTGGACCACACTCAACCAACTGAGCCACACTGCTCAGGGACTATTTTCAATTTCTTGAGGCATCTCCATACTGTTTTCCATATGACTGTACCAATTTACATTCCCACCAACATTATATAAACGTTCCCTTTTCTCAATATCTTCATCCACCCTTGTTTTCTTTTATATTTTTGATAATAGCCACCCTAAGAGGTGTGAGATAATACCGTATTGTGATTTTGATTTGCACTTCAGTGATGATTAATTAGATATTCCTTATTGGATATATAGTTTGCAAATAATTTCTCCCCTTCCTTAGGTTCTCTCTTCAATCTGTTGATTGTTTCCTTTGCTGTGCAGAAACTTTTTAGTTTGATGCACTCCATTAATTTATTTCTCCTTTCATTGTTAGTGGCTTTAGGGTAGATCCAAAAAATCATTACCAGACCAAAAACATCATTGCCTAGACAAGTGGTTGGCAAACTGCGGCTCACGGGCCACATGCAGCAATTTGGCCCCTTGAGTGTGGCCACGAAGTTTCAATCGCATTGTACATGCGCACCTGCACGTGGTATTTTGTGGAAGAGCCACACTCAAGGGGCCGCAGTTTGCGGACCACTGGCCTAGACCATTATCAAAACACTTTTATCCTATGTTTTCTTCTAACAGCTTTATTGTTTCAGGTCTTAAATTTAACTCCAATGTTTTTTTAAGTTGTCTTTTTTATATGGAGTGAGGTATTTGTCTAACTTCATTTTTCTGCATGCGAAAAACTAATTTTCCTCTCACTATTAATTGAAGAAATATATCTATGTATAAACACACACACACACACACACACACACACTTAGGTAGTTGCAAGTTTATACATAATTCTATATAATTGTATATCATACTGATAGAATAAAACTTTTATAGTTATAAGTGCCATTCTGATTCTCTAGTAATATTTTTGTCTTATGGTGGAATTTTTTTATAATCAAAGCTCGGAACATTTTGATTGAATAGTTTATTCCATTAATAGTAAAGGTAATTGCTGATATAGTTTATGTATTTATAGAGTTTTCTAAATTTTCTTTTTATTTACATTTGTTTCTTTTTATTATAGGTACCATTTAGTGTCATATCCTTATACCAATACAACTTAGCTCCCACAGGTCTTTTTTGTGCTGTTTTTGTAAAATATGTGTGTATAACATAGATAAGATATAATTTTACAGATGTTGTTTTATATAATTGATGTCTACATCAGTTAAGAGGAGAAAAAAGAGTCATATACATTCTCTTTTAGAATTTACATAATTACTTTTACCAGTGCTCTGGTTTTGTTTTTTTTATTTTCTCATGTGGATTTAAATTACTGTCTAGGTTCACTTGCTTTCATCTGAAAGAACACCCTTTAGTGTATCTTGTAAGTTTATTCTACTACCAACACATTCTCTCAGTTTTTCTTTACTTTGAACTGTCTTGATTTTATCTTCATTTCAAAGGATAGTTTTTCTGGGTATAAGAGTCATAGTTAATATTTTTCCATTTTTACAGTATTTTGAATATGTTTTATGACTGCTTTCTGGCCTCTATTTTATCAGAGACTCATAGTACATAATGAATTGGCTTTATCTTGCTGATTTTAGGATTTTCTCTTGTTTGTGTCTTATAGTTGTTTGGCTGGCATACTTTCTATCAGTCTATCAAGTATACTGATAGTTTCTTTTATTAGTTAAGATCCACTTTTGAACCTCTCTAGGGTATTTTCCCATTGCAGCTAATGTAATTTTACATTTTATTACAGAAATTTTATCCTGCCATTGTTTGGGTAGAATCTTACCATATGATAGCTAAAGAAAGAGAGCTCTTGGCACCTGAAATTTAGGCTTTGCACTCTGAAGATGGGAGGGGAAAGAAATTTCAGAGGCCTATTCCTCCCAGCAATATTTTGAAATATGTGGGGAAACCTCACCCTGTAGGACACATCACTTGGAGTTGAGTTTCTATGTTGAGGTGGGGAGAAGATGAGGGAGACAATGGCTCATGGCTCAACTAAAAGTAAAACTGTCTTCATGGGATTTAGTATATTTTCTTATAAAATGTTTCTTCTTTTGCTGTGATCCTAGGATGATTTTCATAGACTTTATATGTTTATTTTTAATAATTTTCATCAGTTTCAGTTGTTGATTCATGGAACGCCTCACAAAGCCATTCTAGAAGTTGTATCAAAATAGTTACCTTTTGTTATTCATAACTGATGTCTCTATATATTTATATATCCTAGCACTTATTAGATATTAAAGGAATGGTTTTGTAAGTAAGTAAATACATACATACATACATACATACATACATACATAAATTTTAAGAAAACAAGGATGAAGAATTCCAATATGTTGGCCAGCATTAAATGTTAGTGAAATTGATTGGCCTCACATACAGGTTTTAACATGTTACTTCTCACTTCTTTTGAAATCCTATATAATAAAAGCCTAGCAACCAAAACGGCAAAACAACCAGAACAGAGACCAGAATGACTGCAGCCCCAAGCCCCAGCTATCCCCACCCCTCAGCGGGGACCCACACCCTGATCTGGGGCCCCTATCAGGGCAGGATGGCCAGCCCTGACCCATGCACTGGGCCTCTTTCCTATATAATAAAAGGGTAATATGCAAATTGACTCTAATGGTGGAATGACTAGAATGACCACTTAACCAATCACTATGAGGCGCACTGACCATCTCTCGGTCCCTTTCCTTAGCCAGCAGGCTCCGATCACCTGATGGCGAATGGGAAACTGGGATGGGTGGTGGTGGGGAGCGGGGCCAGCTGCGGGCAGTGAGGGAAGACGGCCCTGATCACAAGCCAGGCCTAGGAACCATACCTGTGAACGAATTTTGTGCGCCAGTCCTCTAGTTGATATATAAAAAGATATCTTAGGTCTCACTTCTAAATACTTCTTATAGCTCAGAATTTAATTGTGCCAGGAGAGTGGATTTGATCACCATGGAAACAAGATATCTCCCCATCTGCAGCTTGGTCAGCCAATAGGAATCTTCCCATATAGGTTATGATGTGCCGTCTAGGGAAGGCTGTGTCAGTATCGATTCAAAATGAAAAAGAATGCACAAAGGAGAATGAACACCCCACTCCTCAAGTATCATGTTAAACATAACTCTACAAAAAATCCTTAAGCAGAATTTCAATGGAAATGACATTTTATTTGTATTTCTTCAATGAGAAGAGTCAATTCTCCTGCAAGGTGTCTGATATTATCATGCCCAATGCTCACAAAGCCTTAGAATTGAAGTCTCCAAGTGATAAGCAATTCAAGTAATACATTAAGAAGTTAGGCTTCTAAGTCAGGGATATCTATAGTCAAACATTTTCTCTTTTCCATAGTTACTGAAATAAAGTAAATTCATAGTATCTTTATATATATATACACTATACAGTGACCTAAATTCCTCTTCAAGTTGGGTCCTGCAGGGCTCATTGCCTCACACAGTACAATAGCACTATTCTTCACACCTTGGCTTCCAAACAGATCAGACTAAGTCAGAAAAGGCACATGATATAGAAAAAGATAAGCTTTTTGTAATACCTCAAATTGCTACCTCTACAATAGTGATTTAGTACCTAAGGAATAAACCACAATAGAAGAAGACTTAGTGTCAAATAGTAAAATTATATCTATATCTATATATATATATATATATTAGTCCTCATCTGTTACTTCTGTTGTCAATATATGAAAATGGGTTATTTCAATCATGAGACTAAAACACCCTGGCACTGAGTGAGCTGTGTTTAGTAAACAAACAAACAAAAGCTCTTAGGTTTTTACATTTCTTTTTTGTTATGTATTTTTCATTTTAAGTTTAGCTGAAATCTGTCATTTGGATGGCTGATGAAAGGACGGTTTTCTTCCTTTAGATATTTAAAAACAAAACAACTCAAATGTATTTTTATTATTGGTCCTGCTGTAACGCAGCGGTACGTTTAAAAAAATAACACAGCATAGCAGAAAATTGGCTTGATACCAAATGTACCTCACAAGTCTCAGGTCTCCGAATCCTTAGGCGAAGACCTGGATAATTACCTTATTGCAACGCCATAAAATATACCTTTATATTTTGCATTTATTTAGTCTTGGCTTGTTTGTTTTCCCTCATAGTTGTATGGAGAAGCTCTATTTATGAACAAACCACACTAATGGAGGAAAATGGGTCAATAATAATGTTAGCTACCTTTTTATATTATAATTATTTTTAGGTACAACTGTAAGACTTATTTAAGTCAATCAGTTTCTCAGGGTTTGTGAAATTGTAGGATGTGGCAATAGTTATTACTGAATGATCATCTCTCAAATAATAACTGACTGTCAGCGAGCAATTGGGTTTCTTGCTTTTAATGCCAAAAAAAAAAAATCACTTGAGTTTTGAAGAAATCACTATCAAAACAATATCCACAATGTACACAGGTGGAATCACTGTTAAACTTTCCTCATCATTCTCCACTAATAAAAGAGGAAGAGTCACCCTCTTAGAAGATATATTAGGAAAAATAGCCCCCAAATCTCTCATACTCCACTGAAATGTATTTCTAAATTTACAATGATGGCCATTTAATACAGTGCTGTTACAAAATTATAAACTGTAAGAGTAAATAACCAAAACAGCCTTCACAATGTGTATTTCTGAAATCACAGAACCTGAGCTGTATAAACTTTATAAATAACAAATGCGGTCTCTGCTGAGTACACTTTGTAAATCATGATTGTAGTTCCTATTGTTTATGCTTTGTAAATCACACATACGTTTCATGTTGTTCAATTAGCTTGGAGCAAACAGACCATATCCAAAGGAAGATATCATGATGTGAGGAGATTTCAAAGCAAGTCCTATGAGCAATCATTGAAAGATAAGTTTTTCCTTTTACTTCCCTAAAAAAAAGATTGGATAGGGATAGCAAGTCTCTATTTGTATAGGATGTTTATGCTTTGTAAATCACACATACGTTTCATGTTGTTCAATTAGCTTGGAGCAAACAGACCATATCCAAAGGAAGATATCATGATGTGAGGAGATTTCAAAGCAAGTCCTATGAGCAATCATTGAAAGGTAAGTTTTTCCTTTTACTTCTCTAAAAAAAAGATTGGATAGGGATAGCAAGTCTCTTTTTGTATAGGAAAAATAACACGTGTGTGTGTGTGTGTGTGTGTGTGTGTGTGTGTGTGTGTGTTAGAAAAAGGGGTGCATTCCTTGAGTATACAGAAGGTACTAATCCAACAGAAAGTAAATCCTTACAGCAACCACAATGGAAAAGATGTCGAAGTAGTTGAAGATGCCATTGTAACACATTGCATGGTTATGCTTCAATACTGAGACTCTTCAACAGGCTAATCCATCCTTTTTTTTTTTTTTTTTAAGTGCAATTTTCAATGCATTTTTTTTCTCCAAACACCAATCCCAAGGCAGAAGTCATGTGTCCTGCAAATTCAGACTTTGATGAATCCATTCCAACTTTCTGTCTTCTTGTATTCCTTCCTTAAGAATTTCATTTTTTTCTTGGCTCATTCCTGATTTGCTGTAACATTCCCACCGAGGGCAACCCTCTCTTACTTCATTTTCTCAGTCAGCAACATTAAAACTGGTGAAAGAGCCCTGTTTCCCCTCTTGGAAGCCAGGATCCAAAGCTTCTTTACATAAACTATCTATGTTCTTCCCATGGAGTTCACAATTTTCTATCATCAGCGTATTTACATTATTTCAAATATCCTATTTACATTTAAGTATATAAAGAAGACAGAATATCAGATTTATATTTAGTGTTAGTATATTAATAGCCCTCTAGTGGGTATTTTAAACCAATTGTATTATTTAATTTGTATTTCAACAACGAACAAAATATTATTATACTTCTTTTAGTAGGTAATACCAAGGTTCAGCATGATTAAATAATTTGGCCTAAGTCATAAGCCTGCTTTGATGTCCAATGATGTTCTCCTTCCACAGGCTTAGCACATGACATCAGCTCTGTTGACATCATCTGTAGATTCAATCACTCACGTATCTGGTGGTGGTTTGTTCCGGCTATAACTTCTGTCTCTTCAGAATTTAACTGGGTGCCATTTGAAATGCTAACATGCTTTCCTTGCCTGAGATTCCTTGCAATATGACAGCTTAATTCTAAGGGCAGAACAGGGAGGGAAATAGTGAGGGAGTGTGGAAGGGTAGAAGAGAGAAAGAAGAAGAGGAAGAGGAGAAGGAGGAATAGAAGGAAGAGGAGGAAGAAGAATATGATGTATCAGGGCTGGAGTGATTAAGAAAAAAAAACACAAGCAAACAAAGACAAGGCACACATTATTCAGTTTACAAAGCTATGGTAGACCTTACACAAGAAACCTACTCATGTTTTGCACTTAATATAATACATTTGTAAACTCCAAATATTAGAGCTCAAAATCTTTATTGTCCTTGAAATATCTTCAAAGATCCTCTTTTTCTTCACTTTCCTATATTCCATACTGACCATCCTTCTTGATTCATCTCAAAAAGGTCCCTTAGGAGAATAGGCCTCATGAAAATGTATATTCTTGCAACACACAGCTAGAGGAATAACGTACTTGTACTTTTTTATATTGCGCTTATTAGCACAACTGAAAACCTAGGATCGGATATATAAAACAAACAAAGACATCCTGAAAGGTGGAGAGGAAAAGAAAGGCTAGCTAGAGAATTCAGGGCCCTAAGATGGTCACATCGGTGAGCTCTTTGGGCTTCCTTTTGGCCTTATATATCCCAGACTTGGAGCTTAGAAAGCCCACATCTCAGAAACACTAACAGGCACAGCTCAAAATGACCAAGGAACACCTGTTCTCTCAAGTCAAACACCAGGAAAGAGGCAGCATATCAAGAAAGTAACATAGGGGTGCATATATCCTTTCTGATTGGTGCTTCTAGTTTCTTCTATTCCTAGAAGTGGGGTTACTGGGTCAAATGGGAGTTCCATTTTTAGTTTTTTGAGGAAACTCCATACTGTTCTCCACAGTGGCTGCATGCATATAAGCATAACCAATGGACTCAAACACCTGGGGGTGAGGGGATGAGCAGGGAGGGGGGCAATAAGGACACATATGTAATACCTTAACCAATAAAAAAAGAGAAAGAAACAGTTTGATAATAATCAATCTACTCTAGCCACACATCACAGCCAAACCCTACTCCCATGCACCCAGCACAGGCTGAGTGATCAGTCTAAACCTCCATTCTCACGAGGCTGTAATGAGATGTTCCAACATCCCTGTCATGGTAGGATCAGAGAAAGCCAAGTAGAGCCAGGGCTTTCATTCCCACTTCAGCACATGGTGCCAGAGGAGGCAATGGAAGCAGCCTCCACTTTCAGCCCCACTACCCTTTAGCAATAACAAGACCCGCCTCTCCCTCCCAGCTGCGGTCCTGTCGGAGAGAGAGAGAAAAACAAAACAAAACAAAACAAAACATCCATGAGGGAGAGACACAATGACTGGTTGCCTCCCACACATGCCTGAACCAGGGCCAAGACTGAGCCTACAGTAATCCAGGTATGTGCCCGTGACTGGGAATCAAACATGGGTCCCTTCAGTGCGCTGGCTGACGCTAGTTTAACCACTGAGATAAGCCAGGCATGTGCCCGTGACTGGGAATCAAACCTGGGTCCCTTCAGTGCGCTGGCTGATGCTAGTTTAACCACTGAGATACTGGCCAGGGCTATGCTGGTTTTTAATTAAAAATTAGTATAGACACTTTGGACCAGTATGCATCGACCCTCTCTGCTTTCGTGGCATCTCAGCCTGGATCATGTCAAAATCCTTCTGGTGGAGCTTTTCTTAGCTCATATTCTATGAACACCAGTCTCTCTTCCTGAAATACCCTTTAAGAGACTGCCGTCAGGGGGAGAAATTTAGTTGGGTACTATTTAAAGTTATAAATAGTGGGCAATGGAAATATAGAGAACACTGAAAAGTATGTCAAGCTTATCAGGAATACTATATTCGAATCCAGCATTAACCATTCTGTCACAAAGTAGGGCTCACAATAAACCTATACCTCAATAGATGGGCATGAGCAACACAGGTTTCTTCTTTAGTTAGATAGAGTAAGGGGCTGCATTTTAGAAAACTTGCCCATGATTTTCTGAAATATTAGAAAAATATAAATGCCTTTTAGCTTTAGTAGTCCCCGAAAGAGAATCAAATGCCAAGAATGCAGTAACTCCATTTGATAAGATGTTCAAAGGCAAAATATTTAACAGTGTATCTTTTTTATATTGAAGCATAATTTTAACAATGAAGGTCCTGCAACCTTGAAAGACCTTAACACGTCCTCCATCAACATCTTCTCCAATGACCATAACATGTGGCCTTGAAAAGAGCCCTTTCACTGTGTCATCTCTTTTCACATATTTTCACCTTTGGATCTTGGATCTGTCAAGGTCTATGTGGTTTTAGAATTAAGGAGGGGCAGTAGAGGGAGCTCTCACAACATCAATTCTAGGGGCATAAATTTTTCCCTTTCAGTGAGCCGGGTAACCTTGTGAGATCCATTGTGATTTGTGACAAATTGTGAGATAATCCACGTGAGACCAATAACACAGCAATTGTTTTAATTTCCACATTGTAGCACACCTTTATGGAAATCTTTGAAATTTTTGTTGATAAAAGACCATCTTACCATATACCTGGCTTAGATGCCCACCCCCATACGAATATCTTTTCAGTCACCTTAAATGTCAAGCATAGATTTCAAAATCAATACCTAAAGATACTTGGTGCAACACTATAAAATTTAATTTGTTTCTCTAATAGAAAAGGGGAACAAAATAATCTTCTCTAGTAGAGGTCCCGCCTCCCCCCTCATTTGTCCCTCTCATCAGCAGTATTTTCGATTTCCTGGTCTTAAAGTCTAATTCTAATGTAACTCTCTTGTGTTCTCAAAAATCTTGTTTATCATTCCATTGACTCCCACCTGTCTTTTCTCATCACAAGCTACTAGTGTGATGACAGAATGAGCTGGTGACCTTCCCCGGAAGAGGTCCCCTGGAAACTTCTCAGCTGAGGTTAGTGCAAGTGACAGGAAGAAATTCACAGCCGCTGCTACTAATGGCATTTAGCAGCATTAGAAAAGGCAGCCCCTTGGCACAGTCAACAAGGGTCATCCAGAAGCCACCAGCGCCAGCTTTCAGCAGACACCCGAGTTGCTTCACATGGCAAACCCAATTACTCACCCCTCCCCCGCCTCCACCGTGTCTCAGGGTATCTGTAACTATCCACCAGCAACCGATCTCATACGGTGGCCACCAGCAGTGCCATTGTCCTTAAGTCATGAGAACGACTCCTTTCCGGTGCTTAGATTTAAGATGAAGACTAAAAAGTACTGAACCTCACTCTGCAAGAAAATAATTCATTTTTTGTGGCTGCTTCTTGTCACCCAGACTTAGAATATCACTTTAGCTGACTCTGAATCTCCAATGCTTTATTTGTAGAACAAGGATAAAATGCCCATAGTGCAAGGCTTTGTGAGAATCAGATCATGTATCCGGTATTTGATACAGTGGTTGGTACAATGAAAGGATTTTATAAAGATAGTAATATGTTTATTGTGATTTCACAATATCATGTCATAGTTAAATTGAATATTTTGGCAAGGTTTTAAGATATCTATTTAGTTATTGCTATTAAATGAAGTATTTTTTCCCTAAGAATTACAGTTACAGAGAATCTTTTTTTTTTTTTCTAATTGATTTTTAGGGGAGAGAGGGTAAAGGAGAGGGAGAGAAACATCAGTGAGAGAGATGTCTCCTGCATGTCCCCTACTGGGGATCTCGCCCAAAACCTGAACATGTGCCCTGACACAGAACCAAGGCGCAACCACTCAGTGCACATAACGATGCCCAGCCAACTGAGTCACATAGGCAAGAGCAGAAGTACAAAGTTTCAATGAAGTAAGTGTCATAAAAAATATCCCCATTTGTAATATCCACTTACAGTAAGTGGTCACCAAATATCCTTCACTACCTCAGCTAGCCAAGGGACAGAAAAGAACAGACTTGGTCAGAATTACAGAGAAAATAGCAGCATCAATGGTGAAAATTACTGGGATCTATTCCAAACTGAGCGAATTCTGAGACCATCCCAAAAAACAAATGCAGAAGTTAGAAGTTAAAGAAGGTTCCTTCCTTCCTTCCTTCCTTCCTTCCTTCCTTCCTTCCTTCCTTCCTTCCTTCCTTCCTTTTCCTTACTAGGAGTCAATGTCATGAATATATTTACAAAACCTTTGTTACAAAATTATTGTAACTCACCCACATATGATTATTTAATTGCTTGAAAACTGTCTCTTTGAAGTTGTAAGCATTAATTATCTACAAAGGATATAAATAAGTATGGATTTTACATTAAGCAGATTTTGCAAGTGAGAACATTTTAGTGGCTGCTTTGGAATTCTGAACAAGTATAAGCTTAGCATCTACTTTATGCATTATGGTTTAGTTCTGAAAGTAAATAAGTAATGTCTTCAGTGGCAAATGTTTATAGTTCAAAGGGTAGTCAGGCATTAAAACAGACCGTTGTTTAATAACACAATTATTACAGTGGGATGCGACAGATGTGGTTAGGAGTGGACGCCCTCACACACACAGTAACATTTGAGAAAAGGGATAAAGAATGGGTCGTATTTGGCCATGTGTACCATTTGTGCGAGACATTGGGATGGTTTAGATAAGCGTTTCTCAACCTGTGGGTCGCGACCCCTTTTGGGGAGCGAACGACCCTTTCACAGGGGTCGCCTAAGACCATCGGAAAACACATATATAATTACATATTGTTTTTGTGATTAATCACTATGCTTTAATTATGTTCAATTTGTAACAATGAAATTGGGGGTCACCACAACATGAGGAACTGTATTAAAGGGTCGCGGCATTAGGAAGGTTGAGAACCACTGGTTTAGATGCTTTACATGATCAATTTTGTTCTCACGGTTGGTTCTTCTCCCTTGAGAAATAGTGGGAACTCCACATCCAGGGTGATCATTAGGGCTGTTACCAAAGACTGGAATGGGAAGAGGCAGCTAACAAGACAATCAGAGCCCCTGAAGCTAGATGAAAGGAAATAACGGAGAGCCAAGTTACTAACCAGGCTTTGAAAATCAGTCCACAGTGCAAAGTGGAAAGGTCTACGGCTTTCTTCACTTTTTTCTCTCTGGATATTATAATTGTCTTGGTTGCTCACATCCTCAAAGGGCCTTTGGCATCTCCTGGAGAGGTTGATCTCAAGGGCTTTTAAACAGTGTTGCATGGTGAGAACTGAAGGCCGTGCTGGCATGCCCTCTGGGACAGAGGATTAAACTATCTGCACTGAGTAACTTTCTGAATAACTGAAAGGAAGGAACTCTTTAGACCACCTGTGCCAGACCATCATATGCACTGAGTATGCCGGGAGTTACATGCTATTCTCCCTCATTAGACTGAGATCTCCTAGGGTCAGAATTGTATTTTACTTATTTGAATGAACAACTTGAGGTCAAAACTAGGATTTGTCAGTATTAATGCGCAACTGAAGGATAAGAGTCCGGTGATAAGTGGAGAGTTCTGAGGCACAGTGTTCATTCTTCAGAGAGAGGGAATATTTTAGCCAAGGCTGAAACCAAGTCCAATGTGTTAGTATCGTGAGATGTGGAATTATAGGGTTCAGGGAAGTTTAGAATGTTAGACAATGGAAGTACCAGACATATTCTCCAGGAGCACCACAATTTAGTTGTGATAAACTAGCATCCTAGCAAGTACCACAGGACATATAAATATTCAAAGGCCTGATCTATCAATGCGGGATTGGAAGCAATGATTATGACTCATCCCACCACTAACAACAAAGACAGAGAGCTGGGTTTAGAACTTGTGGGATGCAATTCAAACACCTGGCTTTGCTATCTTATGGCTTTGAAACTGTAAAGAGTTTTTTAATATAACTGAGCCTCAGCTTCTACATCTATAAAACTGGAAATGTTTATTCTTCAACGTTATTGCTAAACTTTGCTAGAATTGTGTCTTATATAATGTATGGACCTTTCACATACTTTATCCTTCCTTTGATACTGAGAAGAACTACTGAAGAAATGACACCACACAACCCCACCTGTGGCAGCAGAACCGGTTTACAGTAAGAGTTGGATTCTGCTTGAAAATACTGTTTGGTGTGTGCTAGGCACTCAGTGAATATTTGATAAAACAAAAGAACTTATATAATCGCTCTTCAATATTAAAAGGGCCTGGGTAATTCACATTTTCTGGGAATGCCATTAAAAGAAAGTGTTATGGAGTGTTTACTCCATCACTCTCTTTTTATATGCAGGAAATTGGAAAAAAAGAGATTAAACATCTATGCAGGATAGCTAAAAAAGCAATGAAATATATTTAAAAAAAGAAAGTGTTATGGAGTGTTTACTCCATCACTCTCTTTTTATATGCAGGAAATTGGAAAAAAAGAGATTAAACATCTATGCAGGATAGCCAGTTTGAGACAAGACTAACATTTAAACCATGGTATTAGTTTTTATTTGTTCTCTTTGAACCATTTTGCTTTTATTAATTGGGTTAAGTTATAAAATATATAACCCAAGAGATCTTTGGGGAAATACTTATCCTTTATTTGATTTTTAGTGAATTAAATGTTCTTTTAGATACAAAGGTTCTCAAAATTCAGTACACCTCACACACACACACACACACACACATGCACACACACACAGAATACCTCTCAGGGACAACGGTTTGTGTGTGTGTGTGTGGTGCATCCAGGACTTCTTTGGACTAGGCTTACTCCCCACAGATGCTGCTTTATTTTATTTGAAGTAGAACCAAGACATCCACAATTGTGTGTGGAACAAAGGTAATTCATATCCCAATTGTTTATTATCTATTTGAGAAGTACTGCTTGCATTCCTTCCTTGTTTGATTTCCCCATCATTTATCCACTCAACTATTATTTAAAATAATGATACAATAAACACCCGAGTGCCACCTCCTAACCAAATAAAACTGTTCCGTTTCACCATGGGCGTCATGGTTATTCAAGTAGAATTGGAATTTCCTTTGTAAATTTTTACTGATTCTGTTCCCAAGTCCCTACTCAAAAGTAATCAGTCTTCTGATTTTTTTCTGTTCCATACCTGAACATTTTTACTATTATATTGCTACAATCTATGTTTGCAACTGTCTTTCATGTGCCCAGACTTTATATGTTGTTATCATTCAGAATGAATCATTCAATATCTTGCATTTTTGGCAAATATTATAATTTTGGGATACTGGATAATTTCAGTCCTTTTACTAGTCCACAGTTATCTCAGACTTTTTAAAATCTATATCCTGCAGATGTGTATGTATGCCATTTTCAGTTCTTTTTATTAAAAATAATGCTGTAACTCAAACTTCCAGTATGTGGTGTTATTTTGTTGTTGTTTGTTTGTTTTTTTAGTTTATCTTTATTTTTGAAAGTGTTACAGTTGCCCCCTCTCTCCACACACCATTGACCCATGATATATGTTTTTCTAAGCATATGTCTAGAAGTAATATCTTTAATGGATATTAATACATGGATAATATCCTTAAAGGTACTTTGGATGATAGTAAGAATTTGGGGCATTTTATTTAATCTAACCCAGCCCGATAATGTTGCCTAAAAATGAGGATAGTTATTAGCATAAGATTTCATAGAGATTAAACGGGTCATTGTGAAAATCGTGACAAACTAACAACCAGTAGTTTCTTCTATTTTTTTTTTCTTTTTTATCCTACACTGTGTTTATGGACAGAGCCCTGAATACACAGACTGCCATGGAGATAGTCAGCATTTCACATGTTTACCTAAGTCCAAGACATCAGCCACATAAATGAGAAACATCTGCATTCTGTCTGCACTTGTCTGAGTAACGTTTACCTTGATATTCAGAATCCTCCTCTTTGAATCTCTGAGTCTGTGACCTGCACACATGGGGTGGTGTGTCCGTGTCTCTGATTTAAGAGAAGAAATAGCGCCGTCAAATCTTATTTCTTATTCTGCCCCTTTTCTCCTCCTCTATTTTATATTCATTTGTTTGTCCTTGCTAAGTCTTCCCAGGCTTTTCAACCAAATACAAACATTAAGTGAAGGTTTGCCGGCAATTTCAAAGCCAAGCCAAGCAATTCCCCGGAAGGGAGAGAAGGCAGCTGCTGATTGTGCACAGGCGCAGTGGGCGGGCATTCACCTTGGGAAGGAGAAAGGGAGGTCTGAGCTCAGAATGAAAGGCCAGGCCAATGGTGCTGTCTGATATGAGTTGGAAGGGAGGGGAAGGGAAGGGAAGGGAAGGGAAGTAATCGAAGCAGATAGATTATACTCCTAGTGTGTACCAGGCTCTGTGCTGGGCCACTTCATCACTTTTTCAAGACAGGACAGATGCCTGCCTATGTTTGCAGATTTCAATGTCATTGTCACTTCTCTGTGTCCCCCTGCCTCCGAGAACCTCGGATCATTGATTCTTGCACTCTCCCAACATGCCGGAGTCTACCTCTCAGTTTCCAAGCTAAAAATTATATGCACAATGTTATAGAATGCACAATTTTCCTGAACTAATATGATATAAATATAGTGTTTCTCTTTGGCTCAGGTATCCTACTTCTATAGTATAACACAAAATAATACTATGAAATCAGGAGACATAGTCATATGAAAAGGTATTTATTTCAACATTCTCTGGACTTGCAAAAAATGAAAATCCTTAACTGCATAATAACCAAGAAAAAAAAAAAACACTGAACTAGCGTGTATTCATATTAGAAAATATTATGCAGACATTCAACTGAGGTTTATAAAGAATTCGTCAACATGTCAAAAGGCTTACCACATAAAAGTAAGGAACTAAAGATAAACATGCAATTGGACCTAAGTTGTATAAATACACTTACAAAGATAATATAGCCAATGACTACAAATGCAAATAAAAGTAAAAATGTTTCTATTTCTGTCTTAATTGTAGTACTATATCTATGTTTTATGCATTTTTGATGGTTTCTACAGTATCAAAAAGTTGTTTTTATATCTAAATTATGGTGAAAATAAAATTGCCATTATTTACAGCTAGGTTCTACTTATTTTTTTTTGTTGGTAAAAGTCTTGGGAGATGAAAAAAAGGTTTTGCTAACCAAAGACTGCCACAAAACCAGTCAACTTATTTGAACTCTAGACCTCATTTATAAGGTGAGGCTACATCATCAGACTTGCTCCCGGCCAGTGGTGCTCAAAGGATAACATGAGCAAATAAGGGTGGCGATGCCTTACAAACACAGATCTTCAAAGAAAAGTGTGCGCCGCATTTTGCCAGAGCGGTCCTACTTTTTGCATATGGGAGCAGCGGTCATGTTGTATTTTCCCTGAAATTCCTCTCTGGCCTGAAGGTGTGGAAGAGGAAGGACAGACACAGTCTCCCATGAGTGGGCTTCTGCTAGCAGGCTGCTGTGGGAAAGGGGTGGGCTTTCCAGTGAAAGGATCTGGGAATCCGGGGCGGGTCTGATGCCTTCTGGGC
>NW_006295183.1:3866873-3869244 GCF_000327345.1 Myotis davidii | reverse complement strand
TGACAGGGGCTGAGGGCAAGGGACTACATCTTATTTATCTGTGTATCTGCAGAATCTATCATAGCACTTGGCTCAAAGTGGGTGCTCAGGAATTGTTGAATGAAAGAATGAATGCCAGCGGTTCTCAACCTGTGGGTCGCGACCATCGGAAAACACATATAGGATATCAGATATTTACATTAAAATTCATAACAGTAACAAAATTACAGTTATGAAGTAGCAACGAAAATAATTTTATGGTTGGGGGTCACCACAACATGAGGAACTGTATTAACCCCTTCCCCTGCAGAAACGTGTATACTCGTTTTCACAAAATGTTCTTTTTCAGTCGTCGACGAGTATACTAAGAAAATATGGTAAAAAAATATGGTTTATAGGAAGACGAGTTACAAACTGTTTTCATAACCAGCATCAAAAATACTATATAGAACCAAAATAAAAAAATTAGTCTGAAAAAGAAACGTTTTTAACAAAAAAATTGTTGGGGAAGGGGTTAAGCAACGCATCTTATCTCAGTTTTCTCACCTGGTAAATGGGCACACTGAACATTACAGTGTCAAGGGTAGTAAAAAGTGAATAATGCAATGTAACAAATATGGAACTTAGGATTGAATACACAGGTATACAGGAAATAGTGCTGCTTTTCCTTTCATAGAAAAATTGTTCATTTATAAAACACACGCAGTTGCTACAGAGTTCAGTGCTAGAAAAAGGAAAAAAAGGCCATTTGTTTTTATCTGTCTAATTTACTGAAACAAGAGTATATTGCGTAATAAAATTGGATATTGTGAATCATTCAAGTAAAGAAGATTGAACAAGATCCAATTCATAATATCCAATTCAATACTTCCAACACGTGTGTTTCCTTAAATATATCATCTAACTGGCATTTAGGTGATACGCAGAAAACCCGTTTTTTAAAATATAATTTAAATTACATTTGGCAGTTTATAATACCCTCAAGGCCCTTTTGTTTTTTAAAGGATGGAATAATGAAAATGTGACTAACCTTCTGTATTAGTGTGCTAGGGTTGCCATGGCGAAATACCACAGACTGGGTGGCTTACACAACAGAAGTTCATGGTGACTAGAAGCCCGAGATCAATGTGTGGGCAGCTTTGGTTTCTTCTACGGCTTCTCTCCTTGACTTGGAGATGGACAGCTTCTCACTGCGTCCCTACATGGTTGTCACCTGGTGTGTACGCATCTCTGTCCTAATTCCCTATTCTTTTAAGGTCACTAGTCATGTTGGATTAGGGCCCGCCCTTATGAGCTCATTTTACCTTAGTTGCCTCTTTAAAGGTCCTATCTCCAAATACAGTCACACTCTAACATACTGAGCGTTAGAACTTTAACATCTAAATTTTTGAGGGGAGGGGCATAACTCAGTCTCTAACATTTTCCCACCATTACAAGTACTGACAGGACAAAATAAAGATTGCTCCACTGGTATTGGACTTAGCCAAATGACTGAGTCATTTAAAAGGAAGGGACCTAAAAGGCTGGCATCATAAGCAATATTGGGGGTTAAATTCTATAGTATCCAAGGACTTCTGGGGAAAATTAGACATCAAATGATGTTATATAAAAACAAAGTGTGGCCCAGCCAGCCCCATGAGCCAAGAGGTCATGGTTTGATTCCTGGTCAGGGCACATGCCCAGGTTTGAGACTTGACTGCCAGTAGGGGGCATGCAAGAGGCAGCCAATTGAAGATTCTCATCACTGATGTTTCTATCTCTCTCTCCCTCTCCATTACTCTCTCTCTGAAAGCAACTTATAAAAATCATACTTAAAAAATAACTAAGTGTGTAATTCCTCACTCTATTATTAAAAATAACTAATTATACAATTTAAATATATATAGTAAAATAATATAAGGAAAAATCAATAACCATAAGTTTACCTCCCAAATATATTTACTATGAAGAGATGGATGGATGGATAGATAGATAGATAGATAGATAGATAGATAGATAGATGATAGATAATATGTATATATAAATACATCAATAATTTTAGGCATTTGCTTTGAGTAAAATATAAATGCATATAGACAGACATACATATGTTTAAGATAATAATATCTGTCTCATCCATTCATGCATCTATACATCCCACCAGTCATCCATATTTTACATTAAAATTTAATGAACAACCATGAGGCCATAGAGCAGGGGTGGGCAACCTTTTTGTGAGTGCGTGCCAAAACCAGCAAAATCTCTGACTCAAAATTCTTCTGCATGCCAACCCTAATTTTTTGATAACATGTTATGCCTACTTGATATCTCTTAAGGTGTACGTATGTGAAGAACCTTGAAGAAATAATAAAATTCATTCGAGTGACAAAAACATAGTCTATGATGAAAAATA
>NW_006295183.1:3863971-3866647 GCF_000327345.1 Myotis davidii | reverse complement strand
CCCTAGTGAAAGGCAGAGGCATAGAAATTGCTCTTCCCCTCTCTCGTCAATCCATGTCTATGGTCTTTAAGATAACTATGTAAAATTATTTATTTACCTAAGATGCACCTACACTGAACTTATCTGAAAAATAAAAAAAGTTGATATTAATAAAAAAATTGTAAATGGAAGATTTTAAGAGAGGGTTTCGTGTGCCAGCAAAAGTTACTGGTGTGCCATGTATGGCACGCGTGCCAGGGGTTGCCCACCCCTGCCATAGAGAAACTGATAGAGCCAGCTTTGACTCTAGTAGATTAGAAAATATTTTTATCACCGTCATTTTTTGCTTGCTATCACTGACTTGACCTGAGAAATTCATTGTAACACGAATTTAAAAAACAAACTGCACACAATGAGAGAAATTTCCTCAAATGCCCCTGTTCGAGTAATAGCACATAAAAATAGAATGCATACATCTGTGAAATATTAAATATCAATGCAAGGTATAGTCACTCCAAAGTCATTCTTTTTACATAAGATGTTAGGTCTTAATCCTCCTTCCAATTTAACGTCGCTGCTCTGTTCCTGATAGAATTTTTATATCTTTCAAGCGCTGGTTAATACAGTAGCAGTGCAGATTTAGCTTCACACTGCATGCATTACCCAGGTCAGGCTCACAGGGATTTCAAGAGAAAACAATATTTACAAAACCCAATATTTTAGTATTTTAGCTAAGCATTTATTTTTGTGTATTTGTTGTGTTATTCACATATGTGTGACTCACCACACAGAAAGAGACAAAGATGAAATTTTGGAAGTTTTAATTAAGGCAAATTCAACATTTCAAAGTGGGGAGACTGGGAGTTGACCACACCCTGAAGGTTACATTCAGCTGCAAAGCAGCACTAGAGATAGCAGGACAACACCCTGCCATTCCCATTCACAGCAAGCCCTCTCATAACAGCTCAGTACTGGTTAGCACCACAGTCCAAATCCTCTCACCCTAACAGACCAAGATGGAATAAAAATTTGCTATTCTGAATTATTTTAATGTCAACTTATTTAAGTTCCTTGACTGCAGAAACCATCTAGAACTCACATAAGGCTGAGACAAGCAGCTTCACACAGAGGCAGTGGTAACATGGGAAACACATCAAGAGGTTGAAGTCACATTTCACGGTAAAAACCAAGATCAATTCCTGAGAATGTGATCCGTTGTGGTTTAACATGAGACAGTGGACTGAATGTAAGTGTCAGTGACCAGTGTTGAATACAAAGGTTCTAGAAAGCTATGGATCTGTCAACTGAATTGAAATCATCAATATGGAGCATGTCAGGTATTAGGAATTTAATTGGAAAGTGTTGGGAAGTCCAAATAAGAATGTTGCTTGTCATTTGGTCACTTCATGACTAATTTTGTAAATAATATCCTCTGTCTTTAATACCTTATTTGCTCTCTTATAATTTGGGGTGGGGGGGAATCAAAGGATTTGAAAAATATATTGCAGTTGGAGTAAAAGAAAAAGGGGGAGAGTCTATCCTATTCAAATTACCTGAGACCTGGCTTCTTCATTTCTAAGCTAAAGATAATAGGCAGGCCTGTCTCTTTCTTGGCGTTGTTTTGAAGACATATGGGACATGGAGAGAAAATACTATACAAGCCTGACATCATCATCCCTATTGAATTATTTATCCTGTTTAAATTTCTAAACATGAATTCTTTAACCTCATTTAAGGTGCAGTTAGAGAATAGACTTTTGGCAAGTCCAAAATTCTATATGCATATAGTTCTTGTAATTTGTAATGCTTCCTTTGGAAGTATCAAAACCAATATCAATCCTAAATCATTTGGAGACTTTAAGTTTTTTATTAAATTTATTGGAGTGACATTGATTAATAAGATCATATAGATTTCAAGTACATTTCTATGACGCATGATATTCATTTTGCATTTGGTGTCCACCACCTAAAGTCAAATTCTTTCTTCACCATATATATGAGATCCCTTTACCCTTTACTACCCTCACCCGCTTCCTCCTCTGTCTACAAGTCTTTGGGTTTTTGTTTGTGTGTTTGTTCATTTGTTGCTTGCAGTTTTAGATCCCACATATGATTGAAATCATATAGCTCTTAACTTTGTCTAACTTATTTCACGTAGCATGATAATCTCAAGGTTTGTCCACAGAGATTTTTAAGTTTTCAAGAGGCACAGGATAAAAATGAGACTATTCATAAATTTAATGTGTGGCTGTGTTTTTCCCAAGCACAAAACATTCTTCTGTAATTAAAAAAGTACAGTAAGGCAAGTATGTGTGAGAGGACATTTGTACATATGAATGAAATAGTGTGTATAGACTATATGCATGTAAGTCAGTAAAAATAATGAAACTGACCTATCATGTAAACATCTGCCTGTCTTGGTCATACTGCTCTTTTCAAATGCATATAGAAGGGTTTAGGATAGAATAGTTGTTAGGAGTATTTAAAACTATAGAATAAATATGCAGAATTACTCAGATGGGAGAAGCCTATCAACAGGGGTCACTCCTTATTCTGATTAGCCGGTAACTAGATTGGCTTCGAATATGAGAATAAACATTTCCAGCTGGATTATATATGTCCCACGGAGAAGGCCATTTTGAACGAAATGCATTCTAATGCCCACACCAGTTAAATACTGCATGAGTACCATTCAAA
>NW_006295183.1:3831031-3863919 GCF_000327345.1 Myotis davidii | reverse complement strand
GCAGGAAGCATGGGCAGAGGAAATGACTTCCTTAGGTAGAATGATGAGCTCAGTTAATCAGCTTCGAAACCCTTGACAGGGGTTAATCTTCCATTAGGCCAGCAAGCCCTCCCCGCCACAGCCAGGAGGCTATTGTCCGCCAGCCAGAGAAACAGCCATCAATGCCTCTTACATTACATTAGCTCTTTGTTCATAATTATCTGCAGCTCAACCAAAACTGAATTATATTATTATGAGTCATAATAAATGGCATTCATTGGGCACAAATTACATGTTAGGCACAATGCTAAGCACCTCACATGCCTAACCATCATTTGAAGTAAACTGGTTGTTAAGAGCAATTAATACACTAATCCTAGCGTTGACTTGCCCAAGTTGACAAGGCTGCCATGAGGCAGAGCTGGAACTGGACTGTCTTCAGCTCACTCCAGAGTCATGGTCCTAATAACGCAGTCATTTTTCTTCCCCTCTTACCTCTCTGTGACATTAGGCCTCAATGAAGACAACTCCAGAACTGAACTAAAAAAAATAAGTTTTGGTTTGTCACCTGATTTCACCATTATTCAGTTCCAGGAATTTGGTGCCTTAATGTCATCACCTGGAGTCTATGTAGAATGGTACTATAGGAGATAAAAAATCATATCTCTATTGCACTGATAACACATCCTCATGTTTACTCATGCAAATGACTTAATTTCTCCAGTAATATGTTCTCATTTGTAAAACGAGCAATGAAAAATTGTCTTGCGGCTGGGATGACTCACTCAGGTAAAGGCTATGAAATTACTTAACCTGGTACCTGGCACATGGCCCTTAACAATGAAACATTTATTTACTTGCCAAGTCCTAGAAATGATAGACAAAGATGATAACCTAAAATGTGATTATGCACAGATTGGGGATCCAATAAACCATGGTTTCTCCACCTGAGGTCAATGTCATGTGCTCTCTAGCAGGTAATGGAGAGATAATCATAAAACATTTGGTCAGAATCCAGGTTTTCCCAGGACAGAGATCTTTGGCCAAGATGTAACGGAAGTTCAGTGCAGAAGGAAAGAAAAGCTATGGTCAGACTTAGGAACTTAGCAACCTAGTATTCGAGTCAGAGTTCTTGTCTAAAGACTTCCCTTCCTGGGACCCAGGGAGGCTGCAAAGTATACCAGGGGTCACTGTGCTTAGCCAGGGCACAATAAATGGGAAAAAGATTCCTGGTAAATCTCAATATTCGTTTTCTTGGATGGTGCTTGCAGGAGGGACCAGTGACATCTACAAAGACTGGTTAGAATGTGTGTGCTTCATTTGCACTTAGTTAACAGGAAAGTTACTTGATTATCATTTAAATTCCTCTAATCCAGCGGTGGGGAACCTTTTTCCTGCAAAGGACCATTTGGAATTCATAACATCATTTGTGGGCCATACAAAATCATCAACTTAGAAATTAGCCTGCTGTAGTTAGTCAAATATTTAATTAACTCACCCCTAATGCCTCGGCAGGGTCAGATCAAATGATTTCTAGGGCCTTATGCAGCCTGTGGGCTGGATGTTCCCCACCCCTGGAAATAGGGATTAAGTCATTTACTTTGAGATTATCAGCTAGAGAAACATGTTGTACTTACAAGGCCTGGGTGATCACATGGTATGAGCTGGTCAAAGAGGGTAGCATGCTATACCTGCCTGTTCCTGAGACAACAGCCATTGCTGGGGCAGAAATGACCCATGCAAACAATGGCTTCCCAATGGATGATAATTAACCAATAATTAACCATCTGTGTTTAGGGAAACACCCCTCGATGCCATCCTAGACTAGGTCAGGTCCCTGTGTCATGCTACATAGCACCCAAAACCCTATTTCTGCTTTTCAATTCATTTACTCAAGAGTTCAGTTACCAATCTATCCATTATATAATGCATTCCTTTGATAAGAATTCATTGAATACCTATTCAGTGCCAGGCACCAGACAAGCATTTTGCCCTGCTTATTAGACTCAACAGTAAACAAAGTACGCATACCTCTTACCTTTAGAAAGCTTGTGGATATAAGGGGACATTTAGCTCATGAGTCTCCAGAGGCTACCGGATTTTCATAAATGTCACCAGAGT
The DNA here is from genome assembly GCF_000327345.1 of Myotis davidii. Classification (NCBI taxonomy): domain Eukaryota; kingdom Metazoa; phylum Chordata; class Mammalia; order Chiroptera; family Vespertilionidae; genus Myotis; species Myotis davidii. Next base: position 3,861,819 of record NW_006295183.1, on the reverse strand, counting down.
CAACCCCATTTCCTGATGTGTACCAAATGATCTTTATAAGATGGTGAATTTAGCTAAATGATCCCTCGGGACAGCCCAGACTCTACTGTTCTAACATAACGAGGATATGATCATGATGATAATGGCATCAACTCTGATGCCAGTTTGATGATGATAATGAACACATTTTATTGTTCACTAACTGTGAGGCTCTCTGTTAATTACCTTGCATGAATTAGCTTATGCAACACTGAGAAAACAAGTCTTTCCATATTATTATTCTCTATGTTTCACATATGAGAAGTTGAGTCCTAGGTTGGTGAACATGGATACAATTTTGAGAGCAGAAAATCACACATATTAGATATTGGACTATAAAACTATCATGTGATGCTACTTCCTTTCTGCAGGAACATGCACCAGTAACAGATACATATGACTGTGGGCCACAGAAGCACTGGAGTAAAAACACATTTTCTGTAAAAATACCAAAAAACAAACAAACAAAAAAGCCAGCTAACTACAATTTGAGATCTTTCTTCGATCCATCACACTCAGCGCAGTTAAAAATACAGACAACTATTTTTACAGCATCCCTTGCCATTTAACTTACCTCTCCATTACTTCGGCAAAAACATCACCATGGCAACCAGTCTCTTCCAATTGTATTTACACTAATGTTTTCACTTTAACTACGAACTTTGAGAGTACTCTCTAACTCTGGTTTAACTGTAAGTTAGGAGGACACAGTTGTTAATGGAAAAAAGTACAACAAAACCCTCAATAATCTGCATAGAAAACAATAGCATTAGTGATAATAATAGAAAAAACAAAGGCTACTACTTATTAAATGTGTGAGATAGACCAGAACATCTGGGAAGATCCCTATATCACATTTCATTTCTCCAAATAGTCCTGAAAGATAGATATTACAGATAAAGCAACTGAGGCACATGAGGGTAAATAACTTTCCCAGGTCAAAGAGTAGCTGCTACAGTAGATCTATCCAAGTTTGTCAGACTCTCTAGACCGCTCAGTTTTTTGTGTTGTTGTTGTTTTTGTTTTTGTTTTTTAATTAAATGGCCTTTGCCGTGAGATGTTAAAGACACCTAAATCTGCCTTAGAGCTGGTTCATCATTGGCTAGTAATTTCCATGTCCACTGATTCTGAATGATTTTTCTAGAAGGAGAGCATGAGATTGAGATTCTTGTGAAAGTATTTATTAAGAATATGGTCCTAGAAAAAAAGTATACATGGGATACTACACATTCATTCTCTCTTTCTCTTTAATAAATGTGCATGTGCGCGCGCGCACACACACACACACACACACACACACCATACACATAAAGCTTTGTGCCTACACTAAATTCTGGGAGAGACAAGTCTACGTGGTTTAATTAAGATCAAGTACCGACTCCTGGTTCTGGTTCCATGAAATCTGGTCCAGAGCTCAGGATCCCTAGTAAACACATTGGTGCCAGCGCTTCCATTAAGGATTACTCTTCAATAAAAATAAACAGAGAAACATCTGAAACAAAACAAAAACACACCATTCTTCCCATTCGGCCTAAAATACGTATCTGCCATGCATGGCAGGGTACAGCTGCTGGCCTAGTAGATCTATAAACTGGGTAACAGCATTAGTGCACTTTGCACTATTTAACTGCCAGAGCGGTCCTGTATGGCAGATGTTATTTTCCTCATTTCCCAAATGTGTGAAGGATCAGAGAGCAGAGTCATGGACCTCGTCATGTACCTCGGGTCACAGAGCTGCAGCGGCAAAGTCCCATTTCAAGTGCTTTTTCACCTTCCGCGTATCCTTGCACCCAGCTGCCTTAGCAGAGCCAGTATTTCCAGGGGAATTGCTGCTGGAGTGTGAGAGTGCGCATTCCTTTCATGACTCCCCATCTACATTAATACGGGGTCAAGAAGGCCAGCTCTGGCCCCAGCAGGCCCTTTTTAAGAAGCAGCACCGGGGTTCCCTGGAAACCATTCATCTTCCCTCCCATCCCAGGAGACGATTCCAGCCTGCCACTCACACTGCCAGACTGTTTAGATAAATATCTCGCAGATTACCTTTTCTTATCCCTTCTTTTCTACTTGTAACCCATTTCGCCCCTTCCTTCTTCCCTCTGCAATTTCCAATGAATTGATCTTAGATCACAGCAAGAATTTTTAGACGAGAAAGAATTTCCATGAATTCATTTTTGAGTCTCAACAACCCTCAGAAATTCAATTTCATCACCGCATATGGAGCACTTGCTACAGGCCAAGTACCAGAGTAAGATTTTAACATGGAAAAGAAATGAAGTACCTTAAAGTTGAGAAACATTAAGAACTTATTAAATAAAATAAACCTTTGTAAACAAGGACAAAATTGTTTTAAATAGCTAGGAGCTACTGAGGGCCTACTATGTTCCTATTACTAAAGTCTCTGCTTTATCAATGTTTTCTTACTTGATCCATTTAACAACTTTATTAGGTACTAGAGGCCCAGTGCACAAAATTCGTGCACTCGGGAGTGGGGGTGTCCTTCAGCCCGGACTGCGAACCCTCGAACCCTCGGGGGATGTCTGACTGGAGTGGGCCTAAGCCGGCAGCCAGATATATTTATGCTGCCCTGGAGGCAGGAGAGGGTCCCGCCACCACTGCTGCTCTCGCCAGCTGTGAGCCCAGCTCAGGGCTTCTGGCTAAGTGGCACTCTCCCGTGGGAGCGCACTGACCACCAGGGGGAAGCTCCTGCATTGAGCCCCCTGGTGGTCAGTGTGCATCACAGCGCCGTTCGGTCAATTTGCATATTAGCCTTTTATTATACAGGATGTATTATCATTGCTATTTTACTAAGAAAATATTGAAACTCATAGTAAGGGGGCTAAATAACAGTCCCATGTAGGATCTAAAGATGCATATTTTTGTTTGGTACTTTTCAAAACCATCTCTTATCTGTTCTATAGTTCAGCGAAATAGGAAAAAATATGGAACAGAAGGGTATAGTAGTAAAAGACACTAAAATGCCACGGAAGACAAAAAGATGGATGCCACGGCCCATCTGAATGTAGAATTATGAATTCTATTCTGTACTGTGATCTTCACAACAGGATAGTTGGGGATTGTATCCTCAGGCAGGACTTCAGTATGGGTCACAGGGCGCATGCTTTCATCTGTTTGTAGGGAGCTAGAGTTCTGTGCTCTGGGGAAGGAGGAATCAGGTGTCCAGAGTTAAGCAAGAAATGATCAGGGATGAAGCTGTCAAGAACCAGTCAAAGAGATATTCAAGGTCACTGCCATAGGTCCAGAGAATGGAGAATGGGTAAAGGGGAAAAGATAGTAGGCAGCCAGCTCAGCACAGTAGAAGATGGTGAAGCAGACAGTCAGAACTAAAACTCTGAGTTCAGACTATCTGAGTTTAACTCCACAGTCTGCCTCTTGTTCCCAATACTACTTTACCTAAGATATTTACCACTTACAGTTCTAGTTCTGTCATCTTTACTTCTTTTGTGAGTGTTCAAATGTAATTCACAGTGCTTACTTAGTATTAGACAAGAATTCAAAACATATTATCTGAAGTTCATGGAATAAATCTGCAAATTTATTTTACCTCTTGTCTCTCTTTCACTTAGATTTGAGTCCTACCTGCCTCCATCAATTGAAAGTGCCAGGCTCCACCGGGCTCAGGTATCTTACAGGTGCCAGCAACCCTAGAGAATGAAAGAGAATGAGAATTTCATCTCTAGGAATTGAAGAAAAAGCACATATATAAGCATATTATACATGAATTTCTCATATTAATCCTTTAAAACATGCATGAAGATGAATCAGTAAAGTCACTCAGGGAAATGGGATCATTGAGAGACATTGATGTGAGAAACATTGATCAGTTGCTTCTCACATGCACCCGAACTGGGGATTGAAATTGCAACCTAGGTATGTGCCTTAACTGAAATCAAACCACAATCTCATGGTGTATGGGATGATGCTCCAACCTACTGAGCGACCCGTCCAGGGCTACCTGAGTTTTTGATAGCACTGCCGTTCTGATGCTGGCTATTGATACCTCCTAAGTAAGACAGGGACTCTGTTTTTAGCAAGGCCTTTAAAAGGATGAAACTTGTTCCCGAGCTATAAACCACACTGCAGAGTCCCTCGGATCACATCCCAACAGCCCCAGAAGGGCATTGATGGATTTGGCAATTAGATCATCCCAGCATCTAATATGTAAAAGGAGCATATTTCTCTCTCTCTTAAAGACTTCATGGGATGCTGCCCATGGCTCGGTCTCCCCTGTGTCCCCATGGCTATAAATTTCAGTGGAATTAATAGCTCAGCTTGCTTGAGTTGGCTTCCTAACAGGGCTATTTTAAAGTAAGCTGTATATTACAACTTTCACCGGATGCTCTCCTCCTTCCCAACCCTGCTCCAGAGGTGGCTGATGGGGTGAAGAATGTCCAGTGTGATGATGGAGCGCTGATGGTCTCCTTAAACTTGCAACATAGCCTAAGAGCAGAATTCTTGGCAAGGTCTGGGCTCCCTGGGCAGTGGTGGAAAATGTGGAATGGAAGAAGGAATAATTAAAATATTAAAGGATTTATAGGGAGAAAAATCTAATGTTAGAATTCCATTTCAGATGTAAAGTAGATATTGTCACTATTTCAACAAGTGTTGAACTTTGGCTCGGACTCCGAACACACTGGTGAAAATGTTAAATGCCCGTTCCTTTGGCTGGAGTTGTGTCAACTCATTGTGGACACACTATATCTCCTTGTGAATCAGCTCTGACATCAGTGATAAATGTCTTTGATTAATAAAATAGGAGGAACCAAATTAAATATTACTGAATACATGTAGTGTCATTGGTAGACAAGATCTTTTGATATATGCAGCCTTTTCATGGGTAGCAAATAGTAACAGTTTATAATACAAGTTAGATTTTACTGGGCATCTATAATGTGATAGGCACTGTTCTAAGTGCTTTAAGTTGTATTCTGTAAATCCTTAGAACAAGCCTACAAGATAGGTTCAGTCTTTTAAAAATATTTTTATTGACATTTATAGAGAGAGGAAGGGTTTGGGGGAGAGAGAGAGAAAAAAAAACATCGATGTGAGAGTGAAACATGGATTGGCTGCCTCCTGCACACATTCTACCGGGGATTGAGCCTGCAACCCAGGCATGTGCCCTGACCTGGAATCGAACCAGCAACCTTTTGGTGCATAGGATGACACCCAACCAACTGAGCCAGGGCAGTTCTGATCTTATATCAATTTTACAGATGACAAAATTTAGTAATTTGTCCAAAGATTTCAAAGAGTATGGCTCAAGATCCTGTCCAAGTATATATTAATGCTCATGTAACAGCACTGCAATGGAATTCTTTTGCATGTAAACCTCCCCTGCTAATTCTCTGGCCTGTGTAGGTTATTTGAGACAGCCTGTACCACCCCTCTCCCAATCATGCAACCAGGATGTGAAAGCATGCCAAACCATTTTTAAGTCGTGACATCCAGAGATATATGTAAAAGCTAAACTCTAAAATCATCTCCCATCCATCTGCTATTCTGAATAGCATTTAGAACTGATTCCTGACTCTGAACTAATTTCCTTAAATATATTTTTATTGGATCTTGCTTGGTACCACTTCCCCTACTTTGATTTGTTTCCTCTTCTTAACTATGATTTAAATTCTACCTCCAACCGAGTGCCCTTTTCTACCTTAAAAGTAAATACTCATAGCAATTATTCACGGCTCCATGATCCTCATAGGAGGACCTTTAGAGGAGCCTTTCTTAGGAGAGTCACACACTGAAAGTGTGTCCAACTCTAAAAGTAGAGAGCTTGCATATCATCTCCTCATAATTAGTGGACTAGCTCCCTATACTCCTTTATCTTACCTCTTTACTCTTTGACCTCGATCTCCGATGTATTTAGTTCATACTAGTAATCACTAAACCCATGAGATTACACCTTAGCAAGAGTAAAGATATATACTATGCTCTTTGATGGTCTCATTAAGACCTCAGCTTACTATAAAGTCCTGCATTAACCTCGTTTCAATAACCATATAATAAGCACAAACACTATGCTGCACAGTGGAGATGTAGATCTAAACAGGAGATTCTGGAGAGGCCTAGAACATGGTCCTAGAGACAGAGAAGCAAATACACTGTTACAACAGAGCCCGCTGTGGAAGTTTGGATGAGGAAGGTTGAAGGTACCAAGGGAACAGAAGAGGAAAACCTACCCCCACCTAGAGGAGTAAAAGGGTTGATTCTAAAAGGAAATGACTTGTGAAGGAACACTGAGACTTAGCCAGGCGGAGAGAAAAGGAGAGAGCAATCGTCAGTACTCTGCTCATTTCTGTTTGCTTTCAACACTTTTCAAGGCATTTTGAACACCCTGCAGTGTTTTAAACTATTTCTGTATCATCTCCTCACTTCTCTCCACTTTCTTTTTTGCCTATGTATCTCCATTTGTCAAATCCTTTCATTTGTCAAATCCTCTCTGTAGTTAGTCAGATAGTGTAAGTAGTAAGTAATAAAGAAACCATAACTCAATATTGCTGGTTATAAAATCAAACAGATTTTCTACAAGGCCTGTAACATAAACGATACGGGTCCTGTTGGAAACTGTTTAAAATGTGATCTTTGGGCTTGTTCCCCTTCCCATTTTTATTCAAAAGATACAACCGGGTGCTTCATGGAAGAATCAGTAGGATCACATGGCAGTGACTATAAAAGCTCGGTTCCCTGGTATTCCAACTCAAGTTCCAACTAATTTGTGACATTGCATTTCATGTTCTGCTCTTATAAATGAAGGCAGAGTGTTTTGGAAGTCATACTAAAAGTTTAGAAATACAAGTCATGATAGCACTGAGTACACAAAGGTATTGAAAAGAAATAAGGGTTGTCGCCAGAGAGACTGAAATGGGTCCACAGGTCCAGAGTGACTGCTGAGTTCATCTATACACAAATCCTTCCCTAGAAGTGTGCTTCTTTAGCTCAGCTCTTTAGTAATACCATCTGGAAGAGAGTCTAGTCCATGCAGTATTAGTCAGTGAACTTTTAATTATGATCTGCATAGAGAAATACTGTATCCATTTCAAACTAGGGATTATATGAACAAGAGTGAAAACATATTCTCACATTTTTGTAGGGTTGTTTTTTCAGTTTATTCAGTCTTAGTCATCTATTATAAACAACAGAAAAATAACAATCATGTTTTAATCATGCATTTTCCGCCTAGTGTCTCACCCTGTTTATCTTACTTATGACTTAGAACAGCTTGAAATTAGATATTATCATTGTGGTATAAAGATGAATACTCTGACTTAGAACCGCTTGGAAAGGCATTGTGCCAACTCAAGTATTTAGTCCTGGTATGAGCCAGAGTAAAACACATGCTGTCTAGTCCCAAATACAAGCGTTTTTATTCCAGGCATCTGTCTAAAACAGGAAGAGAGAAATAGAAGAGGGGGAAAAGGGGCAAAGCAGTTAAATAAACTGATCTGAATAGTGCCTGTCCGGATCAACTCTTAGGATAAAGAAATCAGACTGAGGTTAGAACGCTGTCTCTGAGTTAAAGAAATGCAGAGCGGAAGCTCTCTTACCCACTGGGAACACGTCCTGCCTTGGCAAAGGGCCATCACCAGACACAGGAGAGTGGATCAAATCACCAACAAGCGGGCAGAGAAGTCAAGGTAGTAGGTAGTGAAACAGAGAACTCTGGAAGCAGGGAGGGGATATGGTAATGTCACAGTCTTCTCCCTCCCCCACTTCCCTATTGATGCATTTGAGCCTTTTCCCATCCCATAGTGGGTCTTGATTTGTATATAATAGTCATTCCCCACCTCTTCCTAAGTAGGGCCTTTGTCTTCACTCTCTGACCTCTCTCTTACTGCCAGGAGCTAAATTAAGAAGTGTCAGCATATCCTTTGGTCCAGACCCCAAGGCGGGCCTAATCAGTCACCCTCTGCTTCCATTCATCTGGGTCCATCTTGACCATTAAAAGTGCTCAGATTAGGAAAGACTAATGAAAATAACAATAGTCACGATTCCTTTTTTTTTTTTTAATGGTATCCCAGTTCTCATGCCAAACTCAACTTAAGCAGATAGATATTGCAATATTATTTTCATTTCCTAGATTAGGAAAGCAGACATCTAAACTCAGATATACAGTTGCTCATTCAGAATCTACTTTGTCTGATTATAAATGCCACACTCCCTAAACTGGGAGAAGTCATTCTCAGTGACTTGGTTTGTATATCTACATAAGTGAAATCAAAACCCTACCCTGTGCTATTGCGAAAAGAAATAGAATGACATGATGAAGTAAATAAAACACACCAAGTGTTGAAGAAATAGCATTCTTTAAAATAATTTCTCCTAGACTCTTTGGTAACAAATAATATATTTTATCATCTACTAGAGTGACTAGCACATGTCAAATACTTCAGAAATGTTTCTTATGCAGAGAAATAATTGTGCAAATGAATTTTTAAAAATCACAAAGAATAAATGGATGTATGGATTGAAATCCTTGTCTTTTCTCTTTCTCTTTTGAGTCCTGTATTTGCAATCCATTCAGTCGTCCAGAGAATAGACAAGAGAAGATTTGGGAGGAAGAGGCTATGACACTTCCTTCTGCTCCTGGGTGAAGAATTATAATACTTCTAAATCTTTCAATTATTGGCCCTTTCTCATGTTTGTAATTGATACTGGCTCCCTGGATCTATCTAATAATAGAGCGAAAGGTAAAGAGTGGTAATAGCTTATTTCTACCACTGTAAATATAAATCCATTATTAGGGCAACATACAATAATATCCTATGAATTAATCATCATGTATAAGTATACCATTGACCAAATCATAGGGAGCTTTTGCAAAGAAAAAAATGAAGAAGTACAGTGGCAATTGGAAAAAATACACTGTTCTCCCCACCCCCCGAATTTTGGTCATTGTAAAAGTGAGAAGAAATGAAAAATCCAAATTTAAGTCAACAGATGGACACATTAAATTATGGTGCCTTTGTACCATTAAATACATGAATCCATAAAGAGAATCACAGAGATATCTGCATATGCTGATGGGGAAGGCACTGAAAGGCATATTACTAAGTGGGGAGAAAAATGCAATCACACAGTCCCATGCAAAGTGCAGCCCCATTAATCTAAAACCAAAGATAAATGCTGATAGCGTCCTTATATACTTGCATCAAATGGAATGTGATGGATTGTCAAAGTGGATTCCCCTAGAGAGAAGTAGAAGATTTTAAGGGATTCGGTGAGGCTTTCATATCATGTACTGTATAAATCCAGTTTATGATTAAGCAAACAAAAGTGTTAGACCTGATTCTAAGATTTCACATTTTATAGAGATGAGTACATGGGCATGACATCATATTATAGGCGTATATTCTCTTTTAAAAAATATCCCTGAGTTTATATTCATCACACACACTTCTGATGAATTTTGCTTGTGGGATAAAAACAATTATGATAACAAGTAAATTAATTTGGTGTATCCCTTGGATATCAAAGCGGAGTCTTTAGCATGCTAATGAACATGTCAAAAAAATGATCAAGTCTCCATTTCTTAATTTTCCATGGATGAAAACTGAGGTCCAGATAAGGAAGCCTACCTGACTAAAATCACATAGCAATTACCAGCAGAACCTGTAGGTGGACCATTTGGATTGGAATTTACAGTTGGATAGATTATTGAGGGGTTGGTTTTGATTCTAAAATTGAAGCGCAAATAGAATTTGATGCACAATGTATTAGGAGACATCATCACCTTAGCGGTCCCACTGTTTGTTTATCCCACAATACAAAGTAGGCAGAGGCAATATGTAACAATTAGAAAACACCCAGCTATGATCACGCTTTGCTCTTAGCATTAGGCTCCAAAATATCACTTCTCCCCTTTTCCTTTGATCTCAGCCTTGCAATTTGAAAGCCAGAGGAATGATCAATGGCTGTGAAATGCAGACAAAGATTCCTTTTGTTTGTCCCACAGAATAGGAAGATGGTCAAATTGATCAGTCATCAAGGTATAATGATCTGAAATAAATACTGGCCTCTTTGATGTGGCTCAGGATGCCAGCATCACGGGAAGCGATCATTCTTCTGCCTTTCACATAATTGAATGATTATGTCTGTTTATGAATGGGCTTCCTTAATTGCTAACTGGCAATTTGGCATCCTGACGTGAGTCTGTGGGAATTGTGATCCCTCATCCTGCACACTGGGAAGATTGAACAGAGAGCGATGAATGGGAAGAGGGAGGTTCAGAATTAAAAATAATTGGAACAGAGAGCAGGTGATGAGAAAAAGGCACTGAAATTACTCTCCCTTTCCTCCAAGAAAGGACAATGATTCATCTCAGGGAAGCCACTGCAAAGGGTCTGGGACAGGTGTGCATTTGTTTTTAGAAAACACCAAGCAAAGTCTACAGCCTAGGGGATGTTTTCATTTATAACAAGAATAAAACCTGAAAGGTCTTAACCACCCTGACCTTGGGGAAGCATTAAAAGGAAAATACAGGCATCTGGACTGACAGGCGAAGGGCATCTGAAAAGGTCAGAAAACATGAGATTTTAAAAGTGAATACAGCCCAGCCGGTGTGGCTCAGTGGTTGAGTGTTGATCTCTGAACCAGGAGGTCATGGTTTGATTCCCAATTAGGGCACATACCCTGGCTTCAGGCTTGATCCCCTAGTGTGGGACGTGCAGGAGGCAGCCTATCAATGATTCTCTCTCATCATCGATCTTTCTCTCACTTTTCCCCTCTCCCTTCCTCTCTAAAATTAATAAAAAATATTTTTATACAGTGAATATATCGGAAAGATATAGATACTAGAGCTAGAAAATATTGTTTTGGGGACCTGTATTTACTAACAAGACCTGTTTTTCTCCTCAACCTCAGGTAGCATTTTGGCAAGGACATGACCACTTCCTCTCCCTTCTCCCCTCTATCCGATTACCAACATCTGCATAGTGTGCCTAGAAGGAGCCTCTGAGATCTTCCTGCTTCTCTCCACCCACCTTTCCATTTCCTCAAACATTTGCCCCATATTTAGTCTTAGCTGTTCTCATTCCCATTAGCCACCCTACCCTCCTTCTTCATGCTATTGACCAAATAGAAGAGTCATTATTTAAAAAAAAAGAAGAAGAAAAATGAAAGAAAGAAAGGAAGGAAGGAAGGAAGGAAGGAAGGCAGGAAGGAAGGAAGGAAGGAAGGAAAAGAAAAGAAAAGAAACTGCTAATACTCTTATTTTGCTCCTTTAGGAAGGAAGGGAGGGAGGGAGGAAGGGAGGAAAAGAAAATAAACTGCTAATACTCTTATTTTGCTGCTTCAAACAAAATCCACCATTGCTTTGAAGTTAAAATTGCAGAGTCTACACAAAACACGGACCGTTGCACAATGCTGCTTATATCTTCTAGCCAAAAAACTAAATAAATGTGCATTAGATGAATGAATGAACTATCTCTGACAACTTCTTCCCCCTCTTCTTTTTCAGGCTCCATTGCCAGTAGTTCTCAAACATTGGGGTACTTAAGAATATGCTTAGAAAGTGTCATAATCTTCAGATATACGGGCCCTTAATCTTCCAATTGTAAGTGTAAAATCAGATTCAGGCTGGAGAATATGAATGTTTAACAAGAGGATCCTCTCTGTTTGCAAACTAAAATTTGGAGCCTAGTGCCACTCTGTGAGTTATTACACTTTCACATTCTGAATGAGAAGGTGAGCTCTAGTTAACTGTCTCTCTCCCCAGGAGGTTTGACAAAGGTAGGTTACGAAGTGTATTAGTAAGCAGCACTGCTTATGGTGAAAACAGCCCCAGGGTAGGAAATTGTGTTGGGTGGGGATATCATTGTATGGATAATAAAAATGTTATAAGGAACCATGGATAATAAAAATGTTATAAGGAACCATAGCTTTGCAATTTCATAAGGGGGAACTCTTAACTAGCATATTCCATGTAGGGACCTGATTATATTCTCTAAAGAGATTAATAGACACTGTCTCATGCTGAGAGTGAGGCTTCTAAAGTCCTGATGAAGGGAAAACTTTTCTCCCCAAAACATGTCTCTTTGGTATGAGGATTATTTTAGGCTGCTAACATTTGAGAAACAGAGACTCAGGAACTTCTTCTTTCACCTCCTCCTTAAATGTCTAAAACTAGAGGCCCGGTGCACAAAATTCGCGCGTGTGTGTCTGTGTGTGTGTGGGCGGGGGAGGCGAGAGTGTCCCTCAGCCCAGCCTGCACCCTCTCCAATCTGGGACATCCCTCTCACAATCCAAGAATGCTGGCTCCCAACCATTCGCCTGCCTGCCCGCCTGATTGCCGCTAACCACTTCTGCCTGCCAGCCTGTTCACCTCCTAACCACTCCCCTGCCAGCCTGATTTCCCTCAACTTCCCTCCCCTGCAGGCCTGGTCACCCCTAACTTCCCTCCCTTGCCAGTCTGGTCACCCCTAACTGCCCTCCCTGCTGGCCTGATCGCCCACAACTGGCCTCCCCTGCTGGCCATCTTTGACCACATGGGTGTGGCCATCTTGTGTGTTGGAGTAATGGTCAATTTGCATATTACCTCTTTAGTATATAGGGTAATTTAGGTAGGGAAATGGTACTAAAAAGAGAGCTATTTCCAAAGATAACCTCTTCTTACTTCAGAAAGATTTATCAGCAAGGCATGGCAAACAATTGTTTGCCTAACATTTGTTCTTTCCATCTTCCTGTGAATTATCTGTTTTCCCGTCCAAGTCCCAGACCCTGACCCCTTTCTCCTTTGCTCAGGATGGCACAGAAGCCTCAATTGCCTGACTGCCTGTGGCCCTTCTATTCTTCTGGGGCTCCTTTAGGTATCGAATTAAATTTTGTTGTTCTCCTATTAATAATTATATTTTTTGTTAAATTGATTTTAGACCACCCAAAGAATCTAAAAGGGTAGAAATATATTTTTTTTCTCTCCTATCCTAGGCTGGATCACAGACCTGCAAGACATAAGTTTTCTCCCTTATTTGAACTTTCACCTTGGTGGAGATAAGGGGAACTGGCAAAATATAGTTGCTGGTTAACTGTGTTAACAGTTAAATATATTTCTTCAAGGTTGTATTGACTCCCTGGTGTGCTGTGCTTTCTGGATTACATCTTTCTGAGCAGTTGGATTCGGACATGGCCTGTGATAAACTTGTAAATCTTAATGTTTATTTGAAGAGGAGATCAAGAGCCCCTGTGGATTCTGACGTTGACACTAATATGTATGCTTTCTCAAACCATTTTGTTTGTTTGTTTGTTTTTTACTAAGTTCATGCCTTCAAAGCTTTGCTCAATGCCTCTTCCTCTAGAAATACCTCCTCCCAACCCTTCTCCATCAGGTAAAGGACAACCCATCCTTCAAGGCTCATCTTAAATGCTTCCTACACTTCTGTTGCTTTCCCTGTGCTCACAGAGCACTATGTCTACTCTGATTTGAGTACTGGCAATCATCTTTGATGTGTCTGGTCTGTCCTTCCTCCTGGGGCACAATGTGTCTATGCATTTTGCCTATCTGCTTCCTTGCAAACTTCTTGGGAAAGAGGAACAAAAAAAAGATCAGCTGTTTGTTAAACTTCACTAAATCACATGGATAGGGTTGGGTGTCTTGGGATTTAGGCAATAGCTACTTCCTTAAGGGGTTCTTTTCCTAAAATTCTCATGTGCCTTCACCCCTGGGGTTTAGACTGTCTTTTAGTGATTCATATTATGTTCAACACTGTATGATTATGGTATTATCATTAATGTACTTAAAGAAATTATGTGCCTAATTTTGCCCCCTCAGAATATCACACCCTTGAGAGCAGGAACCATCTCTTAAATCTTCACATGGTTTGAAATACCAAAATTGAGACATGAATGCAAAGAAACATGCAAAGGAAAAAATTTAAAAATGTAAGCTTTATAATGTAAATGATTTAGATCACCATTGGATCAGAATCTGTTTCTGTACGTTGTTAAAATGGGCCTGACTTTACTAACTCACAGAAACACATTTTCTTTGTTCTATAATCAGCACTTCCATTTAAGGAGAAGATTGTAGCTCACAAGCCACTTACATATGGATTATGCCATCTGATCCAGACACTAGCATTTTATAAATATGGAGAGAGTGTGGAATGAAGGGGAACAGGGCTGACTTAGAGCCATGCAAAACTGCCTTCAACTTTACGCCTGCTCTTGGACAAGCCCATGTATATTCTCTCATGCAGTTTGCTATATAAAATGAAGATATTGAAGATATTGAAGCCAGCTTCCTACATTAGTGGATGTGTCATTGCCAGCTTCCTACATTAGTATATGTGTCATTTATACATGTAAATATAATTTAATATTTATTAATATTTTCACAGTTTAATAAATACTGTGGGGCAGGTTGGAGGGAGATGATCTAAGCATGGATTCAGGCCGCCATCTGAAAACAATGTGTGGAAGGTAGCTTCTCCTGCTAGCCCTCTGGCTGAGAAGTGCACAATAGACTTTATCAACAGTAACACATTCAATCAATGATCAGTTTACTATTCTCATTTTGATTCCTATGCTAGTTGTTTTAGATATGAAGTACTCGGTTTACAATTTGAATAAATGCATTAAAGAAATGTGTCAGGTGTCTCTCCAGCTCTTTGGTGTTTTTTAAAAAAATAAGAAAAAAAGTATGATTCACAAAATGAAACAGGAGCAGTGTTAATGAGCAGCGTATCATTATCTCTGCTTGCACTAACTACAACTCTCCCCTTTTCTTTTATAACTTCAAAGTACTTGGGATCAATGATTATTCAATGGGAAGGCCATTGCAATTTTTCTCGACAGAGACCTGGGAAAGAGATTTTAGTTTTTCCTTTTCATTGGAATTCAAGCCAATAGTTTATGTGCTTCATGATAGCTTGTGGATTTGGAAAAGTGTGCCCAATTTTTACACCACATTGTGTATGCACAAAGTATAATAAAGTCGGTATTTCTTAAGATCGGTCTCAGACAAAAAAAACCACGTTGCACAGAATTTTACATAATGTGTGGAAGTCAGAACATATAACTACTTCTTAACTAATGTTTTTAATTCAGTCCCAACTTTGCTATTGAAAGATTTCAATAAAACGTTCACTCAACATCTATTGTGCATTGACATGGTTTTGATTTGATTTTTTTGTTTGTTTGTTTGTTTTAGTTGTTATTATTTTTCTCTTGGAGAAATATCTGTGAATGTAAATATTGGATAAGAACAATGCACATTTAAATGTTCTATACATGCTGACAAATTCGGGGTAAAAATTCAGGGTCAAATTACATTTCCACTAAGAATTTACCAGACTATGCTTTGCCCCACACTGTTACCACTGCAGCATAATAGTAACATTTCCTCCTATAAAAATGTTTCCAACAGTCAATAAAAATGTATTATAAACTTAAAAATTTGGTAGATGGACAGTTCTCATGTTAAGTATTCTTACCACACTAAGATAAATTTCTAGCAACTTGAAAAAAATTTTCAAAAAAAAAATAAGCAGCATATTTCTGTTATAATCTGCATTTATTTAGCTACTATTGAAGTTGAACTTCTCAAATGTTCATAGTCTTTTATATTTCCTTGTCATTGAAAAGACTTTCTATAATATTTTCAATTTGTATTGGTATGTTGACCATTTTTCCGTTGATTTCTTATTTATCCTTTAAAATTATATTAGCTAGCAAGCCAGGGGTTATGTATAGCTAAAATACTCCCAGGACAGTGACTCTCCTGTACACTGACTGGGAGCTGGTGTCAACTCTTATGCGATTAAAGCCTAATGTCCTTAATCTTCCATTCAAACCCCCACCTCCATAGGACTGAGTGTTTGTTTTTGTTTTAGGTTTTGGCTTTCTCTCTCTCTCTTTTTTTAAAATATATTTTATTGATTTTTTACAGAGAGGAAGGGAGAGGGATAGAGAGTTAGAAACATCGATGAGAGAGGAACACTGATCAGCTGCCTCCTGCACACTCCCCACTGGGGATGTGCTCGCAACCAAGGTACATGCCCTTGACCGGAGTTGAACATGGGACCCCTCAGTCCGCAGGCCAACGCTCTATCTGCTGAGCCAAACTGGTCAGGGCTTGGCTTTCTCTTTTGTTTACTTTCTTACCAAACCTTGTGATGATTCTAATTCAGTTTTAAATTTTATCTGGCATGAACCTAGAATAACACTGGTTTACAGGAAATATTTGTTGCTTTATTTCACTCAATCTGACCACCCTATACTCAAGTTCTAGCAAACAGCTCCCACAAGGTGCACTCCACCACCATAGCTTCCTACTTCTAAAGCCTCTAGGAATTTTATCACGGTGCCTGGAAAAAATCAGCTGTTCTAACATACAGGAATCTCAGCCACCTGTACAAGAAGTGTAATGGCCTCAATGTGTTTCTCAGACAGGAAAAGGTAAACACAGTCCCCACTAGATGATGGTAACAGCTGATGGTGAATTTTCATTTTCACACCTTTAAAGAAAAATCAACATATGCGATACATGGCAAATTGTGGCCTCACAACAAATGTTAAAGAGCCTCATTTTTATTCATTGGAAATCATTATTATTCTACTTTTTGGTATTCTGGGTTATTTTTTCATGTATTTTTATTCCAGCCCCCAATCTCATGCTGATGAAGTCTGTTTCCCTCTCAAACTATGTGGCCTTGACTGTGACTGGCTCTGCCCAACAGGCTGCTAGTGAAAGTGATGCAGGCAGAGGCCTTGCATGGGCCTGTGCAGTCTGACTTGGGTTCTGCACATCAGTGACTCGCTCTGAGGAAAACATGCCCCGGGCATCTGCTGGTGCTGGATTCTGGGGCCCAGAACAAATGCTCGTGGAGCAGCGCTGAACCCCATCCAGAGCCTGAAGCCACGCTCATTTCATCTGTGCCTGAAACAAGTCCTTCCAGCTGAGATCCAAACCGGCGCAGCCAAATTGCAGTTGACCTGGACCTCCGTGAGTGCAGGAACAAATGCTTATTGTTGTAAACCACTGAGTTTGGGGATCATCTGCGATGTCCATTGTGCAGTAGCTACCAGGCATGGCACCGGTGTCCAGCAGCATCCACAGTAGTAGTAAGAGACTGTCAAGTGCTGACTACAGCTTGTCTCCTTTGATCTTCCTGTAATTATGCAATGTTGTATTATCCTCAGACATACGGAGTTTAAGGAGCATGCTCAGATACACAAATAAGACATAAACCTACGCTGGAACTCGGGCTTTCTGAATTCAGCACCTATGCTCTAATGACCATCACTTCAGCCTCCCTAAATGTCCAGATTTTGACTTTCCAAGATGATAATATAAGGTGTTTTAAGAGCTTCACAAGCATGTCTGATCGTCTCCCTCTGTGAGTGGGACTCTAATCTGATCTGACATTAAGAATCCAGGCTAAAGTAATGCCCACACTCATAACCACCTGGTGAGGGTATTAAAGAGAAGGACAAGAGGATATTCAGGGACCAGTCTGGTCATTCTCAAGAAAAAACTCCAAAGGTAGAGACAATGGTTATTTATTTAGAATATTTTTCGTCGTTGTTAATCCTCACCTGAAGAAATTTTTTCCATTAATTTTTAGAGAGAGTGGAAGGGAGGAGAGAGACAGAGAGAAACATCCATGTGAGAGAGACACATCGATTGATTGCCTCTTGCATGCACGCTGACAGGGGCCAGGGATCAAGCCTGCAACTGAGGTATGTACCCTTGACCAGAGTCTAACCCAGGACCTTTCAGTCCACAGGCCAATGCTCTAACCATTGAGCACCGGCTGGGGCATCTTTAGGTATTCTTGGAGCCAGCCTTGCATAGCTCCAAGGGATTTTTAGATTACAAATGATGATCTTCTTAAGAAACTCTGTTTATATTTTCTCCCCTAAATGCCATGTTATTTGAGTCTCCATTTTTCCTTGGAGACCATGGCCTGGCCAGTATACTGAGCTAAAAAAGACTCATGAAGAGACGCTCCATGTGCCACACCTTGACCCTTTGGGCAGTATGGCATCATGACATGAGATTAGGGGCAAAAAGACTCTATTTCCAATCCCAGGTTTGTTTTACTAACTGTGTGAATATTGAATTAAATTCTCTTATTTAAAAAGGAAAAAAAAATACAGCATAGTAGTCCTTATTGAGCAGGGTTACTTAGTGGATTCACTCAGACAACTTGTGCTAGAACATCCTGTCCAATGTTGTAACCTCCTAAGTGCTCAGCACACACCAAGGACCATGTGCCCCTCTCACGTGAATCAATTTGACAGAAAGTTTGCAATGGCAAACAAACAAACAAAACAACAAAAGAACTCACAACAAAAATGCTCCGGCTTTAAGAGTCCTATGAGCAGTGGACACTGGGTAAGTGCTTTCCCCCAAAACCAATCCAGGTGCCTGTATTAAATGCCCCAGAATATCATTGCTTTTACACCTTGTGCTTGGTTCAAAAGAGAAATGAGGCTCCTAAGTGGCCCTGAGCCCAGGGCTTTGCCAGAATCCCAAATTTACAAAACATGAAATTATCTCCAGGTGGTGAATCTGATCTGGAATTCCCCTGTCTTTATTGTTTAACTTCATTTAAAAATATGATAATGACAGAAGACCATGCACATTCATTTACAGTTTATGTCTGCCTCCCTATGCCTAAATTAGAAAAATAATGTTTTGGTATTTTTATTTTTGTAAGATCAAAAGGTAAGTATATCGGGCACTCAACAAAAAAATAAAAATAATTGTGCACAGACCTGGGCTGTGTGGCTCAGTTGGTTGGGCATCGTCCAGTGCAACAAAAGGTTGCCAGTTCATTCCAGGTCAGGGCACATGCCCAGGTTGTGGACTCGACTCCCAGTAGGGGGCGTGCAGGAGCAGCTGAAAGATGTTTAGCTCTCACATCGATTTTTCTCTCTCCCTCTCCCTTCCTCTCTCTAAAAATCAAATACAAATACTTTCAAAAATAGTAATTCTGTACAAAACAATTTTTTCTCCCATCTCAACTTATCCTGTCTTATTTTTCAGATGGGCAAAGAAAACTGTCAGCTCTATACTCATACTGGCAAATTGAAGCTTAAAGTTGTTAAGTGATATGTCCAAGGAACTATGGGAAACAGAGTTAAGAATGACCTAGGGCTCATTCCATTAAAAGTGCTTGAATCTTTGAGAGAAACTGTGTTCTTTTGAAAATTACCATGAATACCAAGGCACAGAGATTCAACCTCACATTTATTTTCTAAGTTATCACCACATCCCTCAGTTCCTAGAAAAATATTTAATTGGATTATCCTCAATTGAGTAGGCAGCTTTTTTTTTTACTTTGTTTTCAGTGTGTAAAAAATTTTGCAAAGCCCTTCAAGACACAGTCCACCCACGGTCCTTTCCTTATAAAGTAAAGGTTCTCATGGCACCGTACATACAAACCCACCCACACCTGGAAGTGACACAGGGTCAAGAGTTGCTCAGGTCCTGCTCCTCCTCTCCCCCTCCCCCCTTTATTTCTCACTTTTTTTTCCTTTTTAAAAATTTCTTCCCCCTAACCCCGCTTTTGTTCTTTTAATTGGGCATGGGTCTCCCCAGGACCCTGGACAGGTTATGTGCTCTGGGCCCTGGGACCAGCAGTCCTATCCCTCTCCGGACAGGCGAGGGCCAGGCGGAGACAACTGAGGGGTATTCAGACACCGAGGAAACAGGATTCTGGCTGTCCACCCTCTCAGACAACTGCATTGCCACTTGTCAGGAAATACCTCTGAAGGAGCTATCCAGGGACAGACCCTTTAAAGCAGGAACTAGAGAGATCAGGGGTCAGGATTAGTAAAAACAAATGAGAGAGAGACCAAGGCTGATTGCGAGAAGTGGGATTTCTGACGAGCACTGGGCCAGGATGCCAAATCCCAGACCTGGGCGGTGAACTGAGGTTAGACAGTCCGAGAGCACGTCAGGCTCTCACGGTCAGTAAGCAGCAGAGTTTGAGTGACATTTCTGTTGTTGTTAATCCTCACCTGAGGATATTTTCCTATTGATTTTTTAGAAAGAGTAAAAGAGAGAGGGAGAGACACAGAGAGAGAAACATTACATGGGAGAGACACATGGATTGATTGCCTCCCACACGCACCTGACCAGGGCCAGGGATGGAGCCTGCAAAGGCACATGCCCTTGACCGGGACCCTTCAGTCCATAGGCTGTTGCTCTATCCACTGAGCCAAACCGGCTAGGGCTGAGTGACATTTTTAACCACTGTGATCTGGTGTGCTCATCGGTTTCTATGATATGCAGATGCTTGGCTGTGTGGGCAGGATACCTGCATGGAGGTGAAAATGCATTTGTGCTTCATAATCATTAGCAATAATGGAGGGCCTCATTAGGAATAATGGAGGACATGGAGACATATGGGAGAAGGCATGTGAGTCTCAAAAGAAATACTCTTCCATCACCATAAAGATCACTGGGAAGGAAAAATGAAGTAGCGTGTTGCAATAAAGGTTGTATACACTCTGCCATGTGGTATCTGAATGTTCGGACTTTGGCAAGTAGGTAAACTCAAATAAATGATGCAAGTGAAGAAGAGCTCTTTTCCCTGGAGAATTAGAACAGCAGACAGACCAGCTACACTTTATCTGGTTTAGTAAAAGGCAAAGGCTACTTGAGGTGGGGATTTGGTTGGGGCTGGGGCTGGGGCTGGGGCCATAATGTGTGGGAAGTATCTAACAATGAACAATGCATTTTTTTTCTGTTTCAATTATGATCCAGCTGCCTTTCTTGTGTCTTTCTTAAAATTGCCCACTGTTACCGCTATTGGGATCTGGTTTCTGAGATCATAAGCTCAGTCTCCCCAAAGCCCTGTTCCTGGCGAAAGAGGCCCTGGGGCGATAGGACTTTTAAGGAAGAAAAGACTCAAATCTCCTATAGGATTAGTTTTGCTTTGAAGCACCAGGACTTCAACTTTTCAACTTTGGCTGCAAAATATTTCTACTCTTTCATATAATCACATTCTATATATATATATTTCCCATATAATAAAGAGGAAATATGCAAATTAGCTGTCACTCTGCCACAAAGATGTCAGCACCCACAGTGGGGGGGGGGGGGCTTCCCAGGGGGGGGGGGGGGGGGCTTTCCATAACACAAGATGGCTGCACCCTCAGCGGAGGCCGAGTTCCTGTTACAAAGCCTTAAAGACCAATCAGCAGGGCCCTGAGGCTGGGCCCCCCCAATACATCCCCCCTCTGTGGGGCTTGACAGGGGACCTCAGGACATTCTCCCCACCTGGTGGCAGGCTGGGGGACCTCAGGCTGTGCCCCTCACCTGGTAGGGCTTGATAGGGGACCTCAGGCCACACCTTCCTCCCCGGGGCCAGGCCAGGGGACCTTAGGACAATCCCCCAACCTGGTGGCAGGCCGGGGAACCTGAGGCTGCACCCCCAACCTGGTGGGGCTTGACAAGATATCTCAGGCCACGCCCCTGGCCCGGCGGGGCTTGATGGGGGACCTCAGTTCATGACCCCCACCTGGCAGGGCTTGACCGGGGACCTCAAGGCATGCCCCCTGGCCCGGTCTGGGGGGCCTTAGGCTGCATCCCCTAACAAGGTGCCAGGCCAGGGGACCTCAGGTCACGTCCCCCACCCCATTGCTGACCCAGAGGACCTCAGGTCACGCCCCCGCCTGGTGGGGCTTGACACGGGACCTCAGGCTGCTCCCCTCACCTGGTGCTGGGCCAGAGGACCTGAGGTTGTGACCCTGCCCGGCAGGGCTTGACAAGGGTGGGACTGGCTGGGTCTGGATCTCGCGCAATTTTGAGGTGCATGTGGGTGGGCGGGCACCTGACTCTAGGTCCTGTGGTGCACCCCAGACTCTGACAGGAGGAAGATTTTCATATATATTTTACTAATTTTCTTTCATCTCTGACACTTCTATTATAGAGAAAGGGCAAATAGTAATATTAAAATATTTCCTCTAATTAATCCCCTTTTAATGTACACAAATTTCGTGCACTGGGCCATTAGTATATGTGTGTGTGTGTGTGTGTGTGTGTGTGTGTATATAATTTGCATGCATACTGTTCTGTGTCCTTTATTTTTTCTCTGCACCTAATTTGATGGCAAACCAAAGCCAGGAATATAGAGATTCATCCTTTAGCCACTGAATTAATTGATGTCTGGAGGAAAGGTGATACTATCTAATGAGACTTAATCAAACAATCAGTGAAAATACTGATTTTCACATACATTTTATCTAACCATGAGAGCTGCCTTGAAAATTGGCATAATTATACCGTCTGCGCCTCTAAGATATGGTAATTTTTGATTCAGATATTTCGTTTCACAGGAGAGGGAATGAGAAGGCAAGGTTTGATGTGAGTGATTTCAGTACCTATTGACTGTAACAAAGTCTACCTTTCAACACATGAAATAAATGTAAATTATTAAATCACCTCAAGTGATTCTCAACAAGTAGGCCCACCCTAATCTCTCCTACTACAAATAAGAACTCTATAAGTTTTTCGATTTTTCAGGAAAAGAATCTCATAATCAAAGGACTCTTCAGAACAAAAAAATGGGATTAAAAAATTTATGGTGCTGATTCAATGGGAGGAAAGAAATTAGCTTTTTAATTCATTGGGTCACATCATATCCATTTCAGGTTCTGTGGTTTGTCGCTTTGTCCTCACAACATAGAGTTCATTATGGATGAAAAGCAATTTCATAAATGTGTTTTACTAAAGTATGGCAATAAAATCAGCACAAAGTTACAGACTGAAATAATGTGGGTGTGCGCATGTTTGCACCTTTGCACATATGTGTGAGAATAAGCACAGGTGAGAGGCAAAGTCAATGTCATGAACACTATTTCTAGACGGTCAACCAAGTTGCATGTGATGCTATAATTTCAGTGAGGACACTTCATCTTTCAAAAATGAATGTCTATCCTTGTCTTCCTACTTGTTCTACCAATTAGATAGTGTTATAAAGAACACACATGTGAACATATCAATTCAGTATATAGTGGAAGTGATCCTGATATATTCGCCTCATCTGCAATTCTGTAACCTGGGAGTCTACTTAAGTCCAAGGTTTGCTACTTCCTAGTCTGCTTCCATCTCATCATTTTCCTTTTCTTTCTTTTTTTTAAAAAAATATATCTTTATTGATTTCAGAGAGGAAGGGAGAGTGAAAGAGAGATAGAAACATCAATGATGAGAGAGAATCATTGATTAACTGCCTCCTGCACGTCCCCTACTGGGGATCAAGTCCACAGCCCAGGCATGTGCCCTTGACCAGAATCGAGCCTGGGACCCTTCAGTCCAGGCGGCCTATGCTCTATCCACTGAGCCAAACCCCTGCAACCAAGGTACATGCCCTTGACTGGAACCGAACCTGGTATCCTTCAGCCTGCAGGCTGACACTCTATCTACTGAGCCAAACCAGTTATCCTGCACTGAGTGTCTGCCCCCTGGTGGTCAGTGTGCATCATAGTGACCGGTGGTTCTGGTGGTTCCACTGTAAGGGTTGCTGGGCTTTTATTATATAGGATAGGATTTTGGAACACACCTGTGTTTGTTAATTTTGTGCATCTACTTGCTTGGGCTACAGGATGCCCAGATAGCTGGTAAAACATCATTTCTGGGCATTTCTGTGAGAGCGTCTCTGAGAAAGTTTAGCACAAAATCAGTTACCTGGGTAAAAGGGTCATGTGACCTCACCAGTGCTGGTGGGAGACATCCACCCACTGAAGACCCGAGCAGAACAAAGAGACAGAGGAGGGGCAGAGTTTCGCTCTCTGTTTGAGCTGAGACCTTTGTCTTCTGCTCTCAGATGTGGCTGTTCATGGCTCCTGAGTTTTGGGACACAGATAAGGATTTATATCACCTACACACCCCTGCACCCCTCAACCTGGACTGAATTACAACACCAGCTTTCCTGGTTCTCCTAATGGCAGATGGCAGGCAGATTGTGGGAGCTTGCAGCTTCCTTAATCCCATAAATCAATCTCTCTCTCTCTTTCTCTCTCTCTCCATAAACATACATACACATACTCTCTCTTCATAAACTAACTCTCTCTCTTTCTCACTCCATCAACACACACACACACACACACACACACACTTATATACATATAAATAGATCCCCACAGGAATCCTACTTTTATCCATCATCTCACTTCCTGCTCCAATAGCTACTGATCTAGTGTACTTCTCTCTGCTGGACATTCAAATCATTGCAGAATTCCGCACCAGTTTTAAATGCATTCAATTAAAATCAACAGAGAAAAGCTCCTACATGTCCCGGGAATCGCCCAGGAAGTATATTCATGTCTGCCTTATTGATACATACGGAGGAAAAAGGGCTTATTTTAAGACCTGTTACCAAAGCTGGTATATAACGAGAATCAAGGCGGAGCCCCATCCTTTCTTTGAGTTTCACCAATTTATAAGCCATTTAAGGACCTGGCCATCGATCCTGACCTGTCTGCCTGTGACTCATATGATGTCAGAGAAGGAAAAAAAGAGTGCACAAACCATCCATTACCTTATTCCTTTTCTCTTTCTTTCTGTACAACGTACAAGGCAAATTCATGCCAAAGGCCACTGCCGCCATGATTCAGACTATAAAATCTCATAGGCTTAAATGTGCAATCATTAGTTCTTGCCAAACCACACAAAGAACTGAAGGACAAGCGAGCTGCCCTGTGAGGAGAGGGTGAAAGGAGAGGGAAAGGTAAATGGACTGTAATTATTTTGCATGGATCAAAGCCTCTCAGGACCACTTAAGATTCATCTTCTCGTCTAGTGAAGGTTACATAGCACTGACAACATAAAATAGAGATCCATTTAATTCAGCACATCCAAATGAAACAAAGATAATATTTTTTAAAGGATAATATTTTTCAATTTGTTGTCCTTTTGCTTATATTTAAAGGACAACAAATTGAATGGTTTTATAATTTGAAATGAACATCCAGGAAGATTTTGGGATTTATTGCTGGAGTGGCATTGGGTCAAGTAGGCTCCAACCATTCTAAGCATCGTTATATGAAAAGTTTCACTCATCCCTTCTATAAACACACATCTATTGATATGTTAGTGTGTGGTCCACCAACAAACATCTATATTTCGATATTAATCTGAACACTCCATCACTCTTTGGAACATGTTTATAAGCTCTTCTCACATGGCAATCGTTTTACTAGGAAATAGGATAGACAAAGAACTGTGTGTAAAACAACTTCTACATTTTACAAGTTCAGGGATTTATGGGGAATATAGAAGTAAATATGGGTTCAATTCAGAGCAATATGTGGTAAAATAGGGTTATGTCTAAGGTGGCATACATACTCACTATTTGGAAGAATCACAGGAAAGTTCGGAGAAGAGCAATGGCACTTAAGTTAGAGGAATACCTAGGAATCAGAGGTGGGGAACCTTTTTTCTGCCAAGGGCCATTTGGATATTTATAACATCATTCTCAGACCATAAAAAATTATCAACTTAAAAATTAGCCTACTATATTTTAATAACTCACCCCTAATGCCTTGGCAAGGCCAGACCAAATGATTTCGTCAGCCTTATACAGCCTGGCTGGGGAATGGGGGTGGTGGTGATGGACGTTCCCCACCCTGTGTTTAGTGGATACAAAAATGTATGTGGAAATCATTTTGTATGTTTGAAGATACACCTGAATTCCATAACCAGTGTTAAGATCAGTGGGTCTCAATGGTAGAAAATGTTGTATTCATTAGACATTTGGCAATGCCTAGAGCGAATTTTAATTATGACTTTCGGGTCAATACTATGGGAATCTAGTGAGTAGAGCAGTGATTTTCAACCTTTTTCATCTCATGTTTTAAAATTTCTTGCAGCACACTGGTTGGAAATTGCTGGGGTAGAGGCCAGGCGTGCTGCTAATCATCCTACAATATACAGGACAGATTCCACATGCAAACATTAAAAATTATTCAACCCAAAATGTAACTAGTGATTTTAAAGAAGCAGGTAAAGGACCAAGAGGAAAAAAAAATCAGAAATGTAGTCAGAAACCCAAATATCAAGTTTTAATACTTTATTATGGCTCATGGGAGGAAGTCATATAGTTTTACCAGGATAATTATAATTTTACTAGAGGCCAGGTGCATGAAATCATGCACTTGGGGAGAGGGGTCCCTCAGTCCGGCCTGTGCCCTCTTGCAGTCCGGGATCCCTCGGGGGACGTCTGACTGAAGACTTAGACCCACTCCCCGCAGGGAGTGGGGCTAAGCCAACAGTCGGACATCCTTAGCTCTGCCATGGCTTCTGGCTGAGGGGAGCTTCCCCTGTGGGAGCACACTGACCACCAGGGGACAGCTCCTGTGTTGAGCATCTGCCTCCTGATGGTCAGTGCACATCATAGTGACCAGTCATTCTGCAGTTTGGTCAATTTGCATATTAGCCTTTTACTATAGGGGGAGTGGGGCTAAGCCAACAGTCGGACATCCTTAGCTCTGCCATGGCTTCTGGCTGAGGGGAGCTTCCCCTGTGGGAGCACACTGACCACCAGGGGACAGCTCCTGTGTTGAGCATCTGCCTCCTGATGGTCAGTGCACATCATAGTGACCAGTCATTCTGCAGTTTGGTCAATTTGCATATTACCCTTTTACTATAGGCATATTTATTTTCCAAGAAAACTATATTGCTACTGAAATTGGATACTGTGATAGCAATAATTAACCATAGCAGTAATTATTGTATTAATTCTGGTAATTATGAAGGTATGAGATAAAACCATAGAGATAAAGCAAGTTACTGAATAGCAAATTCTAAGAAAGCACACACAATAGACTGAGTGGAAAAAAAAAACAAGTTGTAGAGAGCTCACTATTTCACTCAGTGCAGTGTGTATGAGAAGATTTACAGGTGAAGCAAGATGCAAAGAAACAAATGTACTTAGAGCATCATCTAACTCAGCTTCAATTCCCCTATCTACTATTATCGCCCTTATTATTCTTTTAAAATATTTTCTATTTTGAAAGCTCTAGAATCTTGGCAATTCGTTGGACCATATCATCACCGATGGTACTAGAATAGAAGAACATTTGTTCACATTATTGACTCCAGAAGAGGCTTGTTACCTTAATGTGATTAAGGAAATTCTCCCACCAGTCAGTGCCTAATGTTCAGAATACAATGTATTCAAATAGACGCTTACATCTTACAGAGACAAAACTATGTGCACAGCCTTCACCCATCCATTTTTAATCTATTGTCTTGTAGAAAATTTCTTTGAGCACGCACATTTTAAAACCCTTATTCTCCCATGTGCTGGAGCAAAGGAAGTGCCTGCGACTCTTTTGGAAGATGCTTTACAGATGGACAGGGCCTCTGCTTTTTTGCATTAAATAGAACCGAACGCTGTGCTACATTTGTACAGCGATGAACATTTATGCAAATCTGAAGAGTAGGCAGGTGCAAGAGCAAATTTCTTAATGCCATTTGCTCTGCAAATTACAGAAGGCTTCAAAAGCGATGCTTTTTATAGCAGCTAAAGGAGTTGTATTTGGTATTTTTAAACAATAACACCTGCTCCGGGCAGAAAAGTAAGTTCCCGTACAGAAGGGAGTGGGCTGCCTTTAGTGGGGAGAGGGTTCCAGAGCTCGTCTCCACTCACGAATAAGACAATAAAATAAGATGTATTTTGAAAAGAGTGGGCGGCTGGTGTAGGTGAATGCAAGAGGGTGGGAGGGGAAAGATTCTGCCTTTTGCACTGACAGATGCAGGCAAATGGCAGGAACTCAGCCCAGCCAAGGAGATGGCAGAAGTCCACAGGGCTCCATCTGGGGCCTGTTTCTTTGGCCTCTGAAACCTGGCGGAGTCTCTTCCCTGGTAAGCCTCCATTTCCCTTCCACTTTCCACATGAGCTTCACATGAGAAGACCTGTGTGCCCTATTCCCTGATGGACTAGCATAACCTAGGGCCTCCATTCCTCTTTTGCTTGAGGAATTTGCCTCCATTATTTTCAACCTGATGCAGTAGAATCAATGGTGATTAATGAAGATCAGTGATTTGTTCATTCATATTCCTTTCATCAAAGCTGAATTCTCCACAGCAATACATTTTGGTAACCTCTTTACTTCCAAAGAGATGCAGAATGTCTGTTTTTCACATTTTAGCATGATTGAAATACGTTATTTCTTAATATGCTTGCTCTTGAGGATGTTAGTAATTCATTCATACATTCGTAATTCCTTTAAATAGGTCTTATCATGTGCTGGCAAGAAATAGTGCGGCTAAGAGTTAACTTCCTTCACTTGCTCCGTCAGTTAAGATATTTTTATTGATTTTTCTGAATATAATAGCATTTGGCCATGACAGCCATTACCCATTCATCCCCAAGGTTTGTCAACTACTGTGGCTTTCTGGAATGATGTCCCATTCTCTTTAACACATAATTTTAGAGGGGGATAGGTTAACTATTCTTTAGAAAAGGATAAGCAAGACATAAGGAACTTGCTCTTTACCCAGTACCATGCTAGGTATTAGAAATTCTGAAATGAGTAACATTTAGCCCCAAATCTTAGGAAGCTCAAAATCTTCCTCATATAGAAACATTTCATGATAATAAAATAGAATATACTTATGATATCAAATGACGGAATGGGCATTCTTGTGGGCTGGTTCCATAACAGCAACACTACTTACTAACCCCAAGGCCTTAAGCAAGATAGCTATTGTCCTGGACTTGACTGTCTCTTCCATTTGCCCATCCGGATCCACTCACCCCCTTACTCTCAACCATGATGTATTTATTTCCAGAGACCCTTCCCTGCAGGTACAAATGAACCTACTGTTGGCCTTAACCAACAGCCCCAGCCCTCTTCAATGTGGCCCTCTCCATAGACTCTTCTATATTCATTTCTCTTGTCTCACTGGAGTCAAGAATGTCAACTCTGCCCCATGGTGCAGGAAGGTATTTTCCAGACATTCTATCTAAGACATTTTCCTCAATAAACATTCTGAATTAAAGTATAATTTAAGATGAAAGCGGTATAGAGTTGTCCATGAAAGAGTATTTATTTGAAGTATATTACTCCAAAAGGTAGCATTTACAGTAATAAATATCCAGGAAATTAAAGCAACTGAAAGGAATAACTAATAGTTTGATGAGTTAAGTCAGGTTCCCAGGGTAAGAGGCCCAGAGATGGAAACTTACATATTAGGTGTATCCTCAAGATCAACACCTGCGATGGAATGAAGGCAGTAGGGCTGCTCAGAAGGAGGAACTGAGTTGTGATTGAGTTGTAATGATTCAATCACTTGAAGAGTGCTGGTGATGGGCTAGCCTTTCAGAATTCCCCTGTCTTCCAGCATCTGGACCTGGACCTAGACCAGTCAGAGGACACGGGCTGCCTGGGTGGGAGGGGCACCACCCTGGGTCAGGAGGCTCTCTTTGGCTAGGGGCAACTCTCCAAGAAAGACAGGCTGAGAGTCTCCAGCTGCCTACACGTCCAACTGCCCCAGAGGAAAAAGGGCCTCGGTGCAAAGGAGAAGGTCTGAATGAGGGCCACAGCACAACATCCATTATGACATTCCACAAGGAAGGATTTTAGGTTGCGTGCTGGGAATATCCAAGGAAAAGGTGAAGACTTTAAAAAGTATCTTATCATGAAAAGTCTTGTTAGCAGAGCTACTCAATCGTGGCTTTAAATAAGTTACTTACCCTTTGAGTATAAAAACCAAGAAATGGCTACACAGTTAAGATTTTTAGGAGTCTAACTTTCCCCTGGTATTGTCATCTATTTTATTTTTAAACTGAATTTATTGGGGGGGGGGCATTGGTTCACAAAAACATATAGATTTCACGTGTACAGCTCAACAAAACATCATCTGCACATTGCATTATGCACCAACCATCCCAAGCAAAGTCTCTTTCCATCCCTATTTTTCCCCCTTTGCCCACCTCTACCTAGCCCCCACCTCATATCCCTCTGGCTATCACTATACTGTTGTCTGGGTCTATGTGTTATGCATATATGTTGTTTTTATTTTTATTAATCCCTTCACATTGTTTCATCCAATCCCCCAAACCCCCCTCCACACTGACAGCTGTCAATCTGTTCCACCCATCCATGACTGTTTCTATTTTGTTCATTAGATTCCACATAAAAGTGAGATTATATGGTATTTGTCTTTCTCTGACTGGCTTATTTCTTTTTTCATAATAATATCCAGGTCCACTTATGCTATTGCAAAAGGTAAGAATTCTTTTCCTTTTTTTTTTTTTTTACAGCTATGCAGTATTCCATGGTGTAAATATACCATAGTTCTTTGTCTATTCATTTACTGATGGGCATTTGGGATATTTTCAGATCTTGGCTATCCTATATAATAAAGAGGTAATATGCAAATTGACCCTCATGCCCTCACACAAAATGGCCACCCCTATGTGAGCACAAGATGGCCACCACAAGATGGCTGGCAGGCAAGGGCATTTGTGGGCAATCAGGCCAGCAGGGGAGGGTAGTTAGGGGTAACCAGGCCTTCAGGGGGGACAGTTAGGGGCAACCAGGCCACCAAGGGAAAGCAGTTAGGGGTGACCGGGCCTGAAAGGGAGGGCAGTTGGGGGCGACCAGGCTGGCAGGGGAGGGCAGTTGGAGGTGACCAGGCTTGCAGGGGAGGGCAGTTGGCGAGGGGTACCAGGCCTGCAGGGGAAGGCAGTTGGTGGGGACCAGGCCTGCAGGGAGGGCAGTTGGGGATGACCCAGCTGGCATGAAATTGCAGTTAAGGGTGACCGGGCTGGCAGGGGAGGGGATTGGGGGCAACC
>NW_006295183.1:3829955-3830177 GCF_000327345.1 Myotis davidii | reverse complement strand
GCTCCCGTTTGAGTCTGGGTTCCTAGGGACTCGCCCGGCTCTGGAGCTCAGAGTCTGAAGCTCCCTCCCGATTGAAAACCAAAACCGCGCCCTCTGCCGCCAGCCCGCTCCGCGCTCACTCCGCACCTGAGAATTTCACTTCAGCACTGTGCCTCCTCTGAGTCTGGGTATGATATTCTCTTTACTCCTAGTTGTAGAATTTCCACTCAGCCCCCTCCTGTG
>NW_006295183.1:3826059-3829892 GCF_000327345.1 Myotis davidii | reverse complement strand
TAACCTATGCCGCCATCTTGGTTCTCCTCTGGTTCTCCTCATTTGCAACAGCACGGATGGAACTGGAGAGCATTATGCTCCTGACTGGCTTATTTCACTCCAAATAATAATCTCCAGGTCCGTCCCAAAAGGTAAGATTTTCTTTTTTTTTTATAGCTGCATAGTATTTGTATGTAGTTGCTGCTCTCATATATGTCAACATGAAAATAATAATTACAAAGTCAAATATGTCCATATATAATAATCTTCTTTAAAAAATATATTATATAATATAATATATGTTATATTATATATAATTATATTATATGATTTCACAGAGGAAGGGACCAGGAGAGATAGAAACTTCAATGATGAGAATCATTGATCAGCTGCCTTCTGCATAAGCCCACGTGGGATTGAACCCACAACCCAGGCATGTGCCCTGATGGGGAATCAAATCGTGTCCTCCTGACTCATAAGTTGACGCTTGACCACTGAACCACAGCAGCCAGGCTACACTGATCTTCTTGAATGAGTCCTTAATTAACCTTTCCAAAGAAAACAGCCTATATGCCTACCCAGGAGTCACTGTGCTATTTCCCAAACTTCTTACGAGTTTGTGTTTATATCATGGAGTGCCTTTTGTCTTTTCTGCATTATAAGTATGCATGTACACATTTTTCAATCTTCTGTACTGTCCAGGTAAAATCATTGATTTTTTTATTAAAAAGATAGACACGGAATAAGATTCTTATTCTGCTACTTAGATGTTATGGGACCCCTGACTGATTCATTAAGTGAACTGAATCTCCCTTTCCTATTACGGAAAATGGATATTTTTCCCTGAATTCTATAACGTACGTAAAATGCCCTGCAGAATGCATGAAAGATAAAAAGTTCTCAGTATTTTACGTTGCCACTCCTTTCTCTTGTCACATGCTTTCATCTTGCATTTTCTTTTATGCTTCTTTCTTTTCTAGCTTTTTCCTTTCTTCCTTGGTGTGCTCCTTGAGAACAGAGTATATGCAGAGCACATCTTATTTCTACAATGGCTAACCAATGTCTTCTGTGTTTCTGTGAGTGCATATGGTCCACCAACATGAGGTTGTTGATTTTTTTTAATAAAAAACTATTATTTTAAAAATTAAATGTAGGATCATGAACTTTATTTTATACAACTTGATTCAGAATATGAGTGGCTATGTCTATGCATTTTATCAAAATGCTAAAGTTAGTCATATAAAGGTGGAAATTTGGGAAGCACCAATCCAGAAGATTCAGGAAAAAATATTTGCTACATAAATATATGTGTTGTGGTATCAATTTTGTTCTCTTAAAGAAATAGTGGTAGTCAGCACGAAAGAGAGAGGAAGATAGACATGCTTCTTTCTATATGCTGGCCCTTTTGTATGTACTTCCTGAAGAGGAAATGATGAGTGGACATGCTAAAGTTGGCTCAGGTTAACTATATCCTATGACATTGAGCCCAAAGGAGGCTGGATCCAATTAGAATCCCCATAGGTTGATGCCACAGTCAGATAATTGGAAAAATTATTAAAACTTTACAAAAAATGTTTTCACATAGAAGATGAAAAATAAAACTCTCTGGGATCTTTGGCACTCTTTGGCACTACCCTAGATGATCAAGGCCCTTTTGCTATAAAGAGACACAACATGAATAAGACTACAAATTGGAGAATTACAAACACCCATTTGGTTAAGAACTTTGTTAATAAATATTTCAGTCATCCCACTTAGTCATTTATCTGCTTTGAGGATTAAGGGAAGGCTAATGCATAATGCTTTTAAAATCTTGATCCATTTTACTTCTGACTCCTCAATATTTTTAAAATAAATCTTTATTGTTGAAAGTATTACATATGTCCCCTTTTTCCCCCATTGACCCCCCCCCCAAAGCCTTCACAACCCATTGTCTGTGTCCTTGGGTTATGCATATACACATATGGTTGATCTCTCTCCCCACCCCCAACCCTCCCCTGACTTCCCTTTGAGGTTTGATAGTCTGTTTGATGTTTCTATGTCTCTGGGTCAATTTTTTTTCATCAGTTTATGTTGGCCATTAGATTCCACATGTGAGTGAGATCATCTAATACTTATCTTTCTCTGACTCACCTAGCATAATGCTCTCTAGGTCCATCCATGCTATTGCAAATGGTAAGAGTTCTTTCTATTTTACAGCTGCATAATATTCCATTGTATAAATGTACAATAGTTTTTTAATCCACTCATCTGCTGATGGGCACTTTAGGCTCTTTCCAAATCTTAGCTATTGTAAATTGTGCTGCTATGAACATAGTGGTGCATACATTCTTTCTGATGGGTATTTCTGAGTTCTTGGTATAAATTCCTAGAAGTGAGATCACTGGGTCAAATGGTACTTACATTTTTTTTTAATTTTTTGAGGAAACGCCATACTGTTTTCCATAGTGGCTGCACCAGTCTGCATTCCCACTAGCAGTACAAGAGGGTTCCTTTTCCTTTACATCCTCACCAGCACTTGTTGTTTGTTGATTTGTTGATGTCTATCCTTTTTCTCCACATCCTCTCCAGCACTTGTCGTTTGTTGATTTGTTGATGATAGCCAGTCTGACAGGAGTGAGATGGAACCTCATTGTTGTTTTGATTTGCATCTCTCGGATGATTAGTGACTTTGAGCATGTTTTCTTATGTCTTCAGCCTTCATATGTCTCTTTCAAAAAGTGTCTATTTAGGTCCGTTGCCCATTTTTTGATTGGATTGTTTATCTTCCTTTTGTTACGTTGTATCGATGTATCATTGGCAAATATCTTCTCCCATGGAGTGGGCAAATGACATGATACTGTACATAGAAAATCCTAAAGTCTCCATCAGAAAACAACTAGATTTAATAAGTGAATTTGGCAATGTAGCAGGATATAAAATTAATACCCAGACATATATGGCATTTTTATACACCAATAATGAACTCTCAGAAAGAGAAACCAAATAAACAACCCAGTTTACCATTGCAACAAAAACATTTAAATACTTAGGAATAAACTTAACCAATGAGGTAAAAGACCTATATTTTGAAAACTATAAGACATTGGAAAAAGAGGTAGAGGAAAACATACAAAAGTGGAAGAATATACCGTGTTCATGGATTAGTAGAATCAACATCATTAAAATGTCCATACTACCCAAGGCAATATACAGATTCAATGCAATCCCTATTGAAATACCAACAACATATTTCATAGAGCTAGAGCAAGCTCTCCTAAAATGTATATGGAATCAAAAAAGACCCCAAATACTGCAGCAATCTTGAGAAAGAAAAACAAAATTGGAGGAATCACAATACCAGATTTCAAGTTGTGCTCCAAACAGCCTGGTATAGCACAAGAACAGGCATATAGACCAATGGAACAGAACAGAGACCCCAGAAATTGACCCAAGCCATTACAATCAATTAATATTTGACAAAGGATGAATAGCATACAATGGAGTCAAGACAGCCTTTTCAATAAATGGTGTTGGGAAAATTGGAAAAATCCTTGTAAAAAAATGAAATAGACCGCCAACTTACAGCATACACAAAAATAAACTCAAAATGGATAAAGGACTTAAACATAAGATGAAAAACCATAAAAATCTTAGAAGAAGCCTCAGGAAGCAAAATATTCGACATATGTTGTAGCATTATCTTTATTGAAACAGCTCCAAGGGCAATGGAAACAAGGAGGAAATAAACAAATGGAACTACACCAAAGTAAAAAGCTTCTGCACAGCAAAAAAATCATCAACAAAACAACAAGAAAGCCCACTGCATGGGAGGACATATTTGCCAATGTTATCTCTGATAAGGGTTTACTCTA
>NW_006295183.1:3825518-3825831 GCF_000327345.1 Myotis davidii | reverse complement strand
TAATACCCAGACATATATGGCATTTTTATACACCAATAATGAACTCTCAGAAAGAGAAACCAAATAAACAACCCAGTTTACCATTGCAACAAAAACATTTAAATACTTAGGAATAAACTTAACCAATGAGGTAAAAGACCTATATTTTGAAAACTATAAGACATTGAAAAAAGAGGTAGAGGAAAACATACAAAAGTGGAAGAATATACCGTGTTCATGGATTAGTAGAATCAACATCATTAAAATGTCCATACTACCCAAGGCAATATACAGATTCAATGCAATCCCTATTGAAATACCAACAACATATTTC
>NW_006295183.1:3805693-3825283 GCF_000327345.1 Myotis davidii | reverse complement strand
TCAAACCAGTTTCTTCAATAAATGGTGTTGAGAAAATTGAACAGATACATGCAAAAAAATGAAATTAGACCAGCAACTTACACCATACATAAATATAAACTCAAAATGAATAAAAGACTTAAATGTAAGACATGAAGCCATAAAACTCCCAGAAGAAACCATTAGCAGCATAATCTCAGACATCTCTCATTGCAACATGTTTGCAGATACATCTCCTTCATGGATACGGACAATGGAAATTAAAGATAAAATAAACAAATGGGACTACACCAAAATAAAGAGCTTCTGCACAACAAAAGAAACCATCAACAAAATAACAAGAGTGCTTCTGTTGTTGTTTGGAGGTTGTTGTTTCGTTCTGGATTTAGAGCAGGGTTCTCAACCTTCCTAATGCCGTGACCCTTTAATACAGTTCCTCATGTTGTGGTCACCCCCAATTTCATTGTTACAAGTTAAACATAATTAAAGCAAAGTGATTAATCACAAAAACAATATGTAATTATATATGTGTTTTCCGATGGTCTTAGGCAACCCCTGTGAAAGGGTTGTTCGACCCCCAAAGGGGTCGCAACCCACAGGGTGAGAACAGCTGATTTAAAGGAATTACAAAGAGCATTATGGCTTTTCTTGTATATTGTTATTGACTTCACTCTAAATTTTGACATTATATTCATTGACTTATCTTCAATCAAGAACGCTTTTTGTTTTTTAATTCTTGTCACAGAATGGGCCAGGATCTGCCATATCATCATTTTTATGTGACCTGTGTGACTGTGATTCTGCTCTTCTTTGGAACTGAGCTGTTCATTCCCAGCTAAGTATAACCTAACTTTCATTAAAAATAAACAAACTGCCTTTCTTTCCAGTATCCTTTGAGATTTAAAAAATTCTAGTCCAGGTAAGCCCTAGCAACTGGTGTTGGGACCAATCTCTGCTGAAAGTGGAGATAAATCATGGCTCCTCTCAGCAAAATTTGGAAAATCCAAAAGAATAAATTAAATCAAATGAAATTTTGTTGTCAGAACCAGTAATCTTCACCATTACAAATCTAGTTAATGACTAATTCTCATCTCCAGATTCTAGTATGTTGTTGATAATTTACAGTAGCAACATGCACCCATATATAAGAATTTTTCCATCCAAATTAGGAAACATTCCCTATCCATACTTATTCCTAACCTGCCTAAATTTTGACTTTATAAGTCATGTCTTGCCTATGGTCTCCAAACTCTATGTTAGATGATTGGTGCTCATTTGTAAATTTTCTAGTATGCAATTTATCTTTCTGCTTTGGTTTATCTAATCCCTCCATTCTTCAGCCTCAACTCTATAAATGAAACCCACATCATGGTCAATAACTTCTATTTATTAAGGATTGTTCCAGGTCTTTAAATTAGAGGGATGGTGATATGCATGGCTAAAATAACCTACTAATATTTTGAGGTCTGAACCACATAGCTAGATAAACTTAAAGAAACTCCTCTCTATATTATCTATTTTCTCAGACTGAGCCCTATGTGAATGCAAAGGGCAGAACCAACACATATCTGAATTTTGTTGTTTAATGATGTCCTCAAACCTCACACTGAACTATGTCTACATCTATCCAGATATTTCAATGTATAGATTATTAAGGCAAGAGATAAGGTTGGCATTCTGGAGGATTCTTAATTGGCCAAGATAATGCCAGCAACAAAGTTAATAAGATAGGAAGTCATTGTGGCTTACTTGGAGAATGTCATTCTGGATAATTAAGTTTCCTACAGTGACAGTTTGAATCAAGGTAGATGCAGAGGTTGTGTACAGTTTATAAAAGAGACTTCAATTGTATTGGAAAAACAACACCAAATCACGAGACACAAAGACACCACAATAGGCTCTTTCAAATGCTTTCTTGTTATTCTAATTTTCTCTTAAACAGTCTATAAAAACAAACTACATTACAAACCAATTATATGAGAAAATTTCCAGGAACTGGATATTAAAAGAAGGTGGTCTGTAAGGAGAAGCATAGAACATAATTTACTAAAATATAGAAATTTAGGCAAATTATTATAAATACATGTTAAGTATGTACATAATGTAGCACCAAGCTGTGGGATGGGCTGTAGTTGGTAATCAGACTCACAAAGTAGGCTTTAATCTAGCGCTACGTGTACTTAGCTTTATAAAGCACACAGGGCAATGCATACAACAGGTAGCATGTTCTTTCATTTCACTGAGAGACCTGCCAACTTCCACAGTGAACACATAGCTTCTTTTGCCTCCTTGCCTGCAGGGAACACATATGGCTTCCAGGAGCAAGACCTGAGGCGTCTGTGGGTCACTTTGATACAGAGAAGTGGTTGCCTCACTCTTCCACCCATCTTTTCTAGCATTGGAGTCTATAGGTTAAGACTTGCCTGACTACCCAGCCCCACAAAGCCAGGTATGCTCCCAAATACCAAACATTTAAGGTGAGAGTTTAAAGGAAGCATCACTGAAAGATGGAAATACCAAGGTCAAGTTCACTCCCAGCCAAATCTGTAGAGATTAAGCCTGATATGTTTGTTAATCACACATAACAACAATCCAATATGTTAAATACTAACATATAGGCATGTACAATTCTATAGGAGTAAGGAAGAAAAAGAGTTTAACTCTATCTGGGGTACTCAGAAAAGGCTCCATACAAGAGGTAATATTTGAATTTTTTTTGAGAGAACAAGGATAATTTTTATTGTCCAATAAAGGTAAGGGCAACTTAGCTACAAGCAAGACCAGGAAAAACCCAGATGGGGTGGCTTATTGGTTGAGTGTCTACCTATGAACCAGGAGGTTATCTTTTGATTCCTGGTCAGGGCACATTCCTGGGTTGTAGGATTGATCTTCGTAGTGGGGCATACAGGAGGCAGACGATCAATGATTCTCTCTTATCATTGATGTTTCTCTCTCTCTCTTCCTCTCCCTTCATCTCTGAAATCAATGAAAATGTTTTTTGTTTTTTGTTGTTGTTTTTTTTTTTAATAAAAAAAGGATAGGAAGGAGCCCTGGATGGTTTTGCTAAGTGTTAGAGCAAGGCACGTACCTGGGTTGCATGTTTGCTCCCTAGCTCCAGTATTGGCATGTGCAGGAGGAAACCAATCGATGTTTCTCTCCCACATTGATGTCTCTCTCTCTCTCTCTCTCTCTCTCTCTCTCTCTATCTCTCTCTCTCCTGTCTCTCTCTTTTCCTCCCTCCCTCTCTACCTCACTTCCACTGCCACTAAAAATGAAATGGGGAAAAAATATGTCCTCAGGTGAGGATTAACAAAAAAACAAAAGAATAGGAAAGAAACTAGAGCTATTTCTAGATATTTCAGTAGCGGGGTTGACAATTTCAAGAAGTTGGAAATATTTTTAGAATAGAATTCAAGAAAGATGAAACTAGAAAGAAAGCTTGGCCCAATCAATTTAACCCTATTGAATTGAAAATATCCATAATTTTTTGGTAATTCATAGCATGTTTATAAATGACTTGATTTAGGTTTACTTTATACAACTATCAACATGGGTCACTATTTACTTATTTATTAAGATATATTTTATTGATTTTTTACAGAAAGGAAGGGACAGGGAGAGAGAGTTAGAAACATCGATAAGAGAGAAACATCAATCAGCTGCCTTCTGCTCACCCCCTACTGGGAATATGCCCGCAACCAAGGTACATGCCCCTGACCGGAATTGAACCTGGGACCCCTCAGTCTGCAGGCTGATGCTCTACCCACTGAGCAAAACAGGTCAGGGCATGGGTCACTATTTATTATAATGCTATTTATAATTACGGACAACAGAAATCACCTAAATTAACAAAAGAAAAGAATAGCAAATAACTTTACCACGTCCACGTGGAGTGTTTTGTGCATTCACTGACAAAGAGTACATATGATGGATGCATATAATGAAAGCCAATACCAAATAGTCTATCAGGCCTTTCTAAAATAAGGGAAAGTAGAAAGAACTAGACCAGAATTATCAAAATTTCCAAATTGTGATAAACCCTCCTTGATGCACTGTTGTATAAAAGTTCATTTGTGTTTTATTGTTTGCTGATGTAACTTGTTTGGGGATACAATTTTGGGTCTTGTGCAAACTGTTTAATATCTGCCCCCCCAAAATGATGATGTATGAAGACTTGACTTTTGGGTAGGGAATGTACAATACAATATACGGATGGTGCATTATAGAATTCCGCAACCTATATAATTTTATTAACAGTGCCATCCCAATGAATTCAATAAAACTTTTAAAAAAGAGGATGAAAAAAATACATCTTAAATATATATTTTTTTTATTCCTAGCCTAACATTAACATCAAGCCAAGTTCCTAGGATTTCTCTGGCAATATTGAAATAGAAATATGTAAAAGGCACAAAAAGATTGAGAGTTAAATCCCAGGGAATTAAGATAATTTTGTTCTGAAATTTCCTGCATTGTTCTATTTGTACTTCTATGTCTTTGAAAATTTATATCAAATTGATGTGGTTTCTTATAAAAATGATTCAGATCTAAGAGGTAACACTAAGATCAGTACATTAATTAAGTATAATTTAGAGGAAATTAGGATGATACTTGTTATATTCTTTTCATCCACATTTCTATGACTAAGAAAGGTATTTATTAAAAAAAATACATAGTAAACTTGGGGCTGTTCACTTCATTCTTTAAATTCCAGGGTCAGAACAGTTTAGATATAGTCTTAAAACAAATTCATCCTCTGGAACACAATTTTAAATAGCTGTAAGAATTTTTTTTTTCACTTTAGATATGAGAAAACCATGTATACTTTTTCTGTCAATGAGTTCTATGTTCATTATTGTCAATTTAGGAGTTCAAAAAACTTGAAATAGCAGATCATACTATCCTTACCCTACACCTGGGATATGATCACAGCAGCACATATATTTTCTTTCAGAAATTTTCACACTTTAAAATGAATATCCTGATATTTTCTCATCTAAGATGCAGACATAATATTTCACTGAAATACTCCTCCTCCTTTTCATAAAACTAGTTTTGGTGCCGACATGATATTTTAGCAGTTGGATTTATCATACTTTATATGATTAGTTTAATTTTTTTTGGGGGGGAGGGGATTTGTAGGCAATTTTCAGTCTTGAGCGAGTTGTCCTGAAAATATTTGAGAATACAAAGACATTTTTGTTTTTTGTTAGTGTTATTGTTGTTGTGCTGCTTAAAACATTTGCTTAGCATTTTTTTTATGTTAGCCAAAACGAAAAAAATACATTTTTGTCTCTTAGAGGTATATACGAGTAGTTTGAAAAAAAACAACACCACCCTTAGAACTAAAGCATTTCTAACTATAAGTGAACCTAGTGGTTGAGGTCCATTTTAAAATGACTTTTATCAATATATTCACTCATTGTAAACACACAGAGAGCTGAGTACACAAGTTTACTTTATAAAATTAGAGAGATTTCATATTGAATTCAGAACTGATCATTTGATGTTCCACAGGATGAAGATAACTGATTCTAAAAAAAATATGGATGACAATATCATTTCTGAATAAAAACACAGTTTTATCCTCAGGAAAACTCAAGTTAGTCAAGGATCTAGCAGGTGGAGGAAGGAGATGGAGCATTCCACGTGGGTGCTTGGAAACAACTTAACAATGTCACTATTTAGAAAGGCATGGTCAGAATAGGAGGAAACAATCAAGGAGGAGGGAAATACCCTAGCTCTAACTAGAGCAGAAATATATGACAAATGTCAGGACTGAGGAAATAAAGATTACTGGAACATGGAGTGAGTGGGGTGGACCTGATGTAAGTTTGTGTTAAGGGACACAGTGGCCCACAGTGAGCTGGTATGGAAAGATTTGTGGGAAATAAACACCCTGAGTTGAACCTCCTCTCATCCTCTGACATCAGTTTTGGTGTCTCCCATTAGCCAAACCTATATGGCAGGCAGAAAGCAAAGGAGAACCCATATAGACTCATTTCAGGGACAGAATAGGGTAGAGAAAGTCAAGTAGGCATCTGGGTTGGCAAATGAAAGCACCTCCATCCTTAAAAAAACTATGATAAATCCTTTGGGAGGGGGTTACTGCTTTGTGAACAAATAATCACTATGCATATCATTTGCTTTGTAAATGTGCATATAACTCTGTATTATAAAGCAAAA
Organism: Myotis davidii; assembly: GCF_000327345.1. Taxonomy (NCBI): domain Eukaryota; kingdom Metazoa; phylum Chordata; class Mammalia; order Chiroptera; family Vespertilionidae; genus Myotis; species Myotis davidii. The sequence continues at coordinate 3,819,118 of NW_006295183.1, read as the reverse complement.
TGGAAAAGAAAATTATATGAAAAACTAGAGGCCCAGTGCATGAAATTTGTGCACAGGGGAGGGTGTCCCTCAGCCTGGCCTGCACCCTCTTGCAATCCGGGACCGCTGGCTCCCAACTGCTCACCTGCCTGCCTACCTGATCACCCCAACCACTCTTCCTGACTGCCTGATCACCCCTAACCACTTCCCTGCCTTCCTCCCTCATCACCCCTAACTGCCACTGCCTTGGCCCCCCGCTGCCATGGCTTCAAGGACATCTAGAATGATGTCAGGAAGGTCATTTGGCTGTCTGGTCTAATTAGAATATTAAGCTTTTATTATTATAGATGCCTCATTGAACGTTGGCTCTGAGGATAGCTTAGCTAACTATGATAACTTTCACAATTTATTTGTTTACTTATTTAGTGCTTGCTGTGAATTGGACATGGTGCTATGTGCCAGGCACGGGTTCTCTCTTTTGACTCCCCCTTAAATATTAGAGCATTTAAGTGTCTTGTGCACAGACACTCAAGCTAAGCTGAGGAGGAGTCAACATTTTAGCATGAGTGACCTCCAGCAGTAGCACAATTGAATATTGTGCTCCATATACAGGGGACACCATCCCTCCATCAGGGAAGATACCTTGCTTATGTTTCATCTCTGCCCTTTCCTCTTCCATTCACTTCCCCGAATTGCAATGATTATGTATGTTTTTTGTGTCTGTTGTTAAACACCCTCTCTCCTCATTTCAACCAACCCTTCCTTCTGGGCCTTTGTTTCAGGTGTTTTTCCTTAGAAAACAGATGCAGGAGTTTTAGAAGGGAGTATTAGCACTAACATCTGAGAAAGGAATGTGTCCATCCGATGCAGAATGGGTGTCTGTTTAGTTTTGGGGACTGTGCCTTTGTATCCTCATGTTGATCAACTGCAGCATGTAGGGTGTCACAGGAAATGGGCATCTCTCTGAATAGTCTTGATTTTTTTTTCAGCTGAGACAATTCACAAGGAAGACTGAAAACTGAGGGCCCAAGGCCATCTTGGCTGCACTCCCATCAGGGGAAAGGGTAAGCCTTTCACTCCTAAAGGGGCGCCGTGCACTACATTGCGGCATTCGCAATCGTAATTATGAATCTCTTCTTTAATTTATGAACAAAATAGTATAAATTATGCATATGTATGCATAAATGCATGTTCTATTTTATGCATAAGTGTATCCTTATAAATAAGGAAGAGATTAAAGCATCGTTGATTAGACTGTTACTACAGTAACACCTTATAAAATATTTAATAGACATACTTACATACACAACAATATATGTGTGAGATAGAGAAGACTCATTGTAAAGTATGAATTGCAGAAATCAGTGTGTTTGTATGTTAAATTTGTCTTAGAGTAACTGGCTGCTATCGATTTTAAGCTCAATTTCTGAATTCCTCCATCCAGATGACTAATGACATTGTAGATTCTACATGTTTATCATTATTGAAGAAAAACAAATGAAGCCTTCTGTGAGTGGCCCTCATTTTCTGGGACAGATAGTTGGATAAATTGCTCATTTTTATGTTCAGGGCTGCAAACTGTCCTATGTGAGTTTAACTTCCTCCCTAATGAGGTATCACAAGTGGGTTCTTCTGTTGCTAAGGAAAATGAGGTAGAGAAACCAGGCTACTGCTCTAGGTGGAGTCTGGAAGGCAAAACCAGAGCAGAATCAATCCAGAAATGCAGATGTTCCAGGGAAATGACAAGGAACAACTGTATTCTCTGTATTGCATTTCTTTTAATCTTCACTATATAAGCTACTCAAGAGGCATTTCCAAAAATCTCAGCCCAAGATTTTAGACTTGCTCATGGTCACCCATGAAATATTTTTGCATTTAAACCTCATTCTTTTGACCCAGAGCACAAGTTTGAATCCACTATTTTTCACCTGCTAGAAAAGGTGTTTGTTTTTCCAAAGTCACATTCGCATATGAGATGTCGGGCTGGAAGCACACATATGATGACTGCATGTAATACCAGTCTTCCTTTCCCCCTTTCCCACCTGCAATTCTTGAGACAGATGCATGACTATCCCTCTTTGAAAGACAGTGGCTATAGATGTATGAAAAGAGATGCCCTCTTAAACATTAAGATCTAAGGCAAAGGAACCATTTCAGTGTTCAGCTAGAAGTCAAATAAAGCTCCCTGTGATCCCCCGTGGAGTTTTGGCTGAAGATTTTTCAATTTCTGGACAAGCCCATACCTGTCCAGAGTTTCTGCTTTTCCTCTGTTAATCATTCAGCGCTGACAGTGGAGCATTGCTTCTGCTTCATTAATCTGCTCCTGGGAAACAGTATTTTCTCAAAAATTTTGGTGACATTTTCATTTCTCATCTTTAAAGGATCCCTCTCCATCTCTTCCCGAGGTCACACATTTCTACCATCTCAGACAGATGGACTCGATCATTCTTATGCACCCTGGCAGCACTCAAAACCAGGTGCTCATTTTCTTCCCTTGATTTCACACTGCTCATTTACATCTTTGCCCATTAGATGAAAGTATCAGTCGCTTTTCTCCTCCTTTTGTCTCCAAATCACAACTCACTGAGTTTGCATCCACAGAGATATTTTGGATTTTTCTAAGGCTGTCAAGAGTTATTCTCTCATCAAAGAAATTTAATCAAAGGAAAATAGAATTATTGAAATATGCTAACTCTCCAAAAAGCATTTGCAAGGAGGAAAGATCATGGCATTTTTTAAATGTATATCTACTTTTTTTTTTCAATGTCAAAGGACAAAAACCATGTAGACGTATGGTCTTTTTCTTTTGTTTCTTCTCATTTAATTATTCTTGGATTCCAATGTATTCAAATAAGTAAACTTCTTTTTCTTTCAAACTCCTAAACATACTATTACCTACATTGAGGTATATTTATATAACCAAATATTATAACACATCCTGATGTGTTAGTGAGTTGGTATATTTGAAATGATCAGGTTCCAAAATGTAAGGATGAGTTTGGAGCAGATTTTGAGCAAGGCTCTGGCTCTTACATTGGGTCATTAGCTTAATCTTTCTAAGCCTCCTGCTTTTTCCTCATCTCTAAAATAGTACAATCATTGGTGCCGGTCTGATGTGTGATTCTGACTCCGCAGCCTTGGTCTTGAACACCTGAGGTCCATAGGATGCCTAGATGTTCAGTAAGACCTTTTAACCTTGTCTTGGTCAGAACTGCCATGTGCCAATGTCTGCATGGATTCTGTCCAGTTCTCAGCTTTTCATTAATATCTCTTTTTCAGGCCTCCATGTGATTAACCTCTGCAAATCAGACAGCCCTCAGCCCCCCTATTGTCACCTAGGACCCCCAACAAGCTCTCATGCAGAATTCTACGCCTTCTCAGATCCCTTGTCTATGATCAAACATCCTTTATACTTAAGCAGCTTAGAATGTTGATCAGTTCTCCACCCGAGCTCTTTCACCTTCATCTATTTCTCTCACTTGCTCATAAGGCCAGGAACCACCTGGAACTCATTTTATCTGCTCCCCCTCAAATTTCACAGTTGTGTCCTACTTGTTCATTATCTGAACATTTAAAAAATTATGTGTTTTCCAGGTGTATGATTTCTTCCAAGGTGAAGGCAATATTTTTGTTGTTGTTTTTGTTAATCCTCACTTGAGGATATTTTTTTCCATTGATTTTTAGAGAGAGTGGAAGGGAAGCGGGGAGACACAGTGAAAGAAACATTGATGTGAGAGAGACACATACATTGATTGGTTGCCTCCCACACACGCTCTGACCGGGGCCAGGGATAGAGCCTGTAATGGAGGTAGGTGCCCTTGACTGGAATTGAACCCAGGGCTCTTCAGTCCACAGGCCAATGCTCTAATCACTGAGAAAAACTGGTAAGGGTATGAGGGGAATCTTTAAACCACTGCACTGTTCTGGCCGGAAGCACATGAGTATATGCTTTTCCTGAAGCTAAAAGAAACAATTTTCCACCCACAGACTTCTTTGAATTTATGGCCATAGTTGGTGAGGGGCCCCCAGGTACAGACTGGGCTTTACACAAGTATGTGTGGGTAGGACCACAAAGTCATCATGATTTGATTAACTAAATAAGTAGATCCATATCATGTCTTACATGCTTGCAAATCAAAGCATTTGTGTTGTACCTGTTAACCACAGATACCTGTTAGTCAGAGGAATACTATAGTAAGGCATTTTAAAGGATTTAAAGGCATTTGCAGTAAGACATCTGTAACCAAAGCTCAAATAATGACCTATGACTTCAATAAGGCAAGTGAGATCTATGGCTGCTAAATCATTTCTGGCTGTTACTGGTTATTGGACTCAATGGATAGTTCTCAACACAATTGTGGATATGTCTGCCTAAGCAATTGGGTGGAGGCAAATTTGAGGAGTCATGGGACAGGGACATCAGATGAGGTGAGGCACTACATGGGACTGGAACTGATATTCCCAATGAGTTCTATTCAACTGAGCAAGATAAGAAAGCATGTGCTGGGGAGTTTTTTGTTGAGGCTGAGCACACAATGCTGCTGCCAATGCATTTTGGATTCCTTGTGAGAGTCAGTGTGTGTCAGTAGTGCACTTCCAGTTTGAGAGCCATGTTCTATTTGTTGGAGGAATGAAATAACTATAGATTTCTATCATTTTTATTGCCTGAGGGCAGGGGTTACTGATGAACAGGCATTAGTGTTCCTTCCATTAAAAACTCTTAAAAATATAAATTGATGTCTTCACATTGTGGCTTCTGTAGTAGTCTCTTGTGTTTTAGAACAGCATGAACCAATTCACCGGGACTAGAGTCCTCTCACACTGTAAACCAGTGAAATTAAGTTTGTGAATCTGCAAAGCTGAAGAAACCACCCCCGGGACAGAGGAAAATGTGAGAATAAGACTGAGAAGCCACGATTCCTTATTCATCTTCCCTCACACGACACAGCCCCTGTCAGCTGGGAAAGGAAGAAACGGTTCTCACCATGCCTGTTAACGGCTGTGAATGTGACCTAGATACTTCTTAAAGAGTTTCCGTTGAAGCGCTTCCTTTAATGTCTACTGAAAGGAAAGCTAAGCCCTCATTCCTCAGAATGAAATTGAGGTAAAACAAGTGTATCGAAAGGGCTGAATTTAGATGAAAATAAAACTGTACTTCCAGATAAGCTGTCTGCATATATCTGGTAATTCTCCAAAATAGTCATCATATTTAAATCACTGGAAATACTGTATGCCTGTGTATTGGTTTAGGTCATAATCAAAAATTATTCTCATCCCTAGGAATAAACAACTTCTCCACAGGAATAAGAAAAGCTTGATGTTCAAGAAATATCTAATTTGGGAGTATAATGCTGTAAATAATTTTCTCACTCAAAATACAATATTTTATGCTTAAGTAGAGTTTTCCTGTGCTACTTATCTCAAGACAATAAATTATGTAATAAATTCTAATAGTCTTAGGCTCGGTTTTAATTAGAACAAGATCAGAGAGTAAACAGGGTGATTGCCCAGCTTGAGGACTAGCTATTTTATAGATGACCAGTAAAATTTATGTGAATGATTAACAGTTGCTATTGAAATGATATCAAAGGAGTAAATGTTGAAATAACTTGAGCTGTTTACCACATGGAAGTGAAGGCTCCAATGAGAATGGAACATGGGCATTTGACCAGCTCCTTAAGGGAGTAAATTAAAAGGAGGAGGAGGAGTTTTGTTTGCAACAAAGAAAATAACAAAACACACTAATAATTGTCCCATATGCCTGGCTAGTGTGGTTCAGTGGTTGAGCATCGACCTATAAACTAAAAGGTCACTGGTTTGGTTCTGGTCAGGGCACATGCCCAGGTTGTGGGCTCGATCCCTGGTAGGAGGCATGCAGAAGGCAGCTGATTGATGTTTTTCTCTCATCGATTTTTCTATCTCTCTATCCTGCTGCCTTCCTCTCTCTAAAATAAATAAAGGCATATTAAAAAAAGAGAGAGGAAAAAAAAAACTAGACTTGTCTCAACAGACTTTACTCGTAGCGTGAACAAATGTATTTTTTTTAAAAAGAACTGCCCCATAGTAGTTTAATTTGCTGGCCTTGTTTTAGTGGTGTGGTTCACTGACTAAAGGGAATGAAAGAAATGCTATTTTTTCTTTGGAGATAGTGTGATCCATGTGACCTAAAAAGTTTCCTCTAAAACAAAGTCTATAAAAATGTATTATCTCAAGTTTTTAATTATTTTGTTCATTCATCCATTAATTCATTCACACTTAATTTTGATTATCTACTCTATTTGCCTAATTCTGTTAGTTACTAAGGATCAGAACTTTGAAAGATGCACATTGTCCTTGCCCCCTCATAGCTTCCGGGATCACAGGGAAGAAGTAAACAGGCAGTGTCTATATCGTGTGACAAGAGCTATAACTGAGGAAGGCGGAGGAGCTATGGAAGCAGAGAGCAGGAAGTTTTCAGCCCTAATACTCTTCACAGGAGTATGGAGTATTTGAGGAAATTTCACCCTCCTCCAGACTCCTGTCAAATATCTGGGACCATCAGAGAATCGAGAAGCCAAGGTCTAGTTTAGAGAGTAGGAAGGGGCCAAACAGGAAGCCCATTTTCACTGAGGCCTCTACCATTCCATTAATTTCTCTGGATGTTACTCTAGTGTAGTAATTTCTTTTCACAAATGACATAATATTCATCATTATATTAATTAGTGAACTCCTGTGAAATAAGTTGATGATAGATCATGAAAAGACGGAAGTATTGGGTTTAGCTGTGCAAGTGTTTTCTGAGATGTTCATCTACTTGATATTTTAGATTTACCCAAAGAACATTATACATGTTGGAAGCTCCAAAGGATTGATACCATCAACTTTGGTGTTTCCCTAACAAAGAATGGAGAAAGCTCAATTAGCCTTTCTGCAATTATTTTCAAGAAAAGGGCTTGCAATATGATAGAATACTTATTTATATTCATGGTATCCAATATATAAAGGTAAAAGAGTTTTTGCCCCAAATAGCAGCAAAATAGAATGACTGTGGGTATCTTTGTTCTGTGTACCCTCCTTGTCAACTTTTGTTCTTATTCGTGCTGACTCTTATTTTGAAAAAGAGCTATTCTACATATTTTCATAAAAGGTGGCCACAGAAGTCTATATAAACACACTATAAATAAGAGCACATGCTGGACTTCTACTCTCCCAATTTTAAAGGTACAGGCATGTGAAATTAGGGTAGCGCCTTAGAGAGTTTATTTTACAATTGGTGATGAGGCTGTTGAGGTTAGGAGAATTACACACATGCACATGCACACATGTCTCTCCCTCATATTGAGTTTGGATAAAGTTTGCAATTCAAGCCAGAATGTTTACATGGGAACGTGTTATTTTGATTTCCATTTTGAAAGATAGATTTGCTTGAAATAAGAATCTTAGTTGTCATTTTTTTCAACACTTTGAAATATATGTTATTTTACTGTCTAACTGAGATCGTATTTAGAGATTGTCTAAATGTCTCAGGCAAAAAAAGAGCAAGACAAAAGAAAAAGGAGAGAAGAGAAAAGACTCTTCAATTATGTGCCAATCTTCAATGCTCATGCTTATACAGGCCTTTCACACCTCAGAGGTAACCTTGACTTAGAGCTTGCACTGCACCTGAAAAATCAGCTGAAGATTGCATCTTCAATTCTTCGCAGGTCTTTTGAGAACATGCTTCCTGCCCTAGGCATGCATATAGACTTCTGAAACTCCATATATGTAGGAGTTTTTCAAAGCCTTTATTGTCCAAAGTACCTCTCCATCTTTTCCTGCCAGACATTCAGCATGTCTATTATTGACCCCAACTGTTAGGTTTTTGTCCTAAGTTGCAACAGCTTGTGCATTTGTTTTGCCATGTTTTTGAGGAATGACCCCCCCACCCCCCTGTAGCCATGCTTTGCCCTAAGTGTATTCTGGCTTAAGAGAAACAAAGGCAAGTCTTTTGAATCAGTCCTTAAGGGAGCCAGTAGTCATGTCAAGACAGAATACCTGAAAGGTAGTCATCTCTACAACCTCCAGAGTCAGAGAACCACACCAGGAATAGGGCTGCTTGGGAAGCAAGAATCTTCAAGAAAGCCACAGAAGCAGGCAGGTGGTAAGGCAGCAGTACAATAAAATGCCACAAAGCTCTTCTACCATCCTTCAGTCACCTTACTTTGAACTCAGTATTTTCTGGGTTGTTGTAAATTTTGATTATTTCCCAGGTTCTGTCAAACTTGAATTTGAGAGTTTTTGTCTATTTTCCTTCCCTATGGAGGGATGAGCCTTGGAGTCCCTTTTTGTGTCATTTTTACTCAGATATTGTTCTTTTCTTTTTAAAAAATATATTTTTATTGATTTCAGAGAGAGAGAGAGAGAAACATCAATGATGAGAGAGAATCATCAGTCAGCTGTCTCCTGCATACCCCCCACTGGGGATTGAGCCCACAACCTGTGCCCAGGCTGAGAACTGATCCATGACCTCTTGGTTCCCACTGGGGATTGAGCCCACAACCTGTGCCCAGACTGAGAACTGATCCATGACCTCTTGGTTCATAGGTCAACGCTCAACCACTGAGCCACACCAGCTGGGCACTCAGAGATTGTTCTTAAGCTCCATTGGTTCAGTGAGGCTTTGCCATGTGTTAATGGGCTGGGAATGGCTTGGGCAATGCTTCAATCTTCCTCTGACTGCTCCTGAGTGGGTACAGCCTCATATAGCTATAGCCTCCAAACTCCCCAGTTGTGTGTGATCCTAGCAGGGCTCTTTATGGCTGTATTTTTAATTCTCTCCTTTATCTCTCTGACTTTGCTGATGTTTTGCTGGTTGTTCTGACTACCTTGAAGCTACCAACACCTATGCATTAGACTCTACTAAGATCCCCATTGCTTTTAATAATCCCTTTAGGCATGCAATTCTCCATAGTCTCTCCCAAATAGTCAGTCCCTTTGCGGACACATAGATATATTCATCCTTAAAACCTGCCTCTCCCCCTAGGTACAACCCTGGCATCACTGCCCCAGAGCTGTGGGCAGAGACATCTGTTTCTTCCCAGAATGACATCCATGCTGTATGGGCCACATCTAGGTCATGAAGATATTTCTTGTTCTTCAAGGCTTACCCTCCCAGTCTGGTACTGCTGTCCTACAAGTATGCTAGAGTGAGGTGATCAGGACACCCATATTCACTGAGAACCACAACTAAACTGGAGAAACTCAATGAATGCTAGCTGAATTAATATTTGTAAATGCACTGGGTTACTTCAAAAATTAGGTAACAATCCATGACAATAATAGATCTGTTTCTCTGACAAAAAACTTCATTCATATGGAATATTTTAATCTTTCTGTTCATCTATCTATCAATCTATTGATCTATCCATTCACCTGTATATCTGTATATTTATCAACATCCATATGTCTTAATTTGGATTTTTTTAACTTAAGAAAATTCCTGCAAAGCAAATAATTTTTCTTCTCATATTTGTATCTCAATAAATACTTATAATAAAACTAGATGCCCATTGCATGAAAAGATTAGTGCAATAGACCTTCCTTCCCCTGGCTGCCAGCACTGGTTTTCCTCCTGGACCCAGGACCCAGGCCTTCTCTCCAGCCGCAGTGGAGAAGCCAAGCCTGGAAGAAATTCCTGCAAAGCAAATAATTTTTCTTCTCATATTTGTATCTCAATAAATACTTATAATAAAACTAGATGCCCATTGCATGAAAAGATTAGTGCAATAGACCTTCCTTCCCCTGGCTGCCAGCACTGGTTTTCCTCCTGGACCCAGGACCCAGGCCTTCTCTCCAGCCGCAGTGGAGAAGCCAAGCCTGGAAGCTTCTCCACTCTGGCCGCAACAGAGAAGCCAAGCCTCTTCAGTCTTCAGTCATCTTCGGTCTTCATTCGTCTTTAGTCTTCAGTCTTCAAATTAAGAAAATTCCTGCAAAGCAAATAATTTTTCTTCTCATCTTTGTATCTCAATACATAATTATAATAAAACTAGAGGCCCATTGCATGAAGAACTTCAGTCTTCAGTCGTCTTCAGTCTTCGCTCGGGAGGAGACTTCAGTCTTTGCTCTGCACCTGCATATGCAAATTAGCCAGCATCTTTGTTGGGTTAATTTGCATACTCATCCTGATTGGCTGCTGGGCATAGCAGAGTGACACCAATTTCCACGTTTCTCTTTTATAAGTGTAGATTACCACCATTGGCTTTTCCTCCAGCAGGTAAACTATTTTATATATAAAAATGTAGGTAATACAGTTATTCCATTCCATTTACATTTGTTTACTATCTACTCCCCAGAAAATTCCACCCAGGTCTTATATTTCTTCTGTTGTATCAAAGACAGTCTTATGATTTCACAAGCAACCCAAATATTTGTGTTTTTTTTAAATTTTGATTCAGTTTGTTCCCCTCTTCATCTAACCCAAGATAGCACTGATATTCCAATACAAGCATCTCCATCATTGCCCCATTAGTAATTCAAAGATATATTATCACCCACTGGGGACATGGTAGAGGAGAATGTCTGGATGCAGAATTCAGAGTCAATTCGATTTCCAAACTTGAAATCATGAAGATAGAATATGATGTCAGCTGCACATAAAAAGGACCATTTCCTATTGGAAATACAGATGCCTCAATGTTGGTTTGTATAGATTCTGGTCTTCATCCTAGCACTGCACACTGGTGACCACATACATGTCCCTGTTTCCATAGCAAATGACCTTGGGCCAGTAGCCAGAGAGATTCATTGTTCTACTCCTTCATTCATTTATACTTGAGGACTGATGGCCTTAAAAAAGCTTTCCCCCATATTTTGATATTTAAATCCTTAATAACCTGCATTGAAAAAGGCTGATAATTTTTTTTCATTTGTTGTGCACAGATTTGTTTCAAGATTCCAATAAGATGATGGATATGAAATTACTCGAAGCACCATAAAAACAGGCTCTGCTTATCTGATTCTAAATTGACAACAAAAATAACTGTTAAAAGAATGAATTGAGGTATTGTGAGTTTGTGTTTGTAAACTGTGTGACAGGCAAAGATCTCCAAGAGAACATAATGAAGTGTCAACTGCACAACACTCACTGCATTATCCAGGTCAGTGGTGCCCGATGTTGCCTGTTTGTGCATCCAGGCTGGGGCTGATGTCTGTAGGAATTCCCACCCATATGGTAGGCAATGGCCTGGAGTGAAACACGCTCAGGACCAGGACTCTCTGCCAGGTTAGGCTGCTGCCATACTTTCTAGAACAGCTGTGGTATGTTTCCCAAGAGCACACAATAGCACCTACATAGCTGTCATGCAGTGAGGTAGAGGTTTTACATTTATTTTTATGCTTAATTCATCATACAACTCTGTTCTGACATTTTAATATGCAGGGTGTTTGGTGTGTGTGTGTGTGTGTGTGTGTTTTCTTAAAAAAAAAAAAGGCCTAGATTTTGCAAGTTGCATGTTCCTTTTTGGTATGGATCTCCATGACAAAGCCAGCATTTGGATTTCTTTCATAGGAGAAAAAGGCAACAAAGTGAACAAAGTGGAAGCAGGGATAGAGGACTCACTGATAGGACCCCAGGAACCCATGCGGGAAGAGGAAAAAGAAGCATAAGATATAACATTTTTTTAAATGGCAAAACCAGCTTGGCCAGGGTGTCTCAGTAGTTGAGCATCAACCAGGAGGTTCAATTCCTGGTCAGGGCACATTCCCGGGTTGTAGCCTCAATCCCCAGTAGAGGGTGTGCAGGAGGCAGCTGGTCAATGATTCTCTTTCATCACTGATGTTTCTAACTCTCCCTCTCCCTTCCTCTCTGAAATCAATAAAAATATATATATTTTAAAATGGTAAAACTAAATTTGAAATCCCAGGTCCTCTGAATGATCAGGTGCCCATATAAACTGAGATAGAATGTAACTGAACTCCTAACTTCACCTTAAATTAGTAGGGGCTTATTAGTCTTAATAAAACTACAGGTTGCATGGAGACTATCCAGAGCTGGGGCAGGAAATGAATAGTGTCATCCAGAACCCTAACTCCTCCACTCTCTCTATCCAGGGGTGGGGAACCTTTTTTTCTGCCAAGGGCCACTTGGATATTTATAACATCATTCTCGGGTTATACAAAATTATCAACTTAAAAATCAGCCTGCTGTATTTGGTCAAACATTTAATTAACTCACCCCTAATGCCTTGGCAGGGCCAGACCAAATAATTTCAAAGAAATGTCTACAGCCTGCAGGCCACACAATATTCCCTAACCAATTCTTATTTCTTACTGATATTAGGTAGAATTGGGTAAGGTATGTATCCTAAGACCTAACTTGTCAAAATAAATATAATTTCTAAAAAATCGTACAGATTAATGGTTCTTTAGGGGAGGAACAGAAATGCATGTTTTTAACCCATTCTCCAAGTGATTTAATGTCCTCCAAAGTAGAAGAACCACTACTATATCATTGTAGGTCGGGTAGGATCTATCATTCTTAGGTCAACAACACTTTATTTATGATATAAGTAAACCAGAAATGTGACAAGCAGGAAATGGAGGTGGAAGGATGTGGGCTATAGGGAACCCAAATCCAACGCATTCTTAGCAATGCAACGAGACTCTTTATGTTTCAGTATTTTCCTTACTTAATAATATGGCATTAATTTCATCTATCTAATATTATAAGAGCAAATGGAAATAATACAATGGCCATATACTCTAATGGAGGTGGAAGGATGTGGGCTATAGGGAACCTAAATCCAACGCATTCTTAGCAATGCACTGAGACTCTTTTTCAGTATTTTCTTTACTTAATAATATGGCATTAATTTCACCTATCTAATATTATAAGAGCAAATAGAAATAATACAATGGCCATATACTCCATATTAACACTCAATGATGAAACAAGCAACAACAAGCAGGAGAAAGAAAATGCTCCTTGCAGGAGTTAGGAAGTGAGGGCAAGGACATAAGAGAGAGCCAGATGTTAGAAGGTGTATAGAGGAAGTGTCAGGGCATCCCAGATTAGTTGTTGAATAAGGAATACATCCTCCAGCCTGGACACCATGCAGGGTATGGCTCGCCTCTGCTCTGCCACACCACACATTATAAATCAACCCGCAATCATGAGAACGCAAATTAGAGAAAGGAGCCTTTTCTTGAACGAATAGCTGGAGCAAAGCATTTTGCTAAATTCACTGAAGAAGCAAACATCCACAGAAATCAGTTGATTAAATACTGAATTGAAAGGGGACATTAACAAATTGAAGTAGAGGCTAAGAATAAATTCTTAGTAATAATGGCTTTTTAAAAATGGCCAGTTTAAAGCACAGATGGTTTGGGGAAAGAAAAGCATGGGGCAGAAAAAGATGATAGAGGAACATGGACAAGGGTATGGAGACCACACTGTGATTTGGGGGGCCATATTGTTGAAAAAAAAGTCCT
>NW_006295183.1:3799681-3804650 GCF_000327345.1 Myotis davidii | reverse complement strand
TTTAACTTCAGAGTGATGGCTTTACCGCTTTCTGATTCTCACCTCATAGTTCGACGAGGTTGCTAAAGATGGTGGATGCACCCGGATCTATTCATTTTCCAGAGCAAGAAGGAGGAGGTACGGCAAAAGGACAACACAAATTTATTCTAGAAAAAGCTTGTTTTTTTAATATCAGTATATATCAGTAGAGAAATATTCCCTAACCAATTCTTATTTCTTACTGATATTAGGTAGAATTGGGTAAGGTATGTATCCTAAGACCTAACTTGTCAAAATAAATATAATTTCTAAAAAATCGTACAGATTAATGGTTCTTTAGGGGAGGAACAGAAATGCATGTTTTTAACCCATTCTCCAAGTGATTTAATGTCCTCCAAAGTAGAAGAACCACTACTATATCATTGTAGGTCGGGTAGGATCTATCATTCTTAGGTCAACAACACTTTATTTATGATATAAGTAAACCAGAAATGTGACAAGCAGGAAATGGAGGTGGAAGGATGTGGGCTATAGGGAACCCAAATCCAACGCATTCTTAGCAATGCAACGAGACTCTTTATGTTTCAGTATTTTCCTTACTTAATAATATGGCATTAATTTCATCTATCTAATATTATAAGAGCAAATGGAAATAATACAATGGCCATATACTCTATATTAACACTCAATGATGAAACAAGCAACAACAAGCAGGAGAAAGAAAATGCTCCTTGCAGGAGTTAGGAAGTGAGGGCGAGGACATAAGAGAGAGCCAGATGTTACAAGGTGTATAGGGGAAGTGTCAGGGCATCCCAGATTAGTTGGTATTAAATACTGAATTGAAAGGGGACATTAACAAATTGAAGTAGAGGCTAAGAATAAATTCCTAATAGTAATAATGGCTTTGTAAAAATGGCCAGTTTAAAGCACAGATGGTTTGGGGAAAGAAAAGCATAGGGCACAAAAAGATGACAGAGGAACATGGACAAAGGTATGGAGACCACACTGTGATTTGGGGGGCCATATTGTTAAAAAAATAGTCCTTTAGTAGAGGAGGAATTGAAGCTTAAAATCAGAATAAATTGTAAAATATTAGAATGTTGAACACTATCATTAGGCAACAGTAAGGGAAAATAAACGGTCATATTCTAATTCTGAAGTGCAAGTTCGGTCATTCTCAATTTATAATTTTATCGTTATAATGTCGGGAATTAAAGAATCCCTCCAGAGAGCATGGGTACCAACAGTGAGAGAAGCATCTGTGAATCCAAAGTGGAGGAAATCCAAGTGCCTCAGAAGACTTCAACAAAGAGCAGCACAGCCCCTCCCGCTCCAAATGCCATGTTGTTTCAACAAGGCTTATCTCTGACCAGCCTGCCGTATGTACAGAAGCACCTAGTGAATTTTAAAACAATACACAAGAGATAAATGATTAATAGTATTTTAAAACACCATCAAATGCCAGCAAAGAGAACAAAGGGAATGTATTTATGGTCTTCCATGATGTATGCAATGCTAAAGAAAAAAATCCCCAGAGATAAGTGTCTTTCTAATTATTTTAGTCAGAAAGATGGCTCATACCTGATCAGGTTGGTAAGTAGCAGGAAAAGAAATCCTTAGGTACTGTGATGCTGAGTCTATTTTGTGCCTGACCAGTCTAATTTGTCAAGGACAATCAATTTGGTCACTGAAGAGAGACAGGGCATATCTAAGAATAACTCGAAATATATTTGTACTTGCAGAGCTTATACCTGTCAAATGGGATATTCTTTATAGGCAACTCATTGTTGTTCTGACTTAAATTCTTTCCACAGTGGAACAAAAGTACAGTCATTTTGAAAATGACATTTTAAGTGAAGCTATTTATTTATACTTTACACTATATCATTGTGTTTGGAAACCAAAAGAACCATGTGATATAAAAAAGAATGCAGCATGTTTTCTCTGGGAAAAAAGTGCCTGGTATTCAACAATATAATTCCATGGCTAGAAGTATGTAATTATGAATGGTACAAGTATGTGCAATGAATAGGAGCCAGTTATAGTTGAAAAGGATCAGCCTCTATAGAATTCCCAAGGTCACAATTATGGTTCTAATGTAGGTCATTGTCTTACACTATGACCTGGAGGGAGTTCCTTCTCTATTGTTTAATGGGAGGACTGGAGCTACATAACCTCTCTCTCAATTCCTCCAGATCCAAGTTTGTGAACTATACTTGAGAAGCAACATGTAAATGTCTCTGTGTTTTAAAATATACTTAATTTCTTAGAGAAAGTTTCTATAAAGCATGAAACAATAGGTTTATAAAACATACAGTGGAACCCCATTGCTCAAACTTCTTTAATTCCAGAAGGCTGTTTGAAAAACCGAGTCATTTTTTTCCCATTAGAAATAATGTAAACTGAATTAATCCATTCCAGACCCCCAAATGATTCCCTGTTGTAACCTTTTTATATACAGTACATGTCTATTGTACTGTTTAATCTATGAACACTTTAAAAACAAAAAGGGCATGCAATGTAAATGAAAATTTAACATAAAGGAAAGGAAATGTTCAGTAAAAAATGAAAATGTAACAATTTAAAATTTGCGCAGCAACAAAACAAAACAAAACAAAACAAAAACAACAGGTGAACATTCACAACACAATATCCTGAGATTTTAACTGGCAAACTGACCCATATTTGCACATTTTCTCCTTTGTTTGTCACCTGAGTGATGCATGACTGATCACACAGGTATCAGCATGAAAGGGTTGTCAGGTTGAGAAGCGAATTGTTCCAGATGGGAGACATTTGAGAAAGGATGTTCCACTGTATATGTATACTAGTATCCTGGCACGAAGCAGGTGGAATACTACAATACCTAGACAAAGTGTTAAAACATCTTGATAAAGACACTAAGGAACATATGTATAAAGGTTTAAGTCAGTGATGGCGAACCTATGACACGTATGTCAGAGGTGACACGTGAACTCATTTTTTTGGTTGATTTTTCTGTTAAATGGCATTTAAATATATAAAATAAATATAAAAAAATATAAGTCTTTGTTTTACTCTGGTTGCAAATATCAAAAAATTTCTATATGTGACACGGCACCAGAGTTAAGTTAGGGTTTTTCAAAATGCTGACACGCCAAGCTCAAAAGGTTCGCCATCACTGGTTTAAGTTATACCACAAAGAATAATGCATTGGCCCTAGGTTTTAACCATCCCTGGGTACAAAGAGATAACTGAATAGGTGTTAAGGGAATGAGAAAGAAGAATGTCATATATTTAGGGTAATCTTGAAAGAAGGTTTCCTTTCATTCAAAGATGATTCTTTAGAGAGGAAATACTATTTCACCCCCCCCCACCCAATCTTCTATCATGGCTCCGAGTTGGCCAAAGTCAAGGGGAAGTTGGGGTGTAAAGCAGTTTCACTGGTAAACTCCACAGCTATCAATCCCAGTGTGGGTGCCGTGAGCAGAGGGGAGCATGGAGAAGATTGGGAAGAAAGTGGGCAGTGGATCTGCAGGGGCAAAAGAAAGCTATCCTGCTCCATTGGTTTTGTTTGCCTGCAAATTCAATTATTAGTCTGTATCCCAACAGGTCACTTATATATCCAATTGCTGTTTGTTCTTCTACAAATTGTCTTCGTGTATAGATCAATTTATTAGATACTAGTTCACCTTGATGTATAAAGATTCATATTTATATTATCTCAATACCATGTATTTTTAAAAAAATAAAAACTAGTAGGCATGCAAATGTAAGACCTTCCTTTGAGCCGTTCTTAGACCTATACCATACTTGGACATGCACATACACACATGCATGCATAACATATACAGGTCACATATATACACACACACTTGAAATAATCACTTCAAATTTTATGACTTTATAAGGGGTATTAGTTCTAATGCATTCACCGTATAGAAATTTACATAGCAAACTGCCTAAGAGCACGGGCTCTGGATTCAGAAATACCTGGATGTAATCCTCATTGTCATTTACTAGATGAGTATTCTTGGCCGAGTCACTCAACATCTCAGTTACCTTGTGCATGAATTGGGTATTCTGATAATCCAAATGGATTGTGGCTGGAGAAAGATATGGCAAGGACCCATAGAGGTGAAGAGCCCAGCACGATTCAGTTTAAGGGATACTAGGTAAGTTAGCAGTACTAGTTTTTCTCTTTCTCTTCACTCTACTCCTCCAACTGGTACTACTAATAGTGCTACTACTTTATGGGAGGAAAGTAACTAAAGCTTTTGACATGTGTGTTGACTCTATCTCTATCAGTATAAACACAGTAGTCCCCCTTTATCCACTAGGGAGTAACTAAAGCTTTTGACATGTGTGTTGACTCTACCAGTATAAACACAGTAGTCCCCCTTTATTCACTAGGGATATGTTCTAAGACCCCAGTGGATGTCTGAAACCATGGGTAGTACTGAACCTTATATATACTACAAGTGCATGAATTGGGTATTCTGATAATCCAAATGGATTGTGGCTGGAGAAAGATATGGCAAGGACCCATAGAGGTGAAGAGCCCAGCACGATTCAGTTTAAGGGATACTAGGTAAGTTAGCAGTACTAGTTTTTCTCTTTCTCTTCACTCTACTCCTCCAACTGGTACTACTAATAGTGCTACTACTTTATGGGAGGAAAGTAACTAAAGCTTTTGACATGTGTGTTGACTCTATCTCTATCAGTATAAACACAGTAGTCCCCCTTTATCCACTAGGGATAAGTTCTAAGACCCCAGTGGATGCCTGAAACCATGGGTAGTACTGAACCTTATATATCCTACAAGGTTTCCTATATATACATACCTATGATAAAGTTTAATTTATATGTTAGGCACAGTAAGAGATGTACAACAGTAACTAAAATTAAAATAGAATAATTATAACAATGCATTGTAATAAAAGTTATGTGAATGTGCTATCTCTCAAAATGTTTATTTTTTAAACTGATTTTATTGAGAGAGGAAGGGAAA
>NW_006295183.1:3792358-3799662 GCF_000327345.1 Myotis davidii | reverse complement strand
GAAAGAGGAAAATATTAATGACAAAGAAATACCTATTGGTTGCCTCCTGTATACACTGGGGCTGAGGATAGAACCCACAACCTGGGTATATGACCTGACAGGGAATCAAACCCACAACATTGTAGAGTACAGGACAACACTTCAACCAACTAATTCACTGGCCAGGGTTCAAAATATCTTATTGTACTGTACTCACCCTTCTTCTGTGATGATGTCAGATGACACAATGCTTATGTGATGAGGTGAGGTGAAGTTTTCCATTTCATATTTTCCAGGTGCTGTTGACTGTGGGTAACTGAAAGCACAGAAAGTAAAACCACAGGTAAGGGACGACTATGCTACTTAAAAGTCAGGTAAGACAATAAATGTCCTTTTCCACACCTAGTTGATGGGTCACAGTGTACATTTATTTGTGTGTTTACTTGCAACTCCCAAAGTGATTTAAACTGGAGTATTGTTTAAAGCTGAAATAACACTTTTTTCACTGGGTAAGATTTTTGTTTGTTTTTTAAATCCTAGAATGATGAAGACCAGGAATATTCATGAAGTATACGATTTGAGATTTCCCATTTGAAAGCGAACCGAATAAAACACCAATGACAAATTCTATAGCATTCAATGAAATTGGGGACCTCAACTTCTTATTATAGGGCAGAGAGAGATTTGGGGCCTAGATTTCTGTTCCAGCTTAATCAACTGTTAGTTTATCCTATATCAGTGATGGCAAATCTATGACACGCATGTCAGAGGTGACACGTGAACTCATTTTTTGGTTGATTTTTCTTTGTCTCTCTCTAAAAATTAATAAAAAATATCATTTTAAAAAAGATGCACTGAGATACCACACCTGATGCCAATTTAGATAGGCATTTTTGTCATCAGTGTCTAAGCCCTGGATACTCATATATGTATCTGAGTCAAGCAGTTCTCACTGAATTAAATGCTGACCTTCCACTCTACAAATCTGGCATGACAGTTCCACAGACACAATAACTACATTTCCTAGAGTAACCATTAAAGTATCCTATATAATAAAAGGCTAATATGCAAATAGACCGAATGGTAGAACAACTGGAACAACCGAACAACCAGTAGCTATGATGTGCGCTGACCACCAGTGGGCGTGTGCGGAACATGGCAGGTGTTTGCCACAGTGGGGTGGTGGAGCAGGTGAGTGGAGGCACCAGACCAAGGCAGGCATTGGGCTCTGTCATCAGGGCGAGCCTCTGGTGGTTACTGAAAAGTCTTTGCACCTGTGCTCTGTGGTCCCACCGGCGCTTGCACCCACAGCCAGTGCCCAGCGCTGTTCCCAATCACTCAGCGCCATCAGCAGATGAGAGCAGCAGCTGCCGGCCCTAATCGCCCCTGAGGGCTTCTCCACCTCCCCCTGCTCCTGAGGGGTTATCGGGGCAGCAGCTGCTGTTCATACCTGCTGCTGGCACCAGCCCCAATTGCTCCACACTGTCAGACGGTGTGAAAGGGGCTGGCATGTCAGCACAGGTGGGAGTGGCAGTGGCGGGAGTGGGGATGCCAGTAGACAGCGGACTGGTGGGAGGGGCCAGATGGGGGCATGGAGGATGGGCCAAGACTCGCTCCTGTGCCTACTGTACCCTCACAGCCCACAGTTCCTTTCAAGGTGAATAAATTTGTGAATTGGGCCCCTAAGTATTTAAATAAAAACTAGGTCATCTAGATATATGTATATATAAGAAATATGGAGATAGCCAAGTGCAACAGATCTTGGCGTGGTAAGTCCAATTAAATTATGGAAAGAAAAATATTTCCCTTCTTCCTCTGCAAAATCTATTATGAGAAGAAGGAACTCACAATAGAGTGCTAGCAAAAAGTGCACTTGTTTCTAAATAAGTCTTTCCATACCCTTAAAGCATGTTAATGTTTGTCTAGCAGTCCCTGAGCACATACACACGAAAGGTACAATTAGACCATTCTACCCTTTTCTATGGTAAAGTGTGATTATTTTCATTTTGGCAGAATTATTTTACTAACAATTATGACTGACATATAATAAACATTATCTTTAGAGCACTGGAGCTTATGTTAAAGTATAAAAAAGAAAACAATGATGTATAACATCAACTCCCCAATCACCACTCATACTTTGTTATTATTTTTTTAGATCCTTAAAATAAAAAATATAGTATTATTTATTTTCAAAAAGAGAACAATTTCCAAATGATTGAATAATATGAATTAAATATTGCTTGAATAATATACTTCACTAATTAATATGGTTGCATAACTTGGGAGTTGTTATGTTAGATCCATGGGCACATAAGATGGTATTAAACTTTTGGGGGTTTTATAGTAAAGCTTAACCCCCTACCTCACATCATGTACAAAACAACAACAAAACTAAAACTATGAGGCTTCTAGCATAAAAATAGAAGAATAATTCATATCATGACCCTGAGTTAGGCAGAGATTTTTATAGCCAGAACACAAAGAGCTCTAAATATTAAACAAAATGATAAATTGAACTCAAAATAAAACAAAAAAACAAACAAACAAACAAAACTTCTGCTCATCAATAGATGTTATAAAGAAAATGGAAAAACAAGACACAGGTCAGAAAAATGTATTCACAATATCTATATATGACAAACGATTTATATCCAGAATATAATAATTACTGTTATAACTAAAAAGGAAAATGACACAATTAAAAACAGGAAAAGGTCATAAATAGACATTTCCCAGAAGAAGATATTCGAACGGGCAGTGAAAATGTACATATCCAGAATATAATAATTACTGTTATAACTAAAGCATACAAAGGCAAATGACACAATTAAAAACAGGCAAAGGCCATAAATAGACTTTTCCCAGAAGAAGATATTCGATTGGGCAGTGAAAATGTACCCAGTAT
Source organism: Myotis davidii (assembly GCF_000327345.1). NCBI lineage: Eukaryota > Metazoa > Chordata > Mammalia > Chiroptera > Vespertilionidae > Myotis > Myotis davidii. The sequence goes on along the minus strand of NW_006295183.1, from coordinate 3,796,775 downwards.
CATTAGTCAGCAAAGTAAACTGCAATGTGATAACACTTCACTCCCAACAAAATGGCTCAAAACATGAAGCTGGACAACACTAGCTACTGGCCAGGTGTGGAGAACCTAAATTCTTATGTGTTGCTCCCGGGAGTGAATGTAAATTGCCATATGCTTTGGACAAACGTGGTAGCTCATAAGGAAGTTAATTATTTACTTATCCTATGAATTAACCACCGCACTCATGATGTTGTATTACTTTCTAGTCGTTGCTACAGCAAATTATCACAAATGGAGTGCCTTCAATAAAAATGGTTATTAGCTTACCGCTCTGGAATTCAGGAGTCCACACAAAATGCGTCACCCTGGGCTAAAACAAGGGGATACCAGGCACCGTCCTGCTCTGGAGGCTCTGGGGAAATTCATCCTCACGCCTTTTGCAGCTCCCAGAAGCCGCCCAGAGTGCGTGGCTTGTCCTGGTCTCCCTTCTGCCTCCAAAGTCAGCAGGGGCCAGGCTACTTTTCTCATTCTGACCTGACTCCGCTGCCTCCCTCTCCCACTCAAGGACGCTTGAGATCACCTATTCTGGCCCACCTGGATTTCTAGGCCCTTCCTCCTACTTTACCATCAGTTGATCAGTAACATTAATCCCATCTGCTACTGAATTCCCCTTTGCCATGGAATTAACTTGTTCTGGGGACTAGATGTGGATGTGTTAAGAAGCTGTTATTATGTCTATTATAGACATGTAAAAGAAATGAAAACACATGTTCAGACAAACTTGGAGAAGATCATTTAAAACACCTGTATTCCGCTGTAGCTAGTGTTGCTCAGTGAATAGAGCTTCGGCCAGCAGGCTGAAGGGTCCCGAGTTTGATTCCAGTCAAGGGCACATGCCTAGGTTTTGGGCTCCATACCCAGTAGGGGGTGTGCAAGAGGCAGCCGATCAATTATTCTCTTTCATCATTGATGTTTCTATCTCTCTCTCCCTCTCCCTTTCTCTCTGAAATCAATAAGATATATTTTTTAAAAGAGTAAACAGTATATGCTTCCATTTATGTGGCATTTAAGAACAGCAGAGCTAAATTAAGGTGATAGAAATAAGAATACCAGTGCTTTCAGTGGGGCAAGATTTGCTGAAAGGGGGCAGAAGTGAAATTTCTAAGATAGGTGATAGAAACATATTTTGGTTGAGGTTGTGATTAGACCTCAGGTGAGTGCACATATATATGTGTGCATGTGTATGTGTCAGTATTTGTAAGTCCTATCCATTTCACTGTGTGTAAATGTACTTCATAAAACAAATTAAAAACATGCTGGAGTAATACATAAAGAATACCTACATTCCTATAATTAAACAAATAAAAAACAAAAAAGAGAAAGAATAAAATAGTGGTGCCAAAACCTCACTGTAACATCATCAATGAAACTTTCATGTTCAAATTTAATGCCTATGTAGACATTTTCAAAAGGAAAAAAAAGAAAGAATTTGAGATTTTACCTTGCTAGAGAAATGTTAGAGCTTTTCAAAAATTGTAAATTAGATACAACTTTTAACTCCATTGAGGTATAATTGACAAAGTTGTAATATATTTTTAATTGGGGGTTTTACATGTGATTTAAAAACATTCCTGGTGAAACCGGTTTGGCTCAGTGGATAGAGTGTCAGCCTGCAGACTGAAGGGTCCCAGGTTCGATTCCGGTCAAGGGCATGGACCTGGGTTGCGGGCACATCCCCCGTAGGAGATGTGCAGGAGGCGGCTGATCGATGTTTCGCTCTCATCGATGTTTCTAACTCTCTATCTCTCTCCCTTCCTCTCTGTAAAAAAATCAATAAAATATATATTAAAAAAACATTCCTGATTTTTGTCCATATTTTAAAGAACCTTTGATACTTTGTCAAAATAATTACTCACTGTGTGTACATTTAGACCCATACTTACTATTCATGATAAACACTAATTGGTAATAATTCAAAAAAATAGGTCATGCATTTCATGAGTGCTGTTAATGGTCTATAGTTAAGGGAAATAATGATTACAAGGTGCATGTCAGCTATTCCCAGGACTGCTTTGAAATTTGAACATTTGTCTAAGACAAGGCAGTCCTTCACTTTTAATATAATGCAAAGTGGCTCGGCCCAGTGTTGACAGAATCTAAAGTGAAATTTCAGGCAACCTGAGTGCTTTCATTCTCAAATCTTAACTCCACCTCCATCTTTGAGCACCCAACCAAGACAGAGGACATGTGAGATGCCATATGTCACCGTTTTTGCCACAGACTCTGAACAGATTGTCGTGGTGTCCAATAGTTTAATGTGCTGCTCTTGAATCATTTAACAGAAACTTAGAGCAGGTCTGGAGACCTAAATATTTTTCATCACTGAGATACTGGGCAATAAAAATGATGCTTCCATGAGAAATCATTAAATTTTGAAATGGTGGTAACTTTGTCCATTATCAGTTTCTTTGAAGCTTAATTATTTTATTACTACTGATGAGCTATGGGACCTCTTTGCATGAGCAATTCTTTTAAGAATCCATTTTATTCAGGTGATCTTTCAGGGTATTCAGAAAATGAAACTGCAGCCTAGAATTTAGGTCCAGTTAGTGAACCAGCATTGTTTTTGGAGAAGTGATAAAGGCTGTAGGTAGAAGTGATGGTGGAGATGAAGCATGTGGGTAAGGTTTATATTACCAAATATTAACCTTTACTTCCTTACTTTCATTCATTCACTCACTCATTTATTCACTCATGAGTTTCCTCTTTAAGACCGACTCCTCAAAAAAAAAAAAAAAAGACCACTTCCTCCAACATATTATTTATACACTAGAGGCCTGGTGCATGAAATTTGTGCACAGGGGGATGGGGGGCTCAACCTGGCCTGCACCCTCTCCAATCTGGGACCCCTCAGGGGATGTCCAACTGCTGGTTTAGGCCCGATCTCTGTGGGACATCCCTTTCACAATCCAGGACCACTTGTTCCTCACCACTTGCATGCCTGACTGCCTGATTGCTCCTAACTGCTTCTGCCTGCCAGTCTGATCGCCCCCTAACTGCTCCCCTGCCAGCCTGATTGATGCCTAACTGCTCCCCTGCCGGCCTGATCACCCACAACTGCCCTCCCCTGCTGCGACCCGCCTCCCCCGCACGAGGTGGTGGAGATGCTGGGACCGGCCTCCTCCATGCAGCGTGGAACCGTGGGACCCCCAAGCCTCACTTCACAGAGTGGCCGGTGGGCCCTGCCTGTGCTGTGTGCGTGGCTGTCTTGTGGTGGCCATTTTGTGGTGGCCATCTTGTGACAATGTAGTGCGCAAGGGCACGAGGATCACCTAGGCTTTTATTAGTATAGAAATATATTTTTTAAAGTATATTTTAAAGGAAATATATTTTTTAAAATAAGAAAAATATGACATTTCTATAGTTATTACATTTGTCTTTCTTTTCTTCCCACTTCCCACCTTACACTTTTAGTTCCTTCATTTCCTCTTTCATGGATCCAGACATTTCCCTGCAATTTTCCTAAAATCTAATATGTTCTAAGCTCTGTTTCAGGTACTGGCATATAATGATTAGACATGGACCCTTAGCTCAAAATGCTTACTTTCTAAATGTTTACTGATATATATAAAAGGGGATGTATACCGATGTATAAAAGGGGATGTACTGCATAATGTGACATGCACTATTATAGAGTTATATGCCAGGGTTGGGTATCTAGAAGAATGGAGAGAAACACAAGGGTCTCACAAACCCTGATGCACAGCAGGTCTTCATCAACAGGGCAGGTTGTTCCTCTTTCAGCCTTCATGTCTCAGGAGGATATCATGACATTCATTGATAACACATGCTGAGTTTAGAGTGATCAGCTCCTCTCCTTTTATGCAGGGAAGGTTCAGTGATCAGAAAGACTTCATACAGTGTCCTGACCCTATTCTCAATTATGAATACTTTTTTGCTCATTCTGAAAACGATGCCAGTTGATGAACTGGGAATATATTTTAATCTGGGTGGTGGCTACATATGTTTACTTATGTCAAATAATTCAGCTGTACTCTTAAGATTAGTGGTCTTATAAAGATATTTTTGTGTGTCAGTGATAATACAGAAAGAGAGAGGAGGATGAGAAAGAAGGGGATGAGTGGAGGAGGGGGGTTAAAAAAACACAAAAGAATAAAAACCTTGGTGGGTCAATATGAGTTTTGGAACACAAAGGATGATTTTAAAGACAGACTGGATGTTCTCAGAGTTGGTTCAATGGAAAACTAAGATGATTTTGATGTATCTAATCCTACATAATAAAAGGCTAATATGCAAATTGTCCCCTTGACCGGGAGTTCAAGTGGGAGTTCGACCGGGGGCAGGCCTGCCAATTGCCCATGGTCTCTCCCCCTGGCCGGCCTGGCCTGATTGGCTCCGATAGGGGTGGACCAGCAGA
>NW_006295183.1:3787620-3791762 GCF_000327345.1 Myotis davidii | reverse complement strand
AGAGCTCCTTATCTAATTACTATAGATCAACTTCTGAGAAGACTGCTCTCTGCTTGGTTTGGCTTCAGGGATAAAATTGCCCTTGAATTAAGGCTTAAATGAACAATTATAAGCAGAGAAATACAGAGTCAGTTTTACTAGGTCCTATATCATGGTCCATCTCTTCATAGAGGTAGATAGGTTGTTAAGGTTATAAGCAGAGAAATACAGAGTCAGTTTTACTAGGTCTTATATCATGGTCCATCTCTTCATAGAGCTAGATAGGCTGTTAAGGTTGTCAGCTCAATTAGAACACATGGAGTAAGAGAATGGTACTTTTCTAAAGAAAGGGATGTCAGACAAAGAGTAAATATGTATCTATCTTAGAATGTGGGTTATTACTATAGTCTTCTATAGAGGTATAAACCAAGTATTTTTGCTTAATATGGTATTTCTATCATCTAATCCAGTACCCCAAATAAAAGTACTTCTCAAAAAGTATGTTTCAGAACTAAATAAGTAGATGAATAGATAAATGAATAAGTAGATAGATGAATAAATGGGCACACACTTGACTGGTTAAAATAGACTTGAGTATACATATTCACTAAGTAACTATTTATAAATTCCTACTTCAAAGTAAACCTCATTTTTCTAGTATATTGAAATAAACATATCTTCATCAATGCACCAAGAGACATTTATCATTTGAATTTTCTTGGAAGATGAATCCTTTTTCAAAAAGTGCTTTCAGAGACTTCCTGGGCTTTGTACTCTTTCATCGACAGTATCTGTCATTATTTTGCATTATGCATTAGGGTACAGACATATACAGATTTTCTCTTCTTTGGAGCTTTTGGAATAGCAAGGAGCTGCCAGCATTCAGTCAATGCCCCCTTGATCCTTTCTGTCCCATGCTCTCATGCTAGGTAAGGAGAGAGTCTGGCCTTCTTTCTGGGTCCTCAGGGAATCTTTTGAGGCTACTGTGCCCTGAGCAGTCTTACCCAAGCATGACAGGCATCTTATTTCCTAAAAGGATGTTATATATGTGCAGTATATAATTCTTAACCAAGTGGAAAAATCAACTTTAGCATCTTTTTAGGAGTTTTAGCTTTCTTTTACCCATTGATTAAGATCAAGCTATATAAGCACGTTATATCTAGCATGCATTCATAAGGAATATTAATAAATCATTTATAGAAATATAATAAAAGCTTTCTTAATTTAAGAGCAAAATTAATCATGACCCTTTCAAAAATAATCCTATGGAGAATAATATTAAAAGATAATTTATAGCCTGACCAGTGTGTCTCAGTGGTTGAATGTCACAGTTTCATTACCAGTCAGGGCACATGCGCAAGTTGCGGGCTCCATCCCTAGTAGGGGGTGTGCAGGAGGCAGCCAATCAATGATTCTCTCTCATGATTGATGTTTCTATCTCTCTCTCTCCCTCTTCCTTCCTCTCTGAAATCAAACAAAATATTTTTTAAAAGAAGACAATTTATATTGTGTGGATCACAGACATTTCGTTGGCTAATAAAAAGACAATTTATATTGTGTGGATCACAGACATTTTGTTGGCTAATAACTCTCTCACTAATGGAGCAGAATACAGTTGATGATTAGAAGTTGGATCCTCAATTTCACACCTCTGTCACTGAAGCAACATGTATATCCCGATTTGCATATATACCAGCTCTCAGACATCTTTATGAAAGCGTGGTTACTGAGTATGTACCACAATGATTCATTCACTCTATTACTCATTAAATGAGGCAATATTTACTAATGCCTAATATAAGCTGAGTAGGTCACCCCGATCCCATAGGAGATAATATTTAGTGAAGAAAAAATGTCAACTAATATTCATGCAGTTAGATAGTGAAAAATGAATACTATGATATTAATAAATAAAATAGTACCTGGTAGAGATTAATAAGAGAATACTACTAGGATAGGTTTAATTTGAAAGACCTGAAAAGAGAGCAATAAAAAGCATCAATGAAAGATTTATAAAATGAAAGGAACCTGAAATTTCAAGATGAATAAAGAGTATGCACAAAGTATCTAAAACCAAAAAAAGGTGTTATGTTAAAAATTGAAAGGAAAATTGAAAAAACTACAATTTAGTGAAAGAAGAAAAAAAAATGGCTCAAATTTGAGTTTGATGGTTTCAAGATTATACAAAAACTTATTGGCCTGATAAGGAGTTTCAATATTTTATGTTCAATAGATATTGAGATTCTTATTATTTAAAGCCAGGTAATGGCATGATCTAATTTATGTTTTTAAATATGATTCAGACTTCTTTATGAAAAATAATTTTAGAAGAACAAAAAATAGAGGCAACAAAATATAATAATAGGAAGGATTTGGTTTATTGTCAGATATTTTAAAGTCAAGAAAAGGAATTCTAAGACATCAGCAGCAAGTCCTTTTCAATCATTGTCATAGGAATGTAGTTAAAAGGGATGGTGACACTAGGATGAAAACTTAATAAAATACTGCTAGCTGAATCATATCTATAAAAATATCTATATCCATCTATCATCTATCTATCTATTTATCTATCTATCTATCATCTATCTATCTATCTATCATCTATCTATCTATCTATCTATCTATCTATCTATCTATCTATCTATCTATATTTTTATCATGTTCTCCTATATGCGATAGACTGAAATCAAGACATTTTCCATCCTTATATGGTCGAAGAAATTATACAGTCTCAAAGGGATCTGGGTCCTTCAAGTTATTCTTGAGAATGTAGAGAGTAAAATTTAATACTACTCAGTCAGAAGAAAAGATTAAATACTGTCATTTGCAACAACCTTGAGAATGTTATGCTAAGAAGATAAGTCAGTCAAAAAAATCTAAGACCCATATGATTTCCTCTTATGTGGGATATAAAACTGAAACGCATAGACACAGACAATAGCGTGGTGGTTACCAGAGGGAAGGGGTTGGGAGGGGTAATAAAGCATAAAGAGGGCCAAATGTTTGGTGACAGAGATGATTTGACTTTGGGTGGTGGGTACATAATGCAATATATTGACCATGTGTCATAGAAATGTACACTTGAAACCTATATCACTCTATTAACCAATGTTACTCCAATAAATTTAATTATAAATAACAAATTAACACTGGAAATAAACCATTATGTGAGGAAGTAATTCATTTATGCTTCTGCATACATTATTTGATGTATATTGATGAATACAAATGTATCTATGCATTTAGCTGCGATATTGTGCACATTGTTGGGGACTGTAGATTCGTTAGTTGATAGAACAACCTCCTTCAATTCCTAGACATTTAGTGAAAGACAACTTGGGACCTGAATGACATCATATCCTTCTAGATTGGGAAATTGATACCATTGCCTGGCATCAAGTGCAGACAGCTGTAGTTTATACCTATTAGGATAATGTATGTCATTAACTAGCTATGACTTCTTGAGTAAAACAATTAAAACTGGTTCTCTTTTAGCATCTTCTTCTGCCCAAAGAAGTGTTGATGCTGATAAAATTTACAATTTCATTAGACTTTAATTTTCTATAAGACATGTTTGAAAATAGCAAAGGACTGTTTTTTCTTCTGCTTTCCATCTTGGAAATATCTCTATATGTAAGATTTCTCATCTCGAAAATCTTGATCTGTGGGATTATTGATAAAAAAGATCAAATGTGTGGAATGAGAGCATGTTCTGTATTTTTCAATGCTCTAGAGAATGTTAGACTACATATTCAATTTAACAAAACATTCATTATTATCTACTGAATGCCAGATATTGGATGTGTGGAGATTAAAAATACAGCATCTGTCCCCAAGGTGTTCATGGTCTAATAGGAATAACTGATGGGTAAACAAGGACAATCAGAGAAACAAGAGAAATCATTAAGTTGTCAATAAAATTATGTTTCTATGAGACCGTACAGATAGATTTTTTTTCTTTGAGCTTTGAAATAAATGTCTCTTCTGAAGTTTATCTAGACTAATTGCTTCCTCATCAATTCCCCAATATCTCTAATGACAGTTTGTATATAATTGGGGGGGGTGGAAAACACTGGTGCAAGAACTATCTCCAGCCACATAAAAGTTGAAAGCAGTTTCTTTTTTGTTGAATTTATTGGGGTGACATTGGTTAATAAATTTAT
>NW_006295183.1:3785102-3787297 GCF_000327345.1 Myotis davidii | reverse complement strand
TCATGCTCTACCAACTGAGCTAGCCAGGCGCCCGCAAAAGGCATAAACTCTAACATTGCAAATGCAATTATTTGAAACATTTCATGAGTTCTACTTGATATGATCTTTGACTTAATGTGAGGTATGGGATTGTAAAATAAAGCTTTCTGTTTCAATTCTTGAGATATTTCCAAATCACTTTTGTGCTTTTACTCTGAGAACAAAATTCATTGAAAACTGTATGATAGAAGGTCCACTAAAATTATACAAATGAAGAATGAGAGAAATTCACTTCTGATTTAGATGAGGCTAATTATGTGGAATTTTTCAACTCTGAAAATTTTTATGGTATCACTTTATTGTTTGAATTGTCTGGAATTACCTGTCAGACATAACTGAACTACAGAATCAACATTCTGATTTTTTCTAATCAACCCTACATTATGAACTATCATTTAGGAGGTGGCAACTTTTTTACTTAAAAATGTTCAAAAGAAGGTGCATAATGATGTTAACTATATTATAAAATAAATATCTCCCCCCAACCTCCAATCTTTACTTTAAGAGATTTAGTTGGATATTGGGCAACTATAGAAAGGCAGAGGACAGCAATCCTAATATGACATTATTTAGCCCCTTGCCTAACATTTATCATAAATATTTCTATGTATTGATGTGGTTTTGATAACCATTTAAATGATATTTACTTAAGACCTATAATTAAGATTAATGATTCCAGGAAACACCCGGGGTTCTGCACATGCACAGTCTTGTTTGGAAAGGTCAAGGAATAATTAGGGGCGTTGCCTTTGACACACCCCTAAGTCTCCCCTATGTCAGAATTCTGATAAACAAGACAGGCAGCCTTCCATACACTTCCCTTTTTTCAGAATGCTATCCTTACAGCTTTCCAAATAAGTCTCTTGTGCCCCCCAACAAGAAGGATTAATTAATATAACCATGGTCACATAGGAAGCAACTGTCAATATCCAGATTTAAATTCAGTTTTGTCTATTTTTACAGATCATGCTTTTAACCAATTTGCTGAATTAATATCATTTCAACTCTTTTATAGATGATATTAGTGTACCAACATCTCCTTGCTTCTTTTTTTTATTGCTTAAAGTATTACAAAGGGTATTACATATGTGTCCATTTTTCCCCTTGCCCTTGACAGTCCCCTAACCTCCCCTATCCCCCAGTGTCTTATGTCCATTGGTTATGCTATAAGCTAATTTACATTCAACATATCTCCCATAGGATGTGTTTGCTATTCTATACAAAAGTATTATATTCTCACTGTTAATTTATATACCACTTTCCACAAAAATTTAAAGTATTTATAAAGTCCCTACACAGTTTGGGGGCAGAGGATATGAATAGACATTTCTCCAAAGAGGATGTACAGGTAGTCAACAGGCAAATGATAACATGTTCAACATCACTAATCATCAGGGAAATGCAAATTGAAACCACAATGAGATATTGCCTCATGCCTGTCAAAATGGCTATCAATAAATCAACAAACAACAAGTATTGTAGATGATGTGGAGAAAAGGGAACTCCTATGCACTGTTGGTGGGAAAGCAGACTGGCACAGCCACTATGAAAAGTAGTATGGAGTTTCCTCAAAAAATTAAAAATGAAACTGCCATATGACCCAACAATTCCATTTCTGAGTATTTGTCCAAAAAATCCAAAACACTAATTTAAAAAGACATATGCACCCCTATGTTCATTGCATCATTTATAATAGCTGAGACATGGAAGCAATCAGTAGATTGATGGATAGAGAAGATGTGGTACGTATGTGCAATGGGCTGTTAGTCATAAAAAAGAATGAAACGTTGCCACTTGTGTTAACATGATGGGACCTAGAAAGTATTATGCTAAGTGAAATAAGTCAGGCACAGAAAGAAACACCTAGCAGCATACAGAGGGGAACTAAGCCACTTCCAGAGCCACAACAAAGCAGGAAAGAAGGCAGAGGCACATCCTGAATGCTCTCTTCTGCCTTTTTCTGACCTGCTACCTTCCATGGGTAAAATCAACAGAAGTTAGGGAGCATGGGAATTCAGGAGAGGCCATCCTTACAGATCACAGAGCAGGACAGAAAGAGAAGGACACAGGATAGATTGAGGGCAAAATCAAGCCTTTCTTGTTACACCCCAGTGGTGTTAGGTGTCCTTCTTAGGAGTTTTCTTCTTACCTTGTCT
>NW_006295183.1:3781863-3785023 GCF_000327345.1 Myotis davidii | reverse complement strand
CCCCACCCCCCACCCCCGTGCATGAATTTCGTGCATTGGGCCTCTAATATTGTATAAAAGTACACATTTTTATTGAATATATTGGGGTGACATTGGTTAATAAAATTATATTGATTTCATGTGTACAATTCTATCTCACATCATCTGTAAATTGTATTATGTATGTGTTTGTTACGCAAAGTCAAGACTCCTTCCATCACCATTAACCTCCTCATCCCCCCACCCCCACCCAATACCCTCTTCTTCCTCCCCTCACCTCCATTTCCCCCAGGTAATCATCACACTGTTGCCTGGTCTGAGTTTTTGTTTTGTTTAATCTCTTCATCTTTCTCATCCTGCCCTCAACCCTCTTCCCCTCTGACAGCTATCTGTCTGTTCTCTGTATCTATGAGTTTGTTTTTACTTGTTTGTTAGTTTATTTTGTTTTTATTTGCCCTAACCCTTCCCTCTCCTCCGCATGGAGATCTCTGAAAAGGTAGATGGATCTTATCATTTTTTTTCTTCACAATTGCATCTCTAGTGACTCAAATAATGCCTGGGACATGTTTAACTTCATCAAACTTTCAAACTTCCAAACTTATAGAAATGAAATAAATTATTTGTTCTAGCATGGCAAAAATTTATTGCTGTTGTTAATGTACTTGTTATGAAAGTGTTTGTGTAGGCCTATAGCTTATATAATAAGAGGTGCAATTGTTAAGTATACAGTTTTTTTAATGTTAACATACGTATACACATATATTTAATAAGTGGGTTAATCTTTTAGGATATTATTTCAAGTCAACCAAATCTAATCAATTCATCTGCTCCTGATCTGTGCTAGTAGCTCATTAAGCCTGGAGAACCTAAAATTTCTGTAGAGAAGGGCCTTAGAGTTGTCAAAATGCATATTAGAGATATTTCCTGGAGGTTCTATTAGCATCGCAAGTTCTGTGTTTTCACTTGGACTGTTTGTTTATCTTGCATGGATTTGGGGATCAGCACTGATAAAATTATAAGAAGTGTGGCTACATTGCATTGCCCAACTCCAGGAGGGACCATTCATATTATAATTCACATTAGTGGTACCCTCTAGTAGGCTGAAGTCCTAATGAGTTGGAAAAGCTCTCCCAAATATACAGGCCACAATCCCTAGGGCCATCATTTTTAGCATGTTTGAGGAACTGCTGACAATAGTTCTGGACTGTTAAATAAATAAGCTGATAATTTGGCGCTGATAAACCTATACATATAATTTAAGTGACTTTAATGGCTGTCTAATCATAAAGTTGGAATCTAGTACACTGTTCACTGAGCTTGTTAGACATATATTTTCTGGGAATCTACTTGAGAGTTACACCTGTATCATAAAGTAGATGCTTGGCCTAATTCCGGGTTTTTGTTTTGCTTTCGTTTATTTTTTCCTGATGAAAACAAGAAAATGAAAAAGAAAAAAAAAATAAGTCAACCACAGTGCGTTTGTAAATAATGCAATTAAAGGAGATAGCCCAATAGCTGGAACCTAATATAAGCACAATTAATAATATTAATCTCTTCTAGATCATATCTAAATTTTGGAAAAAGAACAAAATTAAGAACACTTTTTGGTCTGATTTTACAGTGGAATACCTCTTGAATACCCTCACCCTGTTTAATTTGTTTGTTTGTTGTTTGTTTGTTTGCTCCCGACAGCCTGATAAAATACCATAGCAAACCCCTGGGCTCTCCATACCCAGGTCATTTGTTTACTTGCATTATTTTTCTAATAATTTTGACTTGGAATATTATCAAAGACAATTAGGCACATAAGTAATATTTGTTCCAGAATTTCCATGCATCCTCAGTTTTGTCACTGAACTATGAAATTTCTATCTATCTATCTATCTCTCTATACACTCAATATTTTATATACATTTTTTGTGTCTACTGACACTTTGAAGAATTAATGAGCTAATTTATTTGGAAGAAAAAAAGGAAGAAAGCAAGCATATTTGGGAGAAGTTCACTTGATGACTTCAGTGAACTAGTTGTGTTCTGATTAAAGAATAATGCTTAGAACTTCACAATGTCAACACAAGGGAAATTAGCATGGCCATATTAGAATTTATTGCATCATTTGGCATGCAGTATAATACCATAAATATGCTAGTACATGCCTACATAACAATTTGTGGCATGAATCACATGTAATATTTTTTCTGTGTTGGTTATAAAGCACATTTGGAAACCAAAATTAACCAGATGACTCTTTATTATGCAGCCGGACTGATGTAATGTAAGATTTAATTACATAATATTTCACACAGAGCTGTGACAAAATACATATGAGCTTCCAAGATTTACCAGCTAAGCTGAAATGGAGATCTTTTGAGGAGGTGATCAAAGTGGGTTGTAAGCAAGAACATCTTCCAAAGCTGGCTCTTCTCTGGGTAAATGAGAGTCTATTTATATGTCCTGAGGCTTTTTTCTTAAATACTCAAATGCCACTTCCACCAAGTTCCTTTGAGAGAACAGATATGCTCTAGAGGATTTATTACAACAAAGCAAAACAAGCAGAACAAAACCAAACCTTTCATCTGAGTGGCCTTGAGAAGCCTCGCAAGTGGCTGAGGAGCCCTCCCTACCCTAATCCCCCTTGTGTTTACTAAAGCTTCTGATTTTTGCTATCTAATTGCTAGCAAACAGCAGATAATAAAATGCACACATCAAACCAAACAAGATTTGAGTTCATTTTGTGGCTGCATTGTCTCGGTCTAAAAAAATTCCACCAGAAATGTGCTCAATGAAAAGTCATTTTACACCTAGAGAGAGGAATTTAATTAGAATAAAGTGAATGAGCTGCCAATACCATCAATTCGACAAGCATTTATTGAGTCTTACTGTTTACCCAGCACTGTGCAAGAAGAGGCAGAGATATGGGAGAATGATGTTTTTAAAGGCTTATATTTCCAGTCCCTTTTTTTGAGGTTATTTGCTACTGTGGGCTGCTGTGAGCATCATAACTCTGGTCCAGTCTGAGTAAGGGAGCGTCACAGGGTCAATAAACACCAAGTCTGAATGTCAATGAGGCCCCTCCCAGACTGGGCCTTGTCTGCTCTCACTCAACCTCCCCCTCAAGCACAAGAGCTTCTAAGTGGCTTTCAGGGCCATCTTTTTGGATGTGTTGGGCGGGGGAGTCGGG
>NW_006295183.1:3779957-3781451 GCF_000327345.1 Myotis davidii | reverse complement strand
CACACAGAGCCCAAATCATCATCACAGTTTTTATATATTTATTTTTAATATATTTTTATTGATTTCAGAGAGAGGAAGGGAGAGAGAAATAGAGAGAGAAACATCAATGATGAGAGAAAATCATTGATTGGCTGCCTCCTATGCGTCCCCTACTGGGGATTGAACCTGTAACCCAGGCATGCGCCCTGACTGGGTATCAAACGATGACCTCCTGGTTGATAGGTCAACGCTCAACCACTGAGCCGTGTCAGCAGGGCTGTTTTTGTTTTGTTTTTATTTTTAATATGTACATTTTTATTGATTGATTTCAGAGAGGAAGGGGTAGGGAGAGATAGAAACATCAATGATTGGAGAGAATCATCGATTGGCTGCCTCCTGCATGCCCCTACTAGGGATTGGGCATGTGCCCTTGACAGGAATTGAACCTGGGGCCCTTCAGTCTGCAGGCTGACACTCTATTCACTGAGCCAAACCAGCTAGGGCTTGTTTTGTTTTTAAAGGTAGCAACTCCTTCGTACCAACTGCAGGGTATCTTAACCTCCAACTCAAAAATGCAAAGCTGACCAGAATGTGTGGTAACTATATCAGTAAAGTTGACTGTTAGAATAGTTCTGGGGTGAAAGAACACATAAAGGGCTCCTGTTTCATTAAAAGTAGTTACATTTTGACAAAAAATCCATAGCCAGAAGATTAAGGGTTTCCAAAGCAGACATCCTTGTCAGTTTCTCCTTAAGATACTTCCTTAATTCAATTTTCTAAAGGCTCATGGGGGCAATTTGTTGTCTCTGACCCCCAAAACCATCCTTGCAATGACAAAACTGACTTCAGCATTTTTTCTAACAGTGTGTGGCCAACCCTGTTCATGTTGTCATGCTGCTATCCACAGTGTTCATTCTTCCTACAATATTCACCCTATGGAACGCACCTCCTTTACTGGGATACAACTCCACATTGTTTCTTTAGGAAAGCCCTCTCTAAATGTTTCTCAGTAGCTCCATTATTAAAGCTCATTATTATAATTACAATAATACATGGGGATTGTTTATTTTCTCTATCTCTACTACCGGGTTGCAGATCTCTTAAGAACTGCTCAGCCCTAGCTGGTTGCTCAGTGGTTAGAGCGCCAGCCTGTGGACTGAAGGGTCCATGGTTTAATTCCAGTCAAGGGTATTGATTGCAAGCATGGTCTGGTCCCTGGCCCTGGTTGGGGTGAATGCAGGAGACAACCAATCAATGTGTCTCTCTCACATGGATGTTTCTCTCTTTCTCTCCCCCTCCCTCCACTCTCTCTAAAAATCAATGGGAAAATTTCCTCAGGTGAGGATTAACAACAAAAAGGAATAGCTCAGCCCCCACATCTGTGCGTCAAAAATTTCAAACACCATGCTTGGTACAACCTACCTGCTAAACTGAAGGAAAAACCAGCTGATATCCCCTACTGTAGAAGTTGTCTCATAGATTTATAAAATTCCAAACACCAAAGGAAGGGCAGGG
>NW_006295183.1:3775438-3779763 GCF_000327345.1 Myotis davidii | reverse complement strand
CCTCCCAGCTCTTGGGGGTCTGTGAAATGAAGAGCTAAATACTGTTATAATAAAGTCCCATTTTTGTGTGAGTCAACTTGAGGTGCTCTCTTATCATTCTTATCTCAAACAACACGGTTTTTTAAAGTAGAAAATGGACTCCAATTATTTTATTTTTTTCAAGTTAATTATTTCCAAAGCTTTCCAGTTTTATCATTATTACGATACTGTCACTTATTTCTTGGGATCCTGGACAAATAATCTCAGCGTACTAGTACACTGGTCCACCTTGGAAAACTATTACTGTCACCCAACCCATTCATTTTGTAGATGAAGAAACTGAGGTCCAGCAAGGTGCAGTGACTTAACAGGCTGGTCAGATGACACCAAAATGGAAATTGTAGCTCATTATCTCATATTTGGTCCTGAGATTTAGCCTTTATTAAAGCCACCACTCAATGCCAAGTCTTCTCTTCCAAGTATGAAAAAAGACTGTATGCGAGGCACGAGGGGACATTTTTCATATCTGAAAACAAATGAACATCTTTTGAATGATAGTAAATGCATGTGGAAGAAATGCGATTTTAGTTGTTTGTGTGGTCTAGCACCAAATAACCCGGATGTGTGAAGGATGTTAACAAGTTTCATTTTGTTGTTAGAAGAGAGGATATTGCCAAATTCTATTCTCCACTTCATTTTAATCCACTACTGTAGGGCACTTCACTGGCAGAAACCAAGCGGCTGAAAAGTAATTTATTGATAGTGGATGCATTCTGTGTGCTGAGTTCCAGCTGGCACTGCTCGCCCGACCCCCGACTGAGCACTGGAAAGTGGATAAGCTGATAATGCTGAGAGCTGACTACCCTTCTTCCTAAACAGTCATAGATGATAGAGCACTGGTGCCAACCACATTAGTGGGCAGGGGTTCTTACAGGATTGGTGACATTAAATAAACAAAAATGAGTTCCAGCTGCCCAAATACATACGTGTGTGTGTGTGTGTGTGTGTGCGTGTGTGTGTAATTTTTGATGTATGAAGCATTCATTATTTTTAAAGTTTTTTTGTATTATGTGCTCTTCACATTTTATTAGTGTTTGTATCATTCTCTCTCATGTTAAAAGAGTCCCTCGAATACCTGGTGATTGTTGGATTTCCATTCAGTAGAATACTAAACCTTGTGCATGGGGCGGGATATCAATGACCAGGGACCCTCAGTTTGTTTACATACATCAGTCTCACATTGTCATGGGGATCTACATGTGGAGGTACCTATTGGGATCATTCCATTTCTCTACAGAAGAACCCTCTAAGGTCTGCTTTGGGGTGCATAAAACATGCTTCCTAAATTTTGTGACTAGGATGAATAATGAGGCAAGTGACCCATAACACAGGATCTAGACCATTACTTTCTTCACTTTTCTTACACTGTCCCACATCTTTATCATCATTGCTTCACTTTTTGACTAGTTTGTCCCTCTCTAGATATTTTGATTAAATATTTCTACATAACAAGCTTCTTATCTCCAGTGAGGAGAGTCAGTGGGAGAGGAAGGGGCAATCTCCTGGGACTGTCAGTGGGATGAAGGGGAAACTGAGAGATGTCAACTGCTCTATAAAATAAAACAAAATTAAATATGTACTATGTACTATATACTATATACTATATACTACATACAAAGAATCCCTCTGTGTTCACACCTTCTTCACAGTTCCTCCAAATTCTGAGCCCCTCAGGGGTTCTGCAGGGCAAATTGCCCAACTTCTTAATAGCCTTCCTCTCAGAAGCCACTACGTCTTCGCTTCCCCGCTTCTGTGACAGTTACAACTCCTCCACCTGTATTCCCCTGCCACACTTGTTGAAAAAGTTAGTCTGCTCTTTGCTCCTCACCTGGCCCTTTGAAGTTTGGCTAAATAGTGACTTCACCATTTTTTCCTCTTAGTGTAGTGAGGTTTAAGGATGGAGAGAATACCAAATCTGCATGTGGCTAACATCCTGCATCACATTTATAATGAGAAATTATACAAAATGAGTAAATGATGGAAGAAACAATAAACTGATCGCAGCCCAACATGACTACATATGACAGGAAAATGGTAAAATATGGAATGTGAACAGGGTGCATACAAACCTCATGGATCTTTTCTGACTTATACCAAGAGGAAACAGAAGGCCACACAAAATATAGATGTGAAAATACATGGCTAAAGTAGAAAAACTGCCTGGCTTCTCTAAATCATGAAAATATCCAGGAGAAGGGACTATGCTCTTCCACCTTTAAAAAATATTTTTATTGATTTCAGAGAGGAAGGAAGGGTGGTAGATAGAAACACCAATGATGAGAGAGAATCATTGATTGGCTGCCTCCTGCACATCCCTTACTGGAGATAGAGCCCGCAACCCAGGCCTGTGCCCTGACTGGGAATGGAACCATGGCCTCTTGGTTCATAGTCTGATGCTCAACCGCTGAGCCATGCCAGCGGGACCTTCTCCACCTTTAAATCATCATGCTTCATAATGAAAGGAAAGCAAGAAACAGCTATGCACATCCTGATAAGAAAAGGGAGGTGTAACACTTTGGAAACAAGATGACAGAATGAATAAAGAATAATTTTTATACTATTTGTTTTGTTCATACTGGTCCTACCTATCATTCTTAGTGAGTGTTAGGGAGAGATAAATATTGTAATAATAAATAAAGTATATAAATATGTATGAAGGAAGGAAGATGGAAAGACAGAAAAAGAATATGAAAGAACAAAATATTATACAACCTAATAACCATGTCTTTTGACTGCACAGACATAGTCATCTGAGTATGAAAAACTACGTAAAGTTGTTGAAAATAATGATTTCACATAGGAGGAAATGCCACCTACTAATGCAAAGCTTTAAAAGTGAAATACAATATTATATTATGCATGCAATATGACCGAAGCCATATCAGAATTAACATTGAGTGAGCCCAGAAAAAAATATTAAAATATGCTCAATGGCTGGCTTTTCATAGTTAAGTGGGTACATTTTATTTTTCTGCTCTTCTGTATTTTTCCAACATTGCCTGAACAATTATTTTACCTCTATCTTAAGATAACAAAATAAGCTATTGAAAATAGGGTTAGAAAAAATGCAATGATGTTTTTAAGGAAAAGAAGGCCTCCGTACCCACCTTTATTAAATTTGTTTTTTAATTTTTATTTTTTATTGATTTCAGAGAGGAAGGGAGAGGGAGAGAGACAGAAACATTAATGATGAGAGAGAATCATGGATCAGCTTCCCCTTGCATGCCCCACACTGGGGATGGAGTCCACAACCTGGGCATGTGCCCTTGACCGGAATTGAACCCAGGACCCTTCAGTCCATAGGCTGATGCTCTATCCACTGAGCCAAACCAGCCAGAGTCGTACCCACCTTTTCATGCCACTGCTCTCCCGACCACTTATGTACAAACTCAGAGCACCAGCTCCTGCCAGGCAAGAGGCCACCACTGTGGACGCTCCCAGCTCATTCCTTCAGTGGCTGAGAACATGGGTCGTAAGGTTCATGTGACTTGTCTGAAAACCTGGATTGTGCCCTTCTACTAAGATTTGTCAGCCTTGGCACTACTGACATTCTGGGTTGGATAAGAAGTTTAGCAGCATCCCACTAGACCACGAGTAGCATAGCTTTCCATGACAACAAAGAATGTCTCCAGACATTGCAGAATATCCCCTAACGTGCAAACTCTCTACCATTTGCAAACAATTGCTACTTTGGTAGTTATTAACTTTTTGATCTCCTTTTATTAAAATTAGCCTACCAATATATTACTCTCAGAGTTGTTGTGATTATTGCATGTGCTCAATGTAGCTTAGCATATTATCTGGTACATTATGTGGTAAATGTTTAGGAATTCTTAGCCATGATGAGAAAAAGAATATTCTTATTTTTGTCACCATTATTATTGTTGTGGGTTAAATTGTGTTCCTCAAAAGTGTGTGTTGAAGTTCTAACCCCCATAAACTCAGAATGTAACTTTATTTGGAGCTAGAGTCTTTACAGCTCCAAAGCTGTAATCTCAAATTAAAATGAGATTATTAGGGTGGCTCTTAATTCAATATGATTGGTGTCCTTATAAACGTGGTAAGTTTATAGATATACGTGCACATAGCCAAACACCATAAGAAGATGAAAGCACTGACTGGGGAAATGCTTCTTCAAGCCAAATATACCAAAGGTTGACAGCCACCAGAAACCAGATGAGAAAAATGCAACACATGTATAGCCTCCTAGAGAAGGCAAACCTGTGGACACCTTGATTTTGAACTTCTAACCCCCAGAAAAGTGAGACAATAAGTTGCTATTGTGT
>NW_006295183.1:3759601-3775281 GCF_000327345.1 Myotis davidii | reverse complement strand
ATCAGACATTTTTGGATAAAATAGAATTGTCAAATGTGGATCAAGTCTCTGAGGAAAATTCACCACATCCATGGGATGTCGGGGTAAAAATCGGGAAGCGAGTTCCAATCCTGATTCTGCTCTTTTGCTTGAGGACTTATCCCAAGTCAGTTTACTTTTACTGACATCAATTTTATCCACTCTATATGATGTGAGTGGTGGCACTCAATGATTTCTTTGAAGCAGGATGTTTTTATATTTAATATACAGAAAGAGAGCAGAAAGGAAACAAGAGTCAATAATAACATTTTTGGTTGTCTTTTCAACATATACTTCATTAATGATATGGTCGCTTTTGGTTATGTTTCCTGAAAGATGGAAACCATCACACACACACACACACACACACACACACACACACACGCACATGTTCACAGGATTGCCAAATCATCCTCATATACTTAGCATGGAAGAGATAAATAAAGTCTCCTCAGCAGAAAAGCATTGATATTTTCCTTCACATAAAATGCACATCTTCTTTCCAAGGGTTCTGGTGTACACAAAACTATCAGCATAAACTGAGGAGCCTACACAACGAGTGCCCTAAGGATTAATTTCTTAAATGCCATCATCTTAAGTTCAGGAAAATAAATAAGTAAAGGCTGTTCAGTGTAACATAATTTTATTTCCCCTCCTGTTTTCTTGGACCAAATTATTTCACTAGTGATAAGAAGACAAGTAGGTTGATATGTCCTCAAGGAAGAAGTTGATCAAAATATCTCACAACAGGCATATCTAGCAAAACGAATGTGATAAATGCTCTTTATACACACATGTACCTTCCAGATGACATTGTTAACATAAGAAACTAAGTTCAAAGAGCGAGTCTTTCCAAATATCACCTGTGTGTATTCTAATATTAGCAAATGCTTGCTTTATCTTTAGTGCACTGTTTGAAAGGAAAGATAGATTATAGTAGTAATGACTATGACAGCTGATTAGATTAACAGATGGACAGATAAACAGACAGACACAGTCACCGAATGCTTTGTTTACATAATTCCATTTAGAAATATCTGGAGGAAGCATTCTCTTTTACTTTTAGGGAAAAATTACTTCAGATGAAGCCCTCATGTCTAATATTGAAATATGCCCAAACATAAGTGTTTCTGTTTTGATCAAAATCTAACCTTTTAATTATTCCATGTACAGGATCTGGATATATTGTAATCTTTGGCAAGAGAGAGAGAGATAGTAGAGAGGTGAGAGAGGTGGGAGGGAGAAAGAGAGAGGAGAGAGAGAGAGAGAATGAAAACAAAAGAGAAAAGAAAAAGGTAAAATTCAACCTTGGTCCTACTGGCCTGTATCTCTTACTCCCTGTTTCTTCACCCCCAAAATATACATACACCCAAAGACATGCAGCGGAAGAAAAGCAAACAGGCAAACCCATTCACCAAATATACACAGTATCATCACAACTGTCATTTCCTCACTTTGGAGGACTACTGCCTGCCACAGAGCTCTGTCTCACCCATCTCCCTCAACTTAGGCATCTCACCCATCGGATTTTCTCTTGTTGCAGTGCCTTCCTTAAATAGGACACCTGGTGTCCCCATAATAACTAAACACTCAACTCAAGGCTAACTTAGCCTCTGCTATCAGATGACCCTCTTGAAACTTAATAATCTGGGTTTGCCCATCTGTCTAAAGTTGATTTCACCAAGTCCCACTGAAACATCCCCACGATATGGTATTAGAATGAACCTGAAAAACCACAGGTACTGAGTGTACCCAGCTGGACAAAATAATCAACCAACATTTCCCCCCCTGTTCTCCCTTCTCTTCCATTAAACAAAATATATTCTATAAGTAGAAATGAAAATATTGTTTAACGAATGAAATTCACACCTTTTTTTTTCATGAGACACAACTGGAAACAGTCTATATAAGTTTTTATTTAATATCAGCAAAGTTGTGTCCTGTAAGAGGGTGGGTTAGCTACAGAACACCATGGAGGATTCACTTCAGTGAGGGTGAACATCCCTAATACACTGAGCACATTAATATCCCTCATGACACCAACTGCCTTCCTTGCTAGAGTCTAAAGGAAGATGCAATTGAAATCATATTCACTTCAATATATTAGTTTTATCTCTCAAGGGGTAAATTACCTGGCAAGATAAAGTGAATTTTTATCTGAGTGCATGCATTTACCCATGTAACCCCAGCACTGAGAAATGTAATGCAAATGTTTGCATTTCTCTCACAGTCCTCATTACATAGTTAGAATTTTCTTTGCTAGTTATTTTTAAAAAATATTTCTTAATTATTTCAGAGAGAAAGAATGATCAATGATGAAAGAGAATCATTGATCAGCTGCCTCCTGCACGCCCCCTACTGGGGATCGAGCCTGCAACCCAGGCATGTGCCCTGACTGGGAATCGAATCATGACCTACTGGTTCATAGGGGGAAGCTCAACCACTGAGCCACAGCGGCTGGGCTCTTTTCTGGTTATTAATGATAACACCCATTAGTCTACATGTGACATCTGTGTAGACAAGATGTGCCAGAGATGGCAATGCTGGGAAAGTCATGTGATAGCACAAAGTACAGGAGAAAACACCAAAAGACAGAGAGGCAAGTGTATTGAGTCTATCTCTCACTGATGCATTTTAGATGCCTGGCTTAGTGCCTAATAAAATAACAGGTGCTCCCTAAATATTTTAGTAAGTACATTGATCAATTAAGTAAACTTGAGTGGTGACATTTTATGTTTTTGTTAAAAGTTTTAAATTTTAACATTAGTGCAGACTGCACTCATTTCCCTTCCCTTTTGCCCACTTCCACCACCCCCTGCATCTTCCTCCCCTGGATTTTACCCCACTATTGTACATGTCCATGGATTATGCACACATATGTTATTTAGCTAATCCCTTCACCTCCTTTTTAAAAATATATTTTATTGAGGTTTTACAGAGAGGAAAGGAGAGAGATAGTTAGAAACATCGATGAGAGAGAAACATCGATCAGCTACCTCCTGCACACTCCCCACTGGGGATGTGCCCGCAACCAAGGTACATGCCCTTGACCGGAATCGAACCTGGGACCTTTCAGTCCGCAAGCGGGCGCTCTATCCACTGAGCCAAACCGCTGTCTGCCCCTTCACCTTCTTTACCCAGTTTGTATTTTACTTCTATTTCAAAATATATTAAACTAGTAGCCCAGTGCACGAATTCATGCACATTGAAAGGAAATTAATTAGAAGAAATATTTTAATATCACTATTTGTCCTTTCTCTATAATAAAAGTGTCAGAGATGAAAGAAAAGAAGTAAAATATACATGAAAATAGTATATAAATTGATTAATAAATAAATAATAACAACATAATATAACAACAAAGACATGATATGAAAACAACAAAAACATGATATAAAAACAACAAAAACATGATATAAAAATAACATGACGAAAACAATGACTGATAAATTGATTAAACTTACTCTAATATCTCCCTGTATATCACATTAAGAGTAAAAACACTTTCAGAGTTCTTGACTAATTTCCCTAGTGATGAAGTATTTACAACTTTAATGTTAACGTCACACGCTCTTCAAACTCGAGAGAAAGCAACATATAACTGACCATGTTTGGAAATGGATTCAGGCAGGAATATTTCTACTCTGTCTAGAGTTTGTCTTTGTGATTTATTAATAGTCATTGCAAACCCTGGCATCATGGGAAACTGTCTTCAAATTAATTTAAAGGGGAGGCCAGTGTCAGGTGGGGACAAATCAGTTCTTGAAATCAGAACAACCACTCCTTCCTCAGATCCTGTTAATACTTCAGCCTCAATTATGTTAGGTCACAATCTTGTGATAATAAATTTAATACCATTACAAAGACCCCATTTACTATTAAGATTTCTCAGTAGCATGATGATTGCACCTACTTTCAATTTTAATTTATGACAGGGTGTTCCCAAAAGAGTAATACTATTAAGAAATTGGATGGGAAAATTTTCCTTTCAGCATCATCCACTGAATTGATGGAATCATCATTCAAATACTATATCTATATATATAACTACACTAATAAAAGAGAAATGTGCAAATTGGTGTCACTCCACTACGCCCACCAGCCAATCAGGATGACTATGCAAATTAACCCAACAATGATGGTGGTTAATTTGCATAAGCAGGCAGGGAGTGAACTTGATCAGCAATGATACTTAGGTATGTTGTGCTATTGAGATGTTAATAATGATCTGGCCCTCTAGCAACTTCAATGGGAAATTATAGCTAATTTGCCTACAAACATCAGGTGGTCATAATAATCTGGCCACTCAGTATATATATATTCCCAGAAGTGGAATTGCTGGGTCATAAGGCAGTTCCATTTTCAATTTTTTGAGGAAACTCCATACTGTTTTCCACAGTGGCTGCAAAAATCTGCATCCCCACCAAGACTGAAAAAGGTGAAGGAACTAAGAAAACAACAATAAAAATACCTCATAAACAGACAACAGTAGGGTGATTACCAGAGGGAAAGGAGGTAGGGGGAGGTGGAAGAGAGTAAAAGGGGGGATAAATGGTGATGAAGGAGATTTGACCTTGGATGGTGAACACACAATACAATATACAGATAATCTATCTATATAAAAGCCTAAGTGACCATTATGACCGAACAACCAGAACAACTGGAACGACTGGAACAACCAGTTGACCAGTTGCTATGACAATCATCAGGGGGCAGATGCTCAATATAGGAGCTGCCCCTGGTGGTTAGTGTGCTCCCACAGCCAACCTCCCAAGGCTGGCCAACCGCCTGAGGTGCCTCTCCCTGGCCAACTGGCCCCCATCAGCCCCTGGTGCTAAACCATTTGTAGATGACCTGCTTCTGGGTTGGGGTTTCATACGTAGCAGAGCAGCTCCCTTGCTGCAATTGATTGAAAGTCAGCCCTCAACGCAAGGGTTTGTCTCGGTCCCATCCTCTCCCTTCCCCAGGGGCCGCCTGCCCGCTGCGGTAGTGGCATGGCAGCAAGAGAAGGAGGGGAGGGGGAGGCAGGGAACTGCACAGTGGCAGGGTAGCATTGGTGTCCAGTGTCCATTTCTTCCATGCCCAGCCCGGCGACCATCGCCTCCTCTCCCAACCCCACTGGGGCCTTTGGGCCCCAGGGTGGGATGGGAAACCAGGGGTGGGTGGCAGCGGACGTGGTCCTTTTCCAAGAGTGGCTGAGGGCCGGCTGCCTCCTCAGAACCAGTGGCCAACCTCCTGTGGTCCCATCCTCCCCCACCCCGCTCCCGGGCATGAATTCATGCACAGGGCCTCTAGTGTATCATAAAATTGTACACCTCAAACTTACTTATATATGTTTATATATATTTAACCAATGTCACCCCAATAAATTCAATATATATATATATAAAAAGTTTTTAAAAACATATGCAATCACTAGGTGGTTTAGATAAATTCTGAACTTAAATTGTCAAACTCTGTAGTAAATATCGTTCCCCTTCTTATCTGTTATTTGTTGAGAAATATCCACATAGATGGTAGGGTACACGCAAGGTCATTCCTTCACTCCATAACCATCTTCATGGTTATTTTATAATCCCTAATTCATGTATGTCTCCCAACCAGACTATGAACTCCTTGGAGATAGAGATAGTATTTTATATATCACATTAATTTCAGTTCTTAGTCCAAGTTCTCAGCTGGAATAAGCGGCAATGAATGCCGCTGGTTAAATGAATGGATGGAAAGTCATCATCAGTTTGCAATAAGAAAATCACCTAAATAACTGAATGGAAGCACAGTTATGAGAAAGTTCCTCCTGAAATATCTTACTGACCAAGATAAATTAAGATGGTGTCCATTTCTCCTTCCCTCAAACACCCCACATCTCTGCACCTCTTTGCCACATCTCACTCTAGCAGCAATCTAACAGGCACTCAGTAAACCTTTCATAACCATGGAGATGTATTCCCAAAGAAGTGGTGCTGTGAGGAGAATGAATTCTTGCTAAATTCCGCTCACTTCTGACAGGGGTGTACACTATTCCTTGAAACCGTGGGAGCTCCAGAACAGCAGCCAAGAAGTACAGCAACTGCCGAGAGAGCCCTGTCCCTGCTGATGATGGAAGGGTTTTTAGAATGAAGCTTATTGATCCTTGGCAAGAGAATGCTGCCATTGTGAATTCTCACTCCATGATACTGAGGTTTAAAGCCCATTGTAAAAGCCCTCGTGCCTAACCCACTAAGCTGACACTATTGAAAATGTTGATGAGGCTTCCCCATTCGCTAGTGGTGGATTCCTGGAAGACCTTCTATTCTGAATGCTAGCTTTGCTGGATAAAGTAATCTTGGTTGCAGGTTCTTGCTATTCATCACTTTGAATATTTCTTGCCACTCTCTTCTGGCCTGCATGGTTTCTGTTGAGAAATCAGCTGACAGTCGCATGGGTACTCCCTTGTAGGTAACTGACTTTTTTTCTCGTGCTGCTTTTAAGATTCTCTCTTTGTCTTTTCCTCTTGGCATTTTAATTATGATGTGTCTTCGTAAGGTCCTCTTTGGATTCCTTTTGTTTGGTGTTCTCTGCGATTCCCGCCATGCTCTCACTTGTCAAAATGAATTGCTTGCTGAGATGTCTGCTTTGCAACCTCTTAAGGTAACTTCTGCTTCATAAAATCAGCGGTTATGAAAAGTTAGAAAGTGTATTATTGTTCGTTGAGTTTTCTAAAAGCAACCAGTGATGTGATTCAGGATCATAGAATTGCATGTTTCAGAGAAGCCTCAGAAATTACCTGGCAGCATTGGCTTACTTGAATTCCTGCCCAGACACTGCTCTGTGAGTCCTCCATTAGGGTCCTACCACCGACAGAGGGCGCTCTGGCCAACTTTCACACAGCTAATAGGTGATTTCAGGCATAAAGGCCTAATCCCTATGCATCCACACATGGTGTGGGCATAGCAACCAGTTTCAGTGACTGGAATGGCCGCACCTCCCCTGCAAGCTCTCTGGTTGCAATTTGGTATGTATTGAATGTCTATTACATGGCAGGCACACGGTGCATGCGTTTCCACATGGCTGCATCTAACTTTCACAATTTGGGAAGTTGCTCACAGCATTCTCATTTATTAAAATGATGACATTTAAGCACAGACAATTTAACTATGCCTAAAATCATAAAGATGACGTAGCAGAGAAAGAATTAGAAACTAGGTTGCCTGATTTCAATCCTAATGTTATTTTCTAGGCTCTCCACATGTGATCTCTCACTCAATGTTTACTTGGTAGGATTTAACCCATCATGCTCAGATGGTGCCAGGTGATGTCTGTCCATTATCTGTATTTCCCACACTTTTCATTATATGATTTTAAAAAATATATATATATGTAAGGGGTGTGGAAAAGTAGGTTTAAGGCTGAGTTTATTCTTGTACTTATTTATTAATTACTGTATTATTTATTTACATTACAACTGTAAACCTACAATATTAACCGGTTTCATTTGGTTTCCTCTTTCTTATTTTCCCTTTCTAGTGCTTCCCTCCTAATCTCTGGATCACTTCTCAAAACAAACTACCTCCATTGATACACCCACTCAAGCACACAGGACACATAACAGTGTTTGCACATATGTGACATATACTTAGAGTTCATAGATGAGAAGTCAACCTCCCCCAATTTCCCTTTACTGTGACCATGTATCCTTTATCACACAGGTACTTTATCATGGAAGTTAGATGGGCCATTTGAATCCTTCTCAAAATGGCAGTTCAGAAAATAACTGTTCAATATTCAGATTTGCCATTGGAAAAGGAACTCTATTGACTACTCAGTACACACTTTATCGTGTAGCCTAAATGTAGTGTGTGTGGTGGTGGAGTTGGGTGGGAGTAAGTACTCACAGGCATTTGCAAACACTGGAGCATCACAGGAAACATATCTGCAATAACATATCTATTCTCGCATATATTAAAATACTATAATGTTACATTGCATATGGATATATTTTGTTACAATATATGAAATAGAATTATTTGAAATCTGGCTATATGAAAAGGTTGATGTGACATATAAGAAAAACACAATGCGGGGAGATTTAAAATAAAATACTAACACAAAAACAGTGTTATGCTTCTAACCAAGCCTATGTGGTTAGGCTTATTTATGAGAATTCAGTTTGTTCAACCTCTGTTGCTAGGATGTCATATTTTAAAAATGGTGAGTGTTACTCTTCATTTCTTGGGAAATGAGGAAAATGTAAAACACACTTTATTAGAAAGTTGCTGTTCTATGACAACATTAAAGTCTGTTCTGGTGGTGCAATGTCCCCTATCAGTGAACAGCAGGATAGTATTTATCAGTCAGGTGCGAACATAATGGCATTGCCAAGACTAACAGACAATAGATCCACTGTAAGTTTAGAGAACACACTGACATGCTCTTCAAAATGATGTTTCTTATACTCACCTTCCATAAAACCTGATGTCATAATATTATATCTTCGCTCTGTGAAAGCATTTTCATGTCAGCCCTAGAAATAGTCCTTTCCCATTATAAAATCTGTCCTTGACCCACGAAAGAGAGGCTTCTAGAGGAAACACGCACAGAATGATGTGATGGAGAGATTACGGAGCCCAGAGTCAGGCTCTCCTGAGTCTACGTCTGGGGTATGTGAATGTGTTTTCAAGTTTGTTTCACCAAATAGAGACTAAATCCTTGAAATGGAATCTAACTTGGTTATTTGATTCTCAGTGTGGGCAAGACTGGGTAGTTATCAAACAGAATCCAAATAAATCAATGCATAAAATTAATGCATCTGTCCACATATTTGAGGCTGATTAAAGTTAAGCAGGGTTAAATATGTATATAGGAAATGTATATCTAAGCTAAAACATATATACATTTTCCAACTAAAACTTTGTCTTTATACATACATATGTATATATATGTGTGTGTGTATGTGTATGTGTATATATATGTGTGTGTGTGTGTGTGTGTGTGTGTGTGTGTGTGTGTGTGTGTGCATGAAGGTTAATATAAAGGCAAAAAGTTGAAAAGTATTAATTGGGAGAATGTAGGAGCTGAAAGCATACAGCACAGGATTAAAACAGTCTGGAATCAAGCACTTATGGTTTGACCTTCAAGAGGTCAGTAACAAACTCAGGCTGCATTGCATCAACGTGGACATTCATATCAAATATATAAAGGACCTGGCGCCTGACGGCACCTGATACCTGATAGCTATTGCATTGGCATGGCCCAAGGTTATAAGGCTTGGCTATTCATAGAAACCCTTTATAGATTCTTAAAAATAAACAATCCTGCCTAGACAGAACCACATTATTATTCTGTTTTTTAAACAAAAGAAGTGGAGTAATTTACTGCCTTTCAGATAAGCTCAACGTTCATATATTGTCACCTGGGGCCAAGGAAAACATTGGTGGGAAAGCAACTGGCAGACATAGATAGGACTGTTTCCTCTCTAAGTGCCTTCTTGCCTCTGCAATGATGGTCCGACACACAGGTTTCTCCAAGCCTGGGAGGAGATTACTGCCCACTGGCATTCTCTACCTGGGCACTGAAATAGCCAGAGAGACTTCCTTCCCATAAAAAGCCTTATGTTAGTCCATTTACTCCAAGAGATCAATAAATCACAGTTCTTGATTTTACTCCATGCATTCACCTGCCACTGACATAAAATCAAATGAAAAAGTTTTAGCCTCAAAGAAGAAATCATCTCATACAGAAGGTGCCATGAACAAACTTAGGGACAACAGAGCCACGTGAAGCATTTGAGCTGTGGTGTCAGGATGGTTGGGTATGGGGAGATGTCTAAGTTTCTGGATTGTGACTAGGCGAATAAAAACATTTATTAAAAGCACAGGGAAACATATAACATGTAGACGGGGAAGAAAGATGCATGTATTTTAGGTATGGTAGGTTGAATTGTCAGGGGGGGCATTAAATGAGATGCATTTATGGCACTAGATATAGAGCTCTGGATTTCAGAATAAGTTGACAGTGGCCCATAAATTAGAGTCATTACCAGAAAAATGAGAGTGGGTGAGATCACCCAGCTGGAGACGTTAAAGAAAAGAAAGAAATGTTCTGAGAACACGTTAAAAATAAATATTTAAGAGACAGGCAGAGGAAGTGAAGTCCAGGGTGGAAGCAAAGAAAGATAGAGTGAGTCAAGGAAAGCGGTGTCACAGAAGTCAAGGGGAGAGAGGATTTTGAGGAGGGCAACATCAGTGACATGAAATGCAGCTGAAAAGCCTAGTGAAAGGGTGCATTTAGGTTTGAAGCACTTTTATTAGATTGGGCACTAAGGACGGGGACTGGCCAGGCACAAAAGAAAGAAGCCTTGGTCTAAAAGCCAGAGAATCAGCATTCACATCCAGCCTCCAGATAAATAAAGCACAGCATGACCCAGCACAGCCCTTCACCTCTGTGAACCTGAATGCCCTTTTGCAAAAAGGGATGGCAAGAACAGGTTGTAGAAAGATGGGATGCAAGAATGAGTGTGGAAGAAACTTCTTACTTCTGACATTTTTTCCCATATAAGCTACTTAATGTGCTACTCGACTTTGGAAGGAGAGCTAGAAAGCAAGCATGTAGATGGACATTCAAGATTGAGCACAGAATATAATGTCTTTATATTGCACGCTAGCACCCACCAGATAGCACCCATCATGGGAAATATTCTAAAAACCAAGACAGCATAAAGCAGCCAACTACCTTAGGCCCTAGCATGAGTCATTTTAGGGAGATAGAGCTTGTGCACAAACACAGTAGTCAAGGTGGTGGAATAGAGGCTACATGGGCCAAGAGCATGATTCCCACTCACAAAAATGGACCTGGGTATTGAACTGCTGAATGACCAGTGTCTGAAATCAGAGATCAATGATGAACTCCCCAGAGAAAAGAGTGTTCTGCCTACAGATTGCCTTTAGATATGAGAAAGCAGCATGAGCTCTTCTCTGGGTCTCCAGCCCTACATTTATTTATTTATTTATTTATTTATTTATTTACAGTCCATTGGTTCTGTCTCCTTAGATAAACTTGGCTCATAGACTAATACAGCCCAGTAAAAGAGACTAACTCTAAAAAGAAGCCTAGAGAATCCAAATTAAAACATTTCATTGTAACACATGGCCCTGTACTTTAATAAAACATGTATAGTTACTCCAAATTAAATTTGGATTACTATAATTCAAGCAAATACTAATGGAGGTTGTTTTGGTTTTAGGATTTTATGTACTTATTTTTAAAAGCATAGTAGCATTTTAAAAAAAATAAAAACTCCAGTATCTTTAGGATGCACTGTCTATGGCCATCAGAAATCAATCTATTTTCAGATAATCTGCTTAAGGAGTACAGGGATTAGTCATTATTTATTAGTCAACCCTTCTGTTTTAATTTCATTTAAAACCAGTTCCGCTGGAAAAGAAGTGGGTTACTTTTATCTCTTTAAAAAATAAACAAGAAAAGCATTTGTGAAAATAAAGTTGGCTTTTGATTTGTGTTTCTAGTTGCTACTATTTATGATTACAATTTTAAAGTTGAAATTACTATTTGGCAGAAAATCTTAATATAATTTTGATTTTGTCTTTAAGGGTTGATAATATTCTAATGCTGTATATCTTTTTAAGTTTGTGACTTATATTATGTCAATAAATTATTTCTAAAGGAAGATACTTCAATTTTTACAATTCCACTATTTTCTTATGGTAATAACATAAATTTATTATTCCTTTTCAGGGAGGATGAATCACTGTTGATGCATGTCATTGACAGTCAGTAGCAAATGGCCTGGTTCTTGATTCTCAATTCTAACTCAATGCTTTGGAAATAGGAACAGGACATATTTTTGAGTACTCTATGTTAAGTTGAGATATATGATTACATGTTTAATAAATCAAACCATGACCCATATGTCTAATATGTTTCCTAACACAGGACAGATAGAAAGCAAGAGACTGTGTCAGCCTCAAGCAGCATCATTTGCCAATAACATGTCTTTGGTCATGAGAAGATGCTTGCCACTTTATTAACAAATCACTCCAGAATTATTTTAGCAGAATAAATTATACAAGGACCTGAAGGAGCTAAGGGAAGCAATGAATTAATTTCTCTCTAGAAGCAGATTTCCTTTCACAACAGAAACATAGATGTTGCCTCTGATGCTTTCATTTGGTAATACACACCATAACTGATTGGGTAATAACCTGATTATAGAAAATTTGGGTGGCTGACCTAAAACTTTGATTAAAGTATTGACTTTGATTTATGGGTTCTGGGAAGACCGTAATTAAATGAAAGCAACTTATAAACCGTAATGAAAAATATTTTTTCCTATTGCATCCCCTCCTACATGTGGAAAATATGAGTTAAGTTGGATGGTGGTTGATGTTAGTGACTCTTTAACACTGGATGACACTGCTGCGGACCAGCATGTGGAAGTCCCTCTGAAGCAGAGACTTGGTATCTCAGAGATAAGCTTTTTTCTTGCCTAGGCAGCAGCCAGAGAACGATGGGGCATGAACAAATATGTATCATCTGAACCTGGCATTACTAAGCCATTCTGGTTTTAGACTTTTAACATATTTAAATCTTTCACTGAAAATATATTATTCGGTCATTTAAAATATTTCATTAATTAGGTAAAAAGTAAAAAATACATACAATCCTTATAAGCAGCCTTGATGCACTCTGCGATTTTGTTAAATTGACAATCCATTGCCTCTCATTGTCTAAAAGTTATCATAAACTAACATGTGATTGTCCATAGTGTCACTAGGTGTGCACATGTCCCTTAGTGCAGTTATCATGGGCTAACCATGCCCAGATGAGCTAAACATTTGGCAATATACATCAGCATGATTTAGACAGAATTAAGACTAGGCAGAGGTGGAACGATGGAATGAGAGTCTAAAGAGAAAGAAACAGATTGACAATGAAGTGAAGAATAGCATTACCTTCTCTGCAGCATTATAGATGATGTTAAGTTTATATGTCAAATAATTACTAAGCATTCGCTATGTTCCAGGCATATAAGGCAACAGAAGGAGACCAAGAAGATAATACGGACACTGCCTTCAATGTGCTCATAGTACACTGGGAAAGAAACCATTTGAGACAAATCAGGATGTCCTAGTTTTGTTACAAAATGTTGTCATCAAAAAGCTATGAACACATAGTTGGGTAAGACTGGCTTTCATGACAGTATGTACTAAGAATTCTCAAATGAGTTGCTCATTATTATGGCTCTTCACAGATGAACAGAGGCTATCTATAGAGGGCGAAGTCTACAGACTCAACTTTAGGCAGAAGAAAAAGAATGCCCAGTAACAGGGTCACCAAACTGCTTAGAATTTAGAAACTCTAGCTGCTATTCAGTGTTTCGCCCACTATATGGAAAACAGAAAGATGCTGGAGAGACAGATTTTTGTCAAATTGGGAAGTACTCTGCAATTTATGTACAAGCAACAGAGAACCATCAATGGGTTAAAAGGAGAGCGCTCTTCTGAGGTCTGTCTTTGGGCAGGTCAGCTTAGCACATTGAATGAGGGAGGGAGGAGAGGGGACAATGGCAACACAAGATAGTTGGAAAGGAAAGACATGACCTATAACCTCTGCTTAAGTAGCAGAGGTGTTGAAATAGGTTAGATAACCACTTGCTTAAGTTGTGGAAAGAATTCTGGTAAAAGATAGGAGTGGTTGATGAATGACCTGTATTATCCTTTTCAACCCTAAAATTGTAACGTTTTCTAGTCCTCCAAAATATGGTAGACTATGCACAGTTTTAAAGTCAGAGTTCCACATTAAAATCTCACCATGTCACTTTGAAAAATGGGAATTGGGTACATTCTTTAGCCTCTTGGACTCTATTTCCTCATCTGTCAAATGGGCATAAGTACTAAACTTTGTTGTGAGGACTGTGCTTAGCCCAAGGCCTGGTACATGGAAAATGCTTAGGAAAGTGATTCTGCAGTCACCTAAACGGAGAAGCAACCCAGCCTGCTGGCTCTCGTTTTGCTGCATGTTGCTTTAAGAGGTCTGCACTGATCTTGCACCTTTACTGCAAAGCAACGTGCATATCGTGCTGTTGATTAAATGCCTCTTTTCCATCCCATCCCATCCCTGTGAACAGGTGTATATTTGGATCCTCTATGTTAGCAGTGAACCTTAGAAATGTTCCCAGGATCCATCTGGCATGAATCCTAGTACATGACAATACTTAGACCAAATTACACAAGATTGAAAGTGCTATTTGTTCAGCTATTGAACCAATGAAAGGACCCCCCCCCCCCCAAACACACACACCCTCAAGAAAAAAAACAATGTTCAGCAAGGCAAAAATCTGTGTAAGATAAATAGTCTTTCTCTTCGTTCTGGGAGAGTAAACTAGTTGCTTCATGTCATCAATATTTTAAGATGCTTTGAAATGTGGTTATGTTAGAAATACAAGGGATATCTGGAACGGCATTTTCTTCTCCAGTGTATGCTTGTGATTCTCCTCATTTAAACTTCCTTTTTACTAACAGCTGTGGAAACAATGAGCACAGGGGTCTCTTTGTCTTAAGTATATTTAAGTGATATATTCCTTATCCCCCTCCAGGTCTCAAAATTAATTTAGGGTTAAGAGAATATCCTAAATTTATGATAAAATTGCTCTAATTTCTTAAATTTTTGTTACATGCTGAGCCAATCTCTGTTTTAGGTAGTCACCTATTCCTATTTAAAACTGCTCAGGCCATCTGGCCGGTGAGGCCCAGTTCGTTGGGCATTGTCCTGTGCACCAAAAGATGGCCAGCTTGATACCCAGTCAAGGGCATATGCCCAGATTGTGGGCTCTGTCCCCTGCAGCTGCCTGATGTTTCTCCCTCTCCCTAAAAATTAATAAAAATATATTTTAAAAAAAGCCTCCCAACGGGAAGGAAAAAATGGGAGAAAACCCTCTATTGTTTCACTTTCCCATAACCCAGTGGTCGGCAAACTGCGGCTCGTGAGCCACATGTGGCTCTTTGGCCCCTTGAGTGTGGCTCTTCCACAAAATACCACATGCGGGTACACACGTACAGTGCGATTGAAGCTTCATGGCCCATGCGCAGAAGTCAGTTTTCGGCCTGGGCAAGCCTATTTTGAAGAAGTGGAGTTAGAAGAAGTGGGGGAGTGTGGGTTGGTCGGTTGGTCAGTGGGTCGGGTGATGGGAGACGCAGAGCAGGCAGGCTGTGGGATACGCAGAGCCGGGGAGGTGCCAAATATCAACAGTACTTAAACTATATAGGTAGGTTAATAACAATGTACCTACCTAAATAGTTTAAGTTTAAAAAATTTGGCTCTCAAAAGAAATTTCAATCATTGTACTGTTGATATTTGGCTCTGTTGACTAATGAGTTTGCCGACCACTGCCCTAACCTATAGCTCAGAGGGCAGGAAATACATATTTAAGGTCTATTTCAGATTATGATATTAGGACGTACAAAGAGAGTGTGTTTGGATGAAAATTTTAGGAGATTCTTCCCCATAAATGGCATAATGAGAGTGAAACTGGGCTTTGATTTTGGTCTGACTTCTGCTTCTTGACTGTCCCAGTTGTCTCAGTATTAGATGCATGGAGATGACATGGAAGAAAGAAGAGATCATAATTTTTCATCTTTCTCCTAAAGCCATGCCTCATGAGCCTT
>NW_006295183.1:3757080-3759557 GCF_000327345.1 Myotis davidii | reverse complement strand
AGGAAGTTGGATTGGAGGACAATCAGAAAGGCAAGATACAGATACATTTCGATTCCTTCCTTCCTTTGGATGCCAGTGGATTCCCTGGCCTCTTAGCTCTCCCCCTGCCTGTGGAGAGAAGTGCTCAGTAAAACCAGCTCCTCAGGTAGCAGATGGAGCTGAGTTTATGAGCTGAGACCCTGCTCTACTTCAATTACCCATCTGTCATTTTATATTAAAGTCATGGCCGGGTGTCTGGCCACAGGAGCTCAGTGGTTGAGCATTGACCTACGAATCAGGAGGTCACAGTTTGATTCCCTGTCAGGGCACATTCCGGGTTGTGGGCTCAATCCCCAGTAAGCAGCATGCATAAGGCAGATAATTGGTGATTCTCTCTCATCATTGAAGTTTTGAAAAAAAATCAGAATAATTTGCAACATTACACAGAATGACTCTATCTGAAAATTGACATATAGGACATCAATAAAATTTTGCCACAGAGAAGTAACTAAACATAGAAAGTCTGTGGATGACATGAAGCCACATGAACAATTTTAGGTCTCTTGGGTCCTATCTAGTGCACAGAAGTTATTTATTTATTAAATGGACCTCCAGCCATGTGATACGTGGCTTTGAAGAGGACGTTACATCTTGGGAAAGTTAGACTAATTGAACCACTTTATGGCCCTATTCTGATTATTTTCATGAACTTGGTGAGATTTGAAAATGACCCAGCACCTGGGACAGCCCTGGTAATTTAGAAATTTCGCACAATTCCTCTCTAAATTTGCCCCACAGAGTTCCACCTGTCAACCCAATTTTTACTATGAACACATATTTATTGAAATAGTTACTAGAAGCTGGAATAGCATTCAAATGTCCATTAAAATAAGATCCAAGAGGTCCATGCAGTGAATGCAGCATTGCATGCTCACTATCAGTATATAGAATGGCAGGTGCTAGTTAATTATTATTTTTTTAATATATTTTATTGATTTTTTACAGAGAGGAAGGGAGAGAGATAGAGAGTTAGAAACATCGAGGGGAGAGAAACATCGATCAGCTGCCTCCTGCACATCTCCTACTGGGGATGTGCCCGCAACCCAGGTACATGCCCTTGACTGGAATCGAACCTGGGGCCTTTGAGTCCGCAGGCTGACCCTCTATCCACTGAGCCAAACTGGTTTCGGCAAGCGCTTGCATTCTTGACATCAGTCCGCCCCACCCCAGGACTGGTGCAGGCCACTTCATCTGAAGTGGGTCTGTTTATCTGGAAGTAGGGGAAAAGGGGTCGACTGAACTCCTAAGTCCTCGCACATCGATTAAGTAGGAATAGAAGACTTAGTCCATGTTCAAGTGCTACTTGCTCTGCAAGTTAATGACACATGATTGCAAATCAAAAGACTCAAATATGATCCTTCTCACTACCATCTATTGATATCATTATTTCTTTAACTCATGCTCCTTCCCTATGTTACTGGGTAATAATACATTTTTCCATACAATGTTTGTATGAAAGAGTAGAAAGAATGTACAGGGTTTGGCAAAAATAGCTGTACCTATGTAATAAAAACAAAAAATGCTCCCTAGCTGGTTTTGCTCAGTGGATAGTGACAGCCTGCAGACCGAAGGGTTTCAGGTTTGATTCTGGTTAAGGGCATATGCCAGGGCTGCAGGCTTGATCCCCAGTATGGGGCATGCAGGAGGCGGCCAATCAATGATTCTCTCTCATCATTGATGTTTCTATCTCCCTCTCCCTCTCCCTTCCTCTCTGAAATCAATGAAAATGTAAAAAATAAAAATGAAATAAATAAGGCAATAATTAATAAATGATGAAACATGAATAAACTCTGTGTTTTGCATACACACAACTGTGATCTTACTTCTGCTCACCCCCATGTTCAGCACCATTAATGTTTCATGAGATTGAAACCTCATTGTACACGTCATTAGTTACCAATTTTATTCTTCTATCTTTATCCTGCTACCAGAAACAACTGTCTTCCCCAACGGTATTTTTAAAGTTCATTTAGCAGTTTTATTTTGGTATTTACCTCCATGCATCTAAATGATATGTACATCCTGTTATCTCCCAACTAGTCCAATTTGATTTTCTTTTATATTGGCTGTGGATTGAGCTCTTTCATACTCCTGACCTTTCTACCTTCTACCGAATACATTGTCTCAGTTGTCAGATAAATTAATATTTCATTGTTATTGCTATATCCATATAGAGTGTTATTACTGAGCCAAGAAATGCACAATAACTTCATTCCCTGTTTTGAACAACTGTTTTGTTGTTTCGCTTAGCAATAATTGTCTCATTCTCCTTTTATCAATTTTCTGTGAAAATCTAAGTGTGTCTGCACTTTCCCGGGGTTTTAAAAAGATACCTTTCAATATAACTCATTATACAGTCAAAAAGTCAGATAATGTGTTAGGTTTTTTCTTCTTTTTTAAAAAATTTCCATGAAGACTCCCCTCACCTCTAGACACTC
>NW_006295183.1:3745095-3757036 GCF_000327345.1 Myotis davidii | reverse complement strand
ACGAGGTTGTACCCTTGGAACTCCCCTCTCTTCTCTTTGTCATAGGTCCTCTCAACATACATTTCCCTTTTATTCGATGTGCCGCAGTATATTTCCTAATTTTAGAGGAGTAGACTCTTTAAAAGTTCTTGGAAATGGTACCTGACATGCAACAGGAATGTGTTGTGAAGAGTTACAATGAGGTTCAGTGAGGAACCATACATCTAGGAGGATGCAGGGGAAGATGAATGATGGTACTCACAGCTGGGAGCTTCATAGCTTGAAGAATGGAGTGGGCCTCTCTCAGCATCCAGTCCCCACTTCTCACTCAACCACAAAGGGAAAGTGATTGAAAGAAAGTCAGGGGCAGCATCAGACCTAGTGCTCCCATCTCCTGATTAACCAGCCAGGTCTTTCCTCCCTACTGTTGTTCCACCTGTCAGGTGTGTGCTCAATACCTTTTGTGAATATTCCTTTCAATACTCAAAACTTGCAATGATATTGTGCTATGTGCCTCACTATGATTATGACTATTTTACAGGTGAAGACATGGGAGAAATGTTATAGAAACTGATCAAACTGTACAACTAGTAAGTGGTAGATTGAGTCTTGAGACTTTTACACACACACACACACACACACACTCACGTGATATTTGCATTTAAAGATTTGCTGTCCATTTCTATTCATGTGCTGAAAAAATAAAAATAAAATTGTTAAGTAATCAAGACCCTCCTTTTCAATGTTTCATGAGCCTCCCCCCCAAAAATTGGTAATAGGAGTAGCAACACTTGATGTTATTACTGCAAGGCCCCAGCTTTCTCTAAAGGTCAGCTAGAAATCTTCCAAAGGGCAAAGCTGATGCCATGCCTGCAATGCCCATGCAGGCGAATGGCAGCCATGCCTGTCTGAAGTGTTTTTCTCCTTAAATGGACCAGTGTTTAAGGGACTTCAAATTCCTAACCTGTCTTTTTTTAAAATCACATTGAGTATGATGACATTTGCTTTACAATTTAAGGTGACTAGCATTGTCCCTACAAAGCTGTAACGTTCACATAATAGTTATTAGAATCTCCTGAGCAATGCTGAGACAATATGAACGTTACCCATTGAAATAAAAATACATTCATGAGTAGAAATTAAAGTCACTTCCACTTTTCAATAACTGTATCCTGAATGCGCCTTGTTGACATTCCAGCTGCACAGGCGAGCAAGCTGTCCCTGTCTCCAAAGGAGGAAATTGCCCAATTACAAAGGGAATGGATAGGTCAATAACTTAGAAATACTGTGAGGATTGGTTTATAAAGCACCGTATGATATGGAATAATCTCCAATATGTACAACTAGGAAATACAAAATACAAAAAATGACTAATTTATACAATTTAGTTTGAGTAAAAAAAATAAAGGATAACCACTTAAAAGTATTTACTCAAATTATTTCTCTTGGTTATACAGAAAGTTATTGAAAGATTATATGTAGTGTTAATTGAGGAGTTGGGATGAGGAACTTTTTTATTGCATATAATTTTATACCAATTGCTAAAATGCACTATTTGCCCAAGTCAAAGGATGGACATTTAGGTTATTTTAAGGGTCCCAGAAATCTTTATAGAACTTCTGTCACTTGACTTCAACTGTCATGTGTGAAGAAGGGCAGCAAGATAATGAAATACATGAAGGGTTTTCAAAATAAAGGGAACAACATGGCATAAATGTCAGTGTGGGAAATACTAGTCATGTTCTATTCCCAGGGGAGTGAGACAAGAGCCAGGAACAGAACAGCACAGGAAAGCCTTTGAGTACTTTGTTTAGACCTTGCGATTTGTAATGAATAATTACATATTGCACACTAGAGATTTGACCCTGGGTGGTAAACACACAATGATATATACAGATGATGAATGATGGAACTGTACCCTTGAAACCTATACAATTTTATTAACCAATGTCACCCCAATAAATGTAAATTAAAAAATTGTATGCCTAGGAAAGGGTATTTACTCACCAGGAGAGAATTGTATTTATTTAAAAGAGAAATGAATTTCCCAGGAAATTTACTCTGTAAGAAGTTCTGTATGTAATAATTGCTTTTTAGGATTTAAAAAATATCTATATATTATTATGTTTGTTTGTAGACGTAGATTAATTTGACTTCATTTTCAGCAATATGGCAGACTAGATTCCTAAAAACTCAGCATTATAAAATCTTAACATATTGAATAAACATAGCAAAAGTAAATTGTATTGCCTAGTTGAACTTATAAGAAATTAAGGAAAATTCCCAAGGACCAAACTTTCAGTAGGAGCTGAAAACCAGAGAGGACACTGGCATTGACATGTTACCTATCCTGGGGGCATCAGTCAACTGACCCAGTGAGCCTCAAGGGAGAAATGAGCAGAACACTGGACCAAACAAGGTCAAGTTTTGACATTGAGACACCTGAAGGGGTAAAAAAGGAAATAAAAATGTGTGTGTGTGTGTGTGTGTGTGTGTGTGTGTGTGTGTGTGTGTGTGTTGGATTTGGGGCTCTGGGGATAAAACAAGAGAACTCTCTCCTGAGAATGTTATTACACCACACTCTCCCTCACTACTTATCTGTTTAGACCACATATCATAGAATATCTTCCAAATCGTACCAGCCTAGCTTAGCATTGCTCCACCTGGCATAGTCATGAACACCTTAAATAAACCAGATGTTCACATAGAAAAAAATCTCAGGAGGGTGAGAAGAGAATGGACACACAGCTTTTGTATGTAATGAAAAAATGGGCAGGTAGGGCTAGGCCAGTAAGTAGCCACTGAACCCTGGGGATGGGGTGAGATGCCTCAAGCCCTGCCCCTACCAATTGGATCCATGAGTGTGGAGTACATGCCAGCCAACTGTGTTTCAACCAATAGCCTATAGGATACTAACATAAGAATGAGAGCCACCAGCACATCTATTGCTTTTGAAACAACTTGTGTTTCTACTGTCCATTTCCAATAAAATCTCCTTGCTTGAGTCTATATGTTTATTAATTTTCTGCCACCCTGTTAACCCATATCTGCAATAAATTTATACGGTTTCTGTGACTTTAAGTAAAGGTCCAAATGGTTCCGAAATTTAGAATGTTTTATCTATCAGCATATGGCACAATTTAAAATTTGGAAAAAGAAAGAGTGGGCACACCTGATTTCTATTTGAAGTAAGGAGAGAAAGATAACATTTTGGATGAGGAACATTGAGATTCCGTTTCCAGAAAAGGGGTAAGCTATGTTTTCTCTTTGGGCTCTCCCTTTTTACTTTTCCTCATTTGGTTTGATTATATTTATTTACCCGGGCCTTGGTGTTTATAAATGCTGGGGATCGGTGGTATGACTTTGTATTCTCCTTCAGTCATCATCATTGATTTCTCCTGCTTTCTCATAAAAAGGCTTTGCACTTGGAGTTAAATCAAAACTGCTTCATGCAAGCACTTTCTTCACTACACTTGACAGTGAGCTTTTCTTAAGATAACAAAGAAGTTCCTGAAGACCTGAGATACCTCATTTAATCAGAGGGAATCAAATGTAGGGACTGCTCATCTTTCTGGGTTTTTGCTTTACAAGGTATCATGTATATTACTCCCATCATATGTGTCTAGTGTAATGAGGGATGTAGGGTGTAAATTTATATCTTCTGCAAATGGTATGTGGATGATGATATATGTAAATTTCCCTTAACAAATAATGCAACTTTACTACATACTTCAAGTCTCTCAAGTGCACAATGCATAATGCCACCATAAGAAACAAAAAATCAGATTCCAAAATATGATGTCAAAAATGTCTGTACACCCATATTCACTGTAGCATTAGTCACAGTAGTCAAGAGAAGGAGGCAACCCAAATGTTCACAGAGAGATGACTGTATCAACAAAATGTGGTCTATAATACATGGCATGACATTTTAGTCTTAAACAAGCACATTCTGTCATATGTTAGAACAGGGATGGGCATGAGAATATTATCCTATATAGTAAAAGCCTAATATGCAAATTGACCAAACTGTGGAACAACTGGTTACTATAACATGCACTGACCACCAGGGGGCAGACGCTCAATGCAGGAGCTGCCCCTGGTGGTCAGTGCACTCCCACAGAGGGAGCACTGCTCAGCTAGAAGCTGGGTTCACAGCTGGTGAGCGCAGTGGTGGTGGCGGGAGCCTCTGCCGCCTCTGGCAGCACTAAGGAGCAGCCAGCAGGAGGGCTGTAAGAAGCAAGGGATCTCAAACTATGAGAGGGCACAGGCTGGGCTGAGGGACTCCCCTGAGTGCACGAATTTCATGCACCGGGTTTCTAGTGCTGAGTATAAAAAGACAGTTCACAAAGAGAAAAGCACTGTGTGATTTCACTTACAGGAGGTATCTAGGGTAATCTAAAATTTGGAAACTGATGTTTTAAGTCAAGAATGTCAAAAGTTTTGAGAAGTTATATCTCAATTTCCTGGTATCTTTTTTCC
This sequence comes from Myotis davidii, assembly GCF_000327345.1. Taxonomy (NCBI): domain Eukaryota; kingdom Metazoa; phylum Chordata; class Mammalia; order Chiroptera; family Vespertilionidae; genus Myotis; species Myotis davidii. Next base: position 3,752,575 of record NW_006295183.1, on the reverse strand, counting down.
TTATTTGACATTTTCAGATTAGGAAAAGTGAGAAGTAACATTTATTCAGCATCTGTTATATGTCATAGACTAGACTGTGCAATTGCCCTTCTGTTCATTTATTTTTCTCAAAGAAGTCACATCTCACTATCTCCTTTTAAAGATAGAGGGAATGGATAATTACCTAAAATTGCTAATGCTCTAGAATCACAGGCGTGGTTAGTGGGTAAATAAGTGATAGACTAAATCAGTTACAGAGTCAAGATCCCAAATCTAACTCTCTCTAGTAAAAATGTGTTCATGAGAAACTCACAAGCTTAAATAGGCAGAAATTGGTGTCCAGAACCCAACTGAGTTCCACACTAACAGATCAGAGAGGATCCCCAGGGGATATGCTGGGGAAAGTAACCATCCTTCTTTCCTCTCCCCCCAAAAAGGAACCTATTCACAAAATCCAATAGGGTGGCTCATATCCAATTCCCAGGTGCACTGAATCACAGAGATAGAATGATGTATCATGCCAAAGAGGGCATCACACTAAGAAGACATCCTCTCTCCCCAGGTTTGTACAACTCTGGGTCATGCAGCAGATCTGTAAGAAACTGCTTAAATCTCTCAAGTTCTGGACGTAGTCCCCTGAAATAGGTGAGTACATAGTGTATCATTCAAAGTGGGACATTTCTGACGGTGAGAGAAGGCCTGATTAACAGACTTGGGGAAATACAGAAGCCAGGACTATTCTAGCAAAGATTGGTATATGCTGATCACCTGTAGGCCACCTGTCAAAGGGCTTCAGAGCTTGGTCTGATGCCAACTCATGCCCCTCCCAGTTAGCCAGCTTCTCAGGTCATATTTTCCCCTAAAATGGTGTCCTGTATTGCCCTAGAAAATCTGTGCAAAGCCTGTTTCCCCCCAAAGCCAACATTTTTACATGCTCAGAATTATCCTCTCTGAAAAGGAAAGTAGGTTTTCGTGCCAAGTAACTGGGATGAAAAAGCATACATCCTCCACCATTCAGGAAAAATGAGAAGTCTCAGAAATAGAATAGTTTAGCTCATGCGTAAAGTCAACAAATTAGTTCCAAAGGTGTAAGAAAAACCCTGGCGGAGCTCTTTTAATCTCAGACACAGATCCTCACCATTTATAGGAAATGTCAGTGGAAAAGGAGACAAAACAGCTCCAAGACTGCTGGTTGAGACTTTCCCTCCCTGAAATTAACACTTCATAATGTTAACCCCCACCCCTTCTTTCCAATTAACTTACTGGGGTGGCATGGGTTTATAAGTTCATACAGGTTTCAAGCATACAACTCAACAAAACATATCTGCACACAGCATGTGCGCCCATTGCCCCCACCCCATAATGTTAACTCTTTAGGGGTCTGTGAGGAAGTCTTCTGATCAGTGCCTCTTGGAGGCTGTCAGGTGGAAACAGTATCGTTTACCTTCCTTAAAATGATCTAGGAAGAGCCCGGCCGGTGTGGCTCAGTAGTTGAGCATTGGCCTATGAACCAGGTGGTCAAGGTTCCAATCCTGATCAGGGCACATGCCCAGGTTGTAGGCTTGATCCCTAGTAGGGTCGTACAGGAGGCAGCCCATTAATGATTCTCTCTCATCATTGATGATTCTGTCTCCCTCTTCCTCTCCTTTTCTCTCTGAAATAAATAAAAATGTATTAAAAAATTTAAAAAAAGACCTAGGAAGAAATCCAAATGAAAACGCTGGAATGCGCCCCACGCATCATTTGGCCCTCAAAAATCTGAGCCCAACTCCCTGGCTCTCTTTGGCTGTAAACATTTCTCCTTGGCTTCCTGTTTGGTAACCTTTCATCTGGGAATTAAATGATTTCAATGCAGCAATAATGTTTCTGCTTTTGTAAACCCGAAATCTATAATCACTAATCAGAGTCGTCAACAACACGGGATGGCTACCAGGAGTCATATCTTCTGACACTAAAATCTCTGATGTGGGTAACTGCTGTAGAATTATCATCAGACAATGTAGGGTGCCTTTTAGACTTTTAAAACAATGAATGTAGTATTCATAGTTCTGTCACTATGGGGAAGAATTTGGGGAAGTAGGGGACTCCTGCTTTTCATAACACATTAACACCAGTCTTTATTTTACAGATAAAGGAAGCAAATTTCAGGGAGAGAATAAATAGTTTCACTCAGCCCAGACAGTGTGGTTCAGTGGTTGAGTGTCGACCTATGAACCAAGAGGCCACGGTTCAATTCCCGGTCAAGGCACATGCCCGGGTTGTGGGCTTGATCCCCAGTAGGGGATGTGCGGGAGGCAGCCAATCTATGATTCTCTCTCATCACTGATGTTTCTATCTCTCTCCCTTTCTCTCTGAAATCAATGAAAGTATATTTTAAAATTAAAAAGGAAAGAAATAGTCTCACTTAGTCTTTTTTAAAATATATTTTATTGATTTTTCACAGGAAAGGAGAGGGATAGAGAGTTAGAAACATCAATCAACTGCCTCCTGCACACCCCCTACTGGGGATGTGCCTGCAACCAAGGTACATGCCTTTGACCGGAATAGAACCCAGGACCCTTCAGTCCGCAGGCCGACACTCTATCCACTGAGCCAAACCCGTTAGAGCTCACTTAGTCTTATGCTGTCAGTAAGGATCAGGGTCAGGCCTGGAGTCCAGCTGGGGCTGGGTCCCTGGATCATTGCATTTGTATCAATACATTTGCCCTCATCTCTGCCTCTCTGATATCTGCCAGCACTCCTAACTTTAATATCACTTTTCCTTCCATATATGCCACCCTATAATCTCTATTTGAGTCGGATATGGTAATACTGACCTTCTCTTGGCCTCCATACTCTCTGGCCTTAGGTTTTCAATGTGAGTTATCCTGGCCTCATTTTATCCTCTATTTATACATGCATTTATATAGCTTACCCTTTGATAACATGCATCTTAAATAAAACAGGCTTAAGAAAATGTCTCTGATCTTTCTTATTTCTCCTTCTCTTTGCAATTCCCTACATTTATCAACTTGGAATGAAAAGCTATGAAGTGAACAAAACACTAAAAAATAAACAGAATAGTTTGAGAAGAATAGCTATTTCTGAGGCTTACTGTAATAGTAAAATGGCCAGGTCCATATTTTAAAGAAAACAAAACGGAGAATCTTACAGGAGATGCTTTGGCAAGACTCCCTAGATTTAGTCAACTGTCATCCGGCTGGTTTCCTGGCCAGCAGCCACCTTTTCTTCCATTTCCTTTCCATCCAACTGCTGCACTGATCTTCCTAAAATGCAAATGCATCATTTCATTTACCAGTCGGAATGCCTCCTGTGACTTCCTATTGCTTAGAGAAAAGATGATGGATTTATTAACTGCAAAGTCCTTTCATAATCTGCCTTCTTCTCAACTTTCTATTTGTGCAGCCTGTGTCTGGCCCCTAACCAAGACATATATGATGCTTCAGAAAAAAAAATCCCCAAATTCCCTTATGCCTTAATGACTCTGCACATATTCTACTGCCTCAAATTTTCTCATCTTTTTTTTTTTTGACTAGGGCATTCTTTTCACCCTATGAGATCAAATCCAGATTCTGGAACTCTATAAAGGCCTCTCCACTTATGCATTCATTCTTTCTCTATTCATATATTCACTCAAAATATATTACTTTATGTCCTCATTGAGATGTCAAGGAGAATATGTTGGGGAAAAAACAGAGAAATTTTCTCCCTTCATGGCACATGCATTCTAGAGGGTAGAAAAAAATCAAACCAATAAGTATGCAGCATATTTTAAAATAGCAACAAGCATAGTGAAAAATAAGAGTAGCATAAGAACAAAAAATGCCAGAGAAGAGAGGAGTCCTGTGATCATATTGTTAGGGAGATGTCTCTTAGCAAATGATCCCTCAGGGAAGAACTGAGTGAGTAGAGGAAGACAGAGGAGTATAGACAAAAGTTCAAGTATATAGAATAAAATACAAAGAAACTAAGTGGAACCAAGGTTGTCTTGTTCCAAAGACAAGCAAATAAATAACAGCAGAAACAAGAATGGTTTGACTAGAATGTGGTAGCAAAAGGAAGCTGTTACCCAGGGACATACAAACAATCTGTGCATAGTCCTCCTTCAATGTTCTTACAACTATTTTCTATAACATTATTAAATCATTGCTAAGATTTATTTTGGTTTGTATGTTCAAATATCATAATTAGATTATGAGATACTTCCACAAGAGTAATGCTCAACATTTTATCATATTTCCGTGGGCCTAGAATGGCCTGAGAAAACATATGAGTGTAGACTCATCTATTCGTTTATGTATTCCTTTATTCCATAATTGTCTATTGAGAGCCCTGTACAGAGCAGGTACTATGTAGAATGACTGAGCAAAGATCATCAAGGTCCTGACTTAATTATAGAATTGGATTTAGGGTACTAAAAGAAAACTAGCTTTCCATACCCTGCAAAGGATTTTGGCTGTTATCCTAAGAACAATGGGAAGTTAATTGTTTCATCTCAAGTTAAACACCCAAGTATTAATTCATTCAGCTCAGCAACTATTTTGAGGGCCCACTTTATGGCTAATCAGCCTTAATGTGCTTACCCTCCACTGCTACCAGGAAATATTTTAAAAAGAACAGACCAGGTGATTTCTCTGATTAAAATATGATCTGAAATGGCCTTTCTTTATTGGGTTCTTGCTTACTTTCCCAGGATAGTGGTCCAACTGCTGTCATCCATATACCTGGGTTCATGTTACTCACATGACTTTTATTGGCCCCCAAATGATAATGTGTCTTTATGCCTTTGTACCTCTGGGCATTTGGGTTGCCACCTGTGAATGAATTCTCAATAGGAGGAACAATGGCTCTGCCTATAGCAAGACAACAGGCATCTCCATGTGCACAGATTTATGATCTGGGATTACAGATGACAATCTGATATCTATCTTGCGCAACTAAAAAATGTTGCTAGTCTAGATGTGGAATATGAGGCTTTGTGATACGTTTCATCTTGAAGGTTTTCCTTCATTATTTTTCTTATTTTTGGTGAATTGACCTACCTAGGAAATGGATGATCTTGCCAATCATAATGAAAAGTTATGAACCTGCTGGTATATTTAGGAACAGGACTGGAGACTTAAGGCTGTCTAAAGAAAAAAAGGCAAAAGAAAGTCACAGGATATTTTTTACTTTTTCCTCTCTGAGTACAGACAAATTTTTCAGATGCCAGAAGCTGTACATATTTGCAGAAGAGAATTCTGCACATCTTTGCTCACATTATTGCATTACAATGGGGGTTTCACAATCTTGACACTCTTAACATTTTTAGCCACATAATTTGTTGTGTGTGGGGGGGGAAGGCACTGTGCATCATCGCATTTTTTAACAGCACTTCTGATCTGTACCCACTAGATGCCACTTAGCACACTTCTGCCCCCTGGTTGTGGCAATTAAAATTGTCTCCATATGTTGCGAAATGTTCCACGGGAGCAATAGGAAGAACCACTACATTACAAAATAAACTCCGTGTCTAATGTGAACAACACAGTGTGCTAAATAATTCCCCTCTCAGCATTCTCCATTACATGTCTACGTATGAAGCACGTAAGATTGTGCATATGTGTGTACCCTGCAGATGTGATTCTTACATTATCTCATTTAATCCTTACAAACATTCTTAAAGCAGACATTACTTCTTACATTCAACTAAGGTTCAGAGAGATTAAGTAACTCACTTAGAAATAAGAGCTGGAGCCAGGAAAAAAAACAATACTCGCAGATAAACCACTGACAAACAGAACATTTTAATTAAATATAATTGAATGTGATAGCCATGCTTTTATAACAAAAATTTTGAAAAATCACTAACTTGTTATTTTCATTCCACTTCAACACACAGTAAAAGTTCCTCAAGCACAGAACGAATTGAAAATATTTTTAAAGCACTTTCATGTCATGTTTTCCTTCCATCTCAGAACAACCCTGTGAGCAGCGTAGCAGGGATTACCATGCTCCTTTTATAGCTGCAGTAACTGAGGGTCAGGGAAATTAAACAACTTGAAGGAGGACTTGCAGTTTCTATGCGACAGAAATTGAATTCATCTAATATATTCATAGGAACTCATACATGCCTGTGTAGATATCTGTCAGAGTTTGATGACAATTATGTAGCAATTTTGAATAATTGAGCTCATTTCACAACATTCGAGGATCCCAGGAAAGGAGAAATTGTTTTATTTTTTTTTCTTGACTTAGCAAGCACTAAAGCTGCATTTACTCATTGGAGGACATGCTTTGAGAGAAGAAGGGAAAGGGAGAAACAGATTGATGGGAAAGAGAAACATCAATTGGTTGTCTTCAGTACATGCCCCTATTGGGGATTGAACCTGCAACCCAGGCATGTGCACCGACTAAGAATTGAACAGGCAACGTTTCGATGCACAGGACAACACTCAACCAACTAAGGCACTCTGGTCAGGCATGCTCACCCACTTTTAAATTACATTTCTTATTTCTTGGTCATAGGGAATGGAATTATGATTATCTTTGCCTCACTATAAATCACATTGAACCACTGTAACCATATGTATGCCCTAATCTAGAAATGAAGATTTCATGCAGGTGCTAGCTAGACAGGTGTGGAGAAGTAACAGAAAGGTCTTGGGGTAAAGGATGGAAATAATTTATTAAGAAAATAGTAAAATTGGGTAAGGTTGGAAGGTTAATATTGGAAATCTGTTGGAAATAGACCTCTGAATGGGATAAATGAAAGGGACCTCCACAGTTTGGCTCTAGAACAAATCCATTTGGTAATATGACCTAAGGGAGAATTTAGGAACCAAGGAGTTTAGGCGATATCTCTTGGAGAGACAAGTCAACAAAATACTCAAATAGGGAAAGTCCAGGGAGGCCGACTAGGACATTTAATGCAGGAGCACAAGCATGTGATCATCAATGAAGGGAGAGACTAAATTATCCAAGATTTTATTTTTTTGTCTGACTTTTCAGTTGTTATTCAGTATTATATCTTGGATTTTAATGGCTACAACTTCATGTTTTAGGGAAGACTGTTCTACAAATGTCAATCAGGTCAAGGTGGCAGGTAGTGTCATTCAAGTCTGTATCCTATCAATTGTTAAGAGAGTCAAATAATTGTGAATTTGTCTATTTTTCTGTGTAGTTTTATCATTTCTTGTTATTCGGTGCGTAAATGTTTAGCAAATAATTGTTTTCTTTATAATTACTGAAATGACTTCCTTTGCCCATGTAACCTGTTTTCTCTAAACTCTTCCAAATTTAACATTACATAATATTAATCAATATTAATATCTAGCTATCTTTTGATTAGTGTTTGCATGATATATATCTTTCCATTTTTTAATCTATCTGTGTCTGTATAAAGAGTATTTTTTACAGCTAGTATGTAATTGGATCGTGTTTTAAAATCTGTAGTCTATTTACTGTTTGCATTTAATTTCAATATCTATAGGACTAGAGGCCGGTGCACAAAATTTGTGCT
>NW_006295183.1:3742332-3744337 GCF_000327345.1 Myotis davidii | reverse complement strand
TCACAGCTTTTAAAGATACATACAAAAGTAATCTATAATAATAAAAGCATAATATGTTAATTAGATCAGATAGCTGAAAGACATTCCAAATGTCCTTCTGGATGACCTTCCGGATGAAGCCAGGGCTGCAACGGCCAAGGCTGTGAGAGCTGAGCCCCTTACAAGAAATTCCATGCATTGGGCCTCTAGTCATAAAGGAAGGAAATAAAGAAAATACTGTATTGTTATGGGATGAGACTAGACATGCCATGGACTCTAAGGGTGTCTATAATAATAAAAGTATAATATGTTAATTAGATCGGACAGCCAAACAACCTTCCAAATGTCCTTCTGGATGACCTTCTGGATGAGGCCAGGGCTGCGAGGGCCAAGGCTGTGAGGGCTGAGACCCTTACAAGAAATTCCGTGCATTGGGCCTCTAGTCATATATAAAGGAAGGAAATAAAGAAAATACTGTATTGGAATTTTTTAATTGATAATGTTTATGTGGCTACAGACACATTAGAAAAATCCTGATGTAATGGAAATACCATGGGTTATGGGAGTCAGACACATTTAGTCAGGTGGGGAAACTAATACTCACTGAAGTTACGTAGCATACATAATGTCACACAGCTAGTAAGTACAAGAGCAAGGATTGAGACAGATTTCTGCCCTGGCTGAGGAGTTCGGTTAGAGCATCACCACAATAGGCCTTTAAGGTTGCAGGTTCAATCCCTGTTCAGGACACATACAGAAAGCAACTAATGAATGCATAAATAAGTAGGACAACAAATACCTGTCTCTCTCTCTCTCTCTCTCTCTCTCTCTCTCTTCCTCTCTCTCTAAAATCAATCAATAAATAAAAATAAGAGATAAAGGCCAATTTCTGAGATATAAAAGCTGAAGCTCTTTGTTTTACCAGATTATCTATAAATAGCAATAGTTGCATTTTTAAAAAATGTCCTCTTGTTTCAATATATGTTAGTGACCAAGTTCATATCAAATCAAGTTCCTGGTGTTATGTGGTCAGAAATATGTGCAGTTGAGTGACTTAAAGATCAACACCCGGAAGACAGCGGGCCTTTCTGCCACACTTAGACTGAGACTTCCATCAGCAAGTGATTTTCTTGCTTTAAATGTAATGCTGAGTCTGTTCAATCAGAAAATAGACCTGAAGACAATGAAATAATGCACCACTTTATTTCCCTAAGGCCCTCCCTGAGTAGTAGGCCTTAAACAAAACCAATTTTATAAGGAAAGACAAACAATGAAATTAATCTTCAAATGCAAAAATGTATTGTCATTTTCTACATTATTTTACTAAGTATTGATTCCTGATTCTTATTATCCATCTGCAAATCACAGGGTTCACTGTAAAATTTGCTTACATTCTGGTAACAAAATTCATAATGAAAAGGGGAGAGGGAAATAATCCCACTATGGGGCATGCAATTTTCTGTCTAAGGGAATTTGTAACTTGCCGATAATAATAAATGTTAGTAGATAAGAAAATCATAAGAAGTAAAGTATCAAAGGATCCTCAGCGATAACTTGGTCCAGTGATTTTTTTTTTCATATCCAAGGGAAGAAAAAAATTTGATTTCTTGAGAAAGAGCATTTTGATTGCAGTTTTTCCACATGGGAACCACGTTTGGGAAGATTTTTCCAATATAATAATGTTATATTTCTTGAGAAAGAATGGTTATACTGAATTTGATCAATTTAAAAAATGGGAAAATGTGCAGGGTTTATGGTCACAAGCAAGAAAAACAAACAAAACGATTTCCTGAGGTTCAAATTGTCCCTGACCTTCAAGGAAACCTAAAACATCTGAGAATATGGTTTCCATGTTTGGGGTCAGTGGGTTCTATGACTGTGTATTCCCCAAAGGAAGCTGAGGGAGGAAGAGACAGTTGAGTTCTTTATGGAGTAAAGAACGCAGAATAGTAGAATAAGGTCAGGCTGAGACCAAATTGCACCTTCAAGGTCATAGAAAAAAAATCTCAGATATGCAAACAATCTT
>NW_006295183.1:3737447-3741709 GCF_000327345.1 Myotis davidii | reverse complement strand
AGCTCTATGTTTTGCACATCAATGAAGTCACAGTTAAGTCCCTTTGCACATAACCTTGAAACCTTGCAATGCAAGCTTTAAAAGTCAAGCAGATGCTTAATTTTAAATTTCTGTTAAATATATCAGATAGCTTTCTAGTATCAAAATCCACCTAACATTAAAGCCATGTCTGAAGCAGTTAGAAAATATTGATTTCTCTATTATAAATAACCCAAGAGTTTATAATTCAGAACTCTTACATGAGATCTATGTTTTTGCATTAACAGGAAATATTGAATATTATTCTAGGATATTCTGGTGATTTGCCAGGTTTTGGAAACAATGACTTAATACAAATACTCAATTGTAGAATTTAAAAAAATTTCTGCCTACATCATCATTAATGAGACAGTATTCTCTAATCACAGGAATGACATTTTGTCTTTAATAATTAACCCCCAAATAATGAAAGGTCATGGCAAGACTATTTCATAAATTATTATTTGTGAAATCAAAGGGATGTTTTTCCCCCTCAGGGATATTTTGCTAAATCAGTCTAATTCTATTTTTTTTAAAATCAACTAGACACTGTCAATCAGATGATTTTATTAGTGCTCAAATGGCTGATTTAGAAATATTTAATTAAAATGTTTACTGCTATTTTACACTTGAAAATGCTTAAATTACCCCTATTTTATTAAATGTTTGGATAAATGGATAGTTAAGAAGCTTTTATGACCATGGTTCACACAGAGAGGTTGAGAAGCAGAGTGGTTCAGTTGAAAGATAGCCACATACAACTGAACTTAATACCTATTCTAGCATCTAGCATACGGAAGTTACCCAATACCCAATAAATGCAACATTCTCTTCAGTAAAATGGAAATTTTAGTAGCTATTTAAAGCTAATATCTTTATAGTAAATGATTCTTTGCCCAACTTAACTACATTTTGAGACACGTGGACTGGGGACTCTCTCCTGGCATCAAAAATGTGCATGCAGGTCAAACACAGATCATCCAAAGGGTTCTCAGAATGTATTGAATATGAAAAGGAGAGTTAAATCTTTCTCCATTGGTGAGGAATGTGTAAGTCTGGAATTTGTTGGCAGTCTTCCTTCCTGACAAATGAAAGAAGTTGACATATAAGTGGCAATATTGCCATTATAGAGGAAGGAAAATTCACTGTCAAAGGACGAGCACAGTGGTGGACATTTCTTGGTTGGAGGGTCTTTCTGGCTTCCAACTCATTTAAGGAATCCCTTTTTGTAGGTTTTCTGAGGTAGGGTCAGAATCCTCCCCTGAAGTAAACCTCGAGGAGAGGAAGCCAATTTCCAGGCTAGTCGAATGGCCTTCTGGAATTTCCTTTGTTTCTGCCATATTTCAAACCTGGCCCACTAATCTATATTGATTCCAAGAGTGCCTCAGATCTTTCAAATAAATCCCCCTTCTCTCTTTTTTAAAAATATATTTTTATTGATTTCTAAGAGGAAAGGAGAGGAAGATAGAAATATCAATGATCAGAGAGAATCATTGATTGGCTGCCTCCTACACATCCCACACTGGGGATCGAGCCCTCAACCCAGGCTTGTGCCCTAACAGGAAATCGAATCTTGATCTCTTAGTTCATAGGTCGACACTCAACCACTGAACCACGGTGGCCTGGCTCCCATTTTCTCTTTATTACAGCCAGAAGTAGTCTCATAGCTTGCTAATAGGAGTACTAGCAGCATTCTGGTCTGATTCTGTTATGAGGTCCTGAGAGAGTAGCATTCAGCCCTCTTGCAATGGGGAAAGCCATAAAATGTATTTCCCTAAGTCAGTTCTGATACTTTCAGCTCCAAGAGTTTTGATTTACAGATGTACAAATATTTGCCATAGACTATTGTTATGGGTACAAAACAAACTAACATGTAAACTATCAAACAGTATGGAGAATTGGCCATTAATATTCCTTTCTTTGGAACCCTAACACTAATTTATAAAACTGGGGTAAATGGTATTATTAAAGTTGTCCATGTAGAAAATTGTGTTATTTCCCATCTGCCCTTACCTAGGGTGTTTGCCAAAATTGCTTGGAGCCCCGTAAAATCAAGTTTTGGCCATTTGGATATCTGGCATTTTGCATTAATAAGCCTCTCATAGGAAACATTTTGCAGTGTTCACTTTGCTTAACATTGCACTTGACAGAACACAGCGAGGGTGGTTCACCTCTGGCTGACAATTCCCCTGTAATGGGCACCACAGCAGTTGAAGGACCACAAAGGAAAAGACTTGCCCTAGACTCCACATACATAACTAATCTATTTTATAGAGCCTCCTGGGCAGTGTGCTTAGCTCAACATGAGGTGTAAATTATCAATGGCCAATGGAGCCTACCCACTTACTTTAAGTGGTTGAAAAAGTTGGGTTCCAGGGGAAACCTATTGAATATAAATCAATAAGATTTTTTGATAGAATGCAACTTCTCAAAGTGGTTCGCTTAGGCATAGAGGTAAAAACAAATTCTCATAATCTCTCTCTCTCTCTCTCTCAGGGCATTCCAAGAATGCAATAGTGCAAATCATGCACTGATTGATTCCTGAGTCAAAATTTCATGCACATTTTTTACAGAACTAAATACTGTCTCCTTGGTATTCTTAATCCCCATTTAGGTTTTGAAGCTAATCACTGTCAAGGATTAAAGCCCAAACCTATTGAAAGGCCCTCCTATTTACAATTGGTTATTCAGTTTTACCCCAAGGCCAAAGGCATGTGGTCAAAGTTATTTCACAATCTCAGTATTTATCTGGAGAGAATGTTCTACTTAAGTACTGTGTGCAATAACATCACCGAGGTTCTTTTTTTCCTTTAGTATTGCTGATTTAAAAACGTATTTTTTCTTAAAAATGAAAAGCCTGTAGAAGCAAATGACATGATGTCAGGAAATACAGGAAAACATTAACAAAAATTTCATTTGGAAAAGTAACTCCCAAAGTGATAGAGTAGTTTTAGAAACCTGACCTTAAACTTAGTTCCTCTTACCACAGCTGGTCCAGAGGTGACAGGATAATTGTTTTCTCAATGTTCTATTTTGTGAATAGCTGGGGCAGGACTTGAAAACATGCACCGGACTCTTTAAGCCCCTGCTGGGTGGCTCAGTTGGTGGAAGTATCATCCTGTGCACCATAAAGGTCGCCAGTGCACTCTGGTCAGGGCACATACCCAGGATGCTGTTTGATCCCCAGTCGGAAGTCTACCAGAGGCAACTGATTGAAGTTTTTGTTTTGTTTTTTTCCTCTTTCTCTCTCTCTTTCCCCTCCTTTTCTTCCTCTCTCTAAAAACCAATAAAGCATCCGCTGGTGAGGATTTTAAAAAGAAAGAAAATAAAAGAAATAGCTGTTTTAGCTGGACCTGTGGGAGTAGCAGCCGTAAAGTCACTCAGCGTGCCTGTTGGACATGTATTTGTGTACATGTGTTACTGTGTTTAAAGTTTACATAACGCAACCGTTTCAATAAAGAGGGACACAATCACTAGAGATGTATTTATTATGACTTTACATACTTTGCTTTATTGACTATCCTTCAGCTCATTTATTAACCTATTCATATAGTGTGATCCTATGGGTTTATCTTTGAATCATTTTTCACTTAAGTTTCAGAATTTATAAATTAGTAGTTGAGCATTTCTCTTGATAGTATTAATGCTATGTTTTGACTTATTTTGACCAAATATCATGCTGCTGGGTTGCTTAAAAAGCCTGGGCAAATGGCGCCTTTGTTTAAAAATCGACCCCTTCTAACACCTGGACTTGTGAATGGTTAACACCAGAGGCAGAGGTGGGTTCCAGGCCTTAGCTCGACGTCCTTTCACCTCAGCTTCCTAAGATGACTGGATAAGGTCTCCTCTCTTCCTCCCAGAGAACTGAAAAAATGTACTACTATCTCCAAACTTTATTTCACACATCTGCAAAGATAAGGCACTGAGCTCTACCTCTAACGTCATGATGGTGAGAATTATAAAGTACTAAATATAATGTCCTAAATGCCAAAAAAATCACATCAAATATACATTTTTTATAAGCCATACATAAATACTATTATTTCTTTTTTTACTATGTTTTTTTATTGATTTCAGAGAGAGGAAGGGAGAGGGAGAGAGAAATAGAAACATCAATGATGAGAGAGAATCATTGATTGACTGGCTCCTGCATGACCCACACTGGGATTGAGCCTGCAACTCAGGCACGTGCCCTGAGCAGGAATTGAGCCATGATCTCTTGGTTCAACCACTGAGCCACGCTG
>NW_006295183.1:3736321-3736936 GCF_000327345.1 Myotis davidii | reverse complement strand
TTAAATTTTTTTTACGTTAATGAAATGAACAGTTGTAAATAAACTGTTCCATAAATTTATGATATAAGTCCTTGGAAGTCTATCCAAATTTCCCAAATCTAAGTGGCCCAGAATTATATATCTTGTCAGCAGCCTGAAAGTGTGGTATTTGAATGTGTAATGTCATAGCCATGTAGAGACAATTACCTAATGGTATCAAAAATAGAATCTCTATTAATAATTCTTTCTTGTCACACCTATTGAGCAAGACTGATTCTGTGGTTATTCAATGAATGGATAATTGATAACTATGATTAATTGATAATAATAATGATTCAATATAATTAATCAATGGGTACTTAAAATAACCAAAAAATCTTCTATTTGACTTAGATATGAGTAAATGATTACTGTGTCTACATATTCTATATTGCATTCTGAGCCCTCCATTAATTAGTAAATTGGTAAATCTATAGACTCAATAGAGTCCTAATCTATGAATTTTACTTTGCAGGGAGGGAAATCTACACTAACAATAGACAAAATGTAAATTGACTATACCTTCACAACACCCCGCAGCCAATCAGGGGTGAGTATGCAAATGAACCAAACAAAGATGGCAGGTTAATTTGCAGA
>NW_006295183.1:3735981-3736232 GCF_000327345.1 Myotis davidii | reverse complement strand
TAAATAACCCAAGAGTTTATAATTCAGAACTCTGACATGAGATCTATGTTTTTGCATTAATAGAAAATATTGAGTATTATCCTAGGATATTCTGGTGATTAGCCAGGTTTTGGAAACAATGACATAATAAAAATACTCAATTGTAGAATTTAAAAAAAATTTCTGTCTACATCATCATTAATGAGACAGTATTCTCTAATCACTGGAATGACATTTTGTTTTTAATAATTAACCCCCAAATAATGAAAGGT
>NW_006295183.1:3729604-3731332 GCF_000327345.1 Myotis davidii | reverse complement strand
TTCCCAACCCCCCGCAGCCAATCAGGGGTGAGTATGCAAATGAACCAGACAAAGATGGTGGGCCTGTGGGCAGCATGCATGAGCACAGGCATCAAGCAGCCAGGAGTGTGGGGCGGGATGCAGGCATTCCGCACTGCCCCAGCCGCTCTGGCCTCTGGGCAGCATGGGAAGACAGAAAGGCAGCTCTGGCAGAGCAAAGGTGGTGTCAGCAGCCAGGGGAAGGAAGGCCCATTCTTGCACCTATCTTTGTGCATCGGGCCTCTAGTATTTATTTGTGACCTGTGTTGTGGGATCAAGGAGGATAACATCAACACGCTTTCTGTCCTCTATTGCACTGCTTTTATGAAATGAGTTATTCCAGCATGGGGAGTCCATCTTGCTCACATGAGTTCATGTTACCCCAATTAGTATGGCTCAAAAACCTACAAATAAAGCATACTAATGAAGTCAAATTATGTTCTGAGAAGTTTTGA
Organism: Myotis davidii; assembly: GCF_000327345.1. NCBI lineage: Eukaryota > Metazoa > Chordata > Mammalia > Chiroptera > Vespertilionidae > Myotis > Myotis davidii. Next base: position 3,730,859 of record NW_006295183.1, on the reverse strand, counting down.
TTAGAGCATCTAGATCTGTATTTCTATTTATACCTTTGTAGAAAATTTATTTCCCAAATACTTTAGGCTGTTTTATTTCTCCCTCCCTTTTTATTTTTCAGTTTGGTACTTTTCCTAAGGCCCTTTTTATTTTCAATTCCTGATACTATTGTTACAAACTAAGATAATAGACTGGGCTGACAGGAATAATAAGCATGCATAGGCCTCAGGATCATAGCACACATCGGCATTCATCCTAGAGGCTCTTCAGCCAATAGAAAAACTAAGGAGGTAGGAACCTGGGGAACCACCAGCACCTAAAAAACATCTCCTCTGTGCAATATCAGCAGAGGTTACCTTCTTCTACGGCAAGAAGAATGCTACACAGGATTGACCTCATGCATCAACCTGAGACAAAAACCTGTGGTGGTTGTGTTGTACACTGCTAGCTCGAGAAGGTTCTAAAGGCTCAAGAGCATTAAGAAGTAGAATGCCATGCATATTTAATAATATTTGCCATATTTATGCCAGACATTTGGTAACCCACACTGCTAGTTCTTTATGCCCTGGAATTCTATATCAATATCTTTATGCCCTGGAATTCTTGCTACTGAAGGTAATTCCTCTAAAACTTACTAGGCTACCTAATCTTTTCAGACATAATTTCCCATCATTGTGGAGAATCTTGAGTCACATATTGACCCACATTTCCTGTCACATCAAGGTATTTTTGCAGTACCCCGTCTACTGTGTGAATGCTGAGTGTTCACCTGATCCAAGTTGGGGCAATTAAGGCTTCCCTTCTGAGATCTAGTGTTGGGTCACAGAGACCCAATCAGTGTTTGGGACTAGAAGTCAAAGGTGAGTGAGAAGTCTGGAGATTCTGTTGCTTAGAAAATCATTGATCGACAGTTCTAAGTTAGATAAAAGGAGGAACAAGCTAACAGCAGCTCATGAACTCCAGAAGCTTTCTCTTTTGACCATGCAGTTTTGTTTATTACCCAATAAGCTTTCATCATTGTATATAGACCCTGAATGTTCTCTGTCTCTTGCCTTTGTATTATCTAAAACATCATAGATATACAGTCACTATCCATTGGAGCTTTGACTATAATGTACAACCATCTCCGGCTGGAATAATTTGTGCTTTACTTAGAGTTTGTACTCTAACTAAATAGTGTGCACTCTATTACTCCTCTGCTTATATGTGGGTCCCTACCCCCACCACACACACATACACACAAAAACATATTGTGCCAGTGATGTATATCGGTGC
>NW_006295183.1:3716077-3728688 GCF_000327345.1 Myotis davidii | reverse complement strand
AGTCAGCCCTGGCTGGTGTTGCCCAGTGGTCATAGTGAAGGGCCTCAGGTTCAATTTTCAGTCTCGGGGCAGGTTTGCTTCGCCCTGTTTTTTTGGGGGGAGTGTGCAGGAGGAAACTAATCATGCCTGTCTCCCGCCCCTCCCACTTTCTCTAAAAATCAATGGCAAAAATATACTTGGGTGAGGATTAACAACAACAAAATGAAGTAAAATAAAAAATACACATTGATTATCATTATTAACAAATAGCTTTACTAATCCAATAAAAATTGCCAAAGAAAGTTATTTTAGAAAATTAAAATACACTTCTATCACATTTAGCAACCCATACATCCTACCCAGGTATTGTACCTTCTTGTTTTCAATCCTTTGTTCAGATGCTAAACAAAATTCACCCTTCCAAGTGCTACTCATACTTTTGCTCCTCCAAGGCCCAGCCTCAACCCTGTGTCCTTTGTGTTGACCAAGAGGTATCATGCTATCTTTCAAATTTCTATATCATTGTATCTCCTTCTCTCTTACAAACTGAAGGGGAACTAATAGAGTCCAAACGACTACACTGAGACTGGAACTGACATCAATATTCCTCTTCATCATCACAAATATCTGATGCTGAAATGAAGATTCAAAGAGGTGACATGATCATTCAAAACACACATATTTTCAGTACAAAGATTGAGATTTGAATTCAGATCTGACTTCAAATGCTCTTCATTTTAATTTTGCCATCTTGTTGGCTGTAAGCTAGAACTATGTACAATTGATTTCAATGTCTAACTACAGCAGATATTACAAGGCCCTTTGCATGGTTGATCCTAGATAAAAGCAAACTAAGTGCTGCAACTCATTATTGCAACACAAATATAAATGATTGGTTTTATCTATTGAGTAAAGCAGCCTCGTACGTAGTTCTCATCTAAATATTAAAGCTGATTCTCACCACATGTTAGCATTCACTGGAGTTACTAACTTGTTGAGTGAAATAAAGCAGTATACCTTCCTAAAACAAAATCCATATTTAAATATTTTAAGATTTTTAATAATTCAGGTATTTTATTACTTCAACACAGCCAGCCCTTAAGGCCCAATTATTCCAAATTAGTGAAGTTGGTTTGACAAGTTCCTGTGACCAGTGAGCAAAGAGAGTCATTCATGACCATGCTGAGAGCTCTCCAAATCCCACCAGTGCAAACCTGGGCAGGAGAAACACCATGGCACCCAGTCCTTCACACACCCTTGAAATCATACACTTATTTGTGCAGGAGGCAAAGACTGTCATAGGAATGTGTAGCTGGCACTGAGGTAGCACAGATGTCTTAAAACGTCATGGCCTCTTTACAAAACTGAACTAAATAAGCCATTTGGGGCTTTGGCAAGGCCCTGAGAGTGCTGAGCACAGTTGGGAGGTGGACTCACAGTTCCAGAAGATTAGGAACACATGGGACCCAGGCAAGCCTCTAATTGCCTGACAAATGTAAGGTAGTGAATGACAGCACCTAGATCACCCTTAGGTTCTTTATAAATGTGGTTGTCTATGATCCAAAGAGCACTGCTTCAGATTTACCATGGACAGTCACACATGCCCACACAACCAAATACAAACAACCTGCTAGCACTCGCTCTTTCTCCCTCTATTTTCTTTTTTTTTAAATTTTGTTTTATTGCTTAAAGTATTACAAACAGTATTACATATGTCTCCTTTTTTTTCCCCCTTGACATTCCCCTGGCCTCCCCAACCCCCAGTGTCTTGTGTCCATTGGTTATGCTCATATGCATGCATACAAGTCCTTCAGTTGATCTCTTACCCCCCTCCCACCCCCAACCCTCCCCGGGCTTTCCCTCTGTACTTTGACAGTCTGTTTGATGCTGCTCTGCCTCTGTATTTATTTTTGTTCATCAGTTTATAATGGTCTTTATTATCCATAAATGAATGAGATCATGTGGTATTTTTCTTTCATTGACTGGCTTATTTCACTTAGCATAATGCTCTCCAGTTCCTTCCTTCCTCTCTCTCATCCAAGTTACATGAAAAAGCAAGCCTGAAGCACACACACTTTCTGCAAACAAATAAGGGCAACATTTTCAAGAGAAACCTTAATTAGGATTCATTTAAAAATGGACTAAATCAAAAGAAGGCAAAGCTAATCTCATCTACTAGATTTTCAGGAATATTGAAAAAGAAAAAAAATTTCTAACATCTAAAGGCACAGTATATAGTGCCTGGCACAGCGTCGTATATGCAATAATTATTCAATAAGAAACTGTTTGTTCATAAAAAATAAGGGAACCTTACCTTTTGTGACAACATAGATGGACCTGGAGAGTATTATGCTAAGTAAAATAAGCCAGTCAGAGAAAGACAAATACCATATGATTTCACTTCTATGTGGAATCTAATAAAAAAATAAACTAATAAACAAAATAGACAGACTCATAGATACAGAGAAAATACTGACAGCTGTCAAAAGGGAAGAAGGTTGGGGGACTGGATGAAAAAGGTGAAAGGATTAAGCAAAAACAAACAAAAAACAACCCTCATAAACACAGACAAAAGTATGTTGATTACTAAAGGAAAAGGGGGGTGAGGGGAGGTAGGAGAGGGTACAGGGGAATAAATGGTAGATGGAAGGAGACCTGACCTGGGATGGTGAATTCACAATATAATATACAGATGATAAATTGTAGAATTTGAACCTTAAATCTATATTAACTAATATCACCCCAATGAATTCAATAAAAATAAAGTACTTCTGTTAGTTTTAAAAAAAAGGAATCAAATTGTTTATGGTATGGTATTGATGAGGTTTAGTGTGGAGTTTTGTAACTGTTTATTTTATGTTCTAGGGGTGATTATCTAACATTTGAGTTAAAATGATAAAAGCAGGTCATATTTTAAGCAGTAATATTTGTCTGCTATTTTTTTCTTCCTTTGAAAACTGAGTGTATTGTTCATATTCTATATTACAAAATATGTCATGAACAAAAGATAACTTTTTTTTTTAAGAGAGAGAGAGGAAGGGAGAGAAATAGAAAGATAGAAACATCATCCATCCATTGGCCACCTCCTTCACTCCTTGTACTGTGGTTGGAGCCTGCAACCAGGGCATGTGGCCTGACCAGGAATTGAACCAGTGACCTCTTAGTTCATGGGTCGAGCTCAAAAATGGTAACTTAAAAAAAATGATTAATAACCAGAAAGACCTGAATTCTAAAGACAAAGTTGTTGAGTCAACAATAATGAGATCCTCTATCTTCCTAAATCTTAGACAGATGTTATGTTCTACTTGAGCTCTGAAGAGAAGTGCTAGCAAGTTGTCACTCTTCTGATGGAGGGTGATATAGTACAAGTTTCAACTTCATGTGATATATAACTTATAAAATGGATTAAATAGACAACTTATTATTCTCTTTTTCAACCAAGACCAGTGTACTATGGACAATTTAGGTTTAATATGATGGTTTCCTGAAACTTTCAAGGGCTAACTATGGGTCCTAAAGTCATCATCAAAAATGATTGCTAGGGCTCCAGCCCTCACATCCCTATTTCAAGCAACATAATGAAAGAAAGAAAAAACAACAAGAACAAAACCAAATAATGGCAAAGATAGGTCAAGTATATCCTATAGGAGACTCAGAAAACCCACAACTCTTCCATTTCATCTGATTAAGGAGAACTCAGTTACTGAGACCAATCTAGATGAGAAATGTAGTCTTTGTTCATAATTAGCCTGTAGTCAGCAAAAATTTTGATTTTTATGTTATAATTTTTTAAAAGGTTAAAACATCTTGAATTCCCCAAATAACTGCCATGGCAATAACTAGCATAGCATATAATAATGCATTTTGGATGTTCCGTTCCACCAAGACAATACCTTATCATGTATTTCCCTTGGCTTTCCCTTGAGTGAGAAAGATGAAGTCAGATCTATGCAGAGGAGCTGGGGTTGACATGAAGTTTGCCCTCACAAGCCTTCTATCAACCGTGTCCATCCCAGGGGACAGTACCTGAGGTGAAGAAGTATTCCTCCCTTGGGCCAAGAATGGAAATGTCATCTAGCAAACCTATGCTATTTGTGTCTTTTCTTTTTGTCCATAAATCAAGCATTTGTATCCCTATTTTTATGCCTAGAGGTAATGAATGTTTAGTACAGTTAAAATGTTACCCAATAAGAGCTTAGTCAACAAGATTTAAAGTAAAAAATTAATTGTTAATTGACTTATATACTCATTCTGCAGCCACAAGAGCACACAACAACGGTCTTGGGAGCCCTCCACCCCTGATACACATATACCCACTGTTTCTAAGTCTTTTGGCTTTTTCTTTTAGAATTTTCTACTTCATTTCTTTTTTTTTTTTTTATTGCTTAAAGTATTACAAAGGGTATTACATATGTGTCCACTTTTTCCCCCCGCCCTAGACAGTCCCCTAGCCTCCCCTATTCCCCAGTGTCTTATGTCCATTGGTTATGCTTATATGCATGCATACAAGTCCTTTGGTTGATCTCTTACCCACCTACCTCCCGCCCCCGAACCCTCCCCGGCCTTCCCGATGCAGTTTCACGAGTCAGTTTCTTTTGATCCCTTAAGCTATCACACCCCATGGACACATAAATTTTTGTTGTCACTTTCAATCAAGTTTAATATCCTTCAAGAATCCATCCCTTTACCTTCAGAATGTTGTTTCATTTTGTACATCTTAAATTTATGTCTGCACCTCATGGGCTCAGTATTCCCCAGTCCTTATTTTAGTTTTATACTAAGAGTCAGCAAAGGGTCTATTTTTAGCAATTTCCCAAAGGAATGGGAAGAGAGTCTCATCTCCGGCTCATTACCCCTGAGAACCTGTTCACCGACGCCGGCTGTTTCCACACTCTGTGCCCAGCTCTTGCCTGTAACTGTCACCAAGGTCAGCACAGGTGAGTCACCTCTGTCAGACGGGAGAATCAAAATGACTTTTCTCATGTTGAAAGCTGACTTGGATTTGGGTCTCTAGGGCTTGAGGTTATTCAACACTGACTGAATAAGGAAATGCCACACTAAACAGCCACAAACACAAACACACAGAGGGGCTTAGCAGCTACACTTTTATTTCCACATCTTTCAAATTATTTTTTTTTTAACAAATGGAAATCATGGCTGCCTCCAGATATAGGGATTCATGGTACTTGGGCTTATGCTTAGTTTCTTAAATACTGGTTGTCTTCTATCTCTATGAAGTTACCAGCCTGGTATCCAATTTAGAAGCTCAACTAGACAGCAGAGATGGGACTAAGAATGAATTAGAGGCAGATGACTCCAGTAATGGTTTGTGGGTTCCTTCAGCTCTCAAGATAAAGTAGACTATGCTTCCTATGTCATAGGTGGTAGACTATTTCTCCATAATAAAAGTCTATATATTCTCAAACCATGCACACATACTGGCCATGTCATAAGCACTCCTGGCTGAGATCTTGGCAATCATGTTAACATTCAATTTTCTTCCAGCATCATATTTAACCCCCTATATCTGTGAGTCCCAAGTTATTTGTGCTTTGAGCTTTTAGATTTAAATCAAAGACTATTTTCTCATATATTTAACCTTGATTTCTTTTCTCATAAAAAATATGTTGCTTTTTGCTTGTAGATAGGATCCGGAGAAGACTGTGGTACTTGGTAGTTTCTCAGAGACTTAACTCCTACGAGTCAGGATTTTCACCAACCCATCACCATGACTTCACTTTCATTGGGAAGCTCCTTGTTGAATCAAGGACCTGGGCAGCTAAAAGTGGGGCAGTTTATACAATGACTATATGCCTTCCCTCTTTGTTTATATTTTAAAAAATATATACCTATTTATTTATTATAAAGATGTCAACTTGCCACAGATTTTAGGCTAGCCACTGCCTTTAGGAAGCCAAGAAATTTTACAGACTTTGATACAGCTAAATATCAGCTAGAAATATCATTTTGGGGACGAAAATTTATACACTTCACATCTTTTTTTAAATCTGTTTGAGCCGCAAAGGGTGGAAAATTGAATCTTCTACTACTACCCGGCCAACAAACATACCTGTGCTAGCAATGCTTTATGGAGGCTTTCCAGAGCTGTAGCAAGTCCAATCCATGATTAAATACAAGTTTTAACCTTCTTGCTTCACACAGAAAATGAGATTTGTTCAGTGGACTTTTTTTTTCTAAAATGTTGAATCCATCTTGCCACCAAGCTTTCCTTTCTACTATTTATATTTGCATTCTATTAGCATAATGTTGAGAAATGGAAGCCACCAAATATTTTTTTCCCATCACTAAGCAATGAGAGAAATGGAATATCCTGCACTCTTTTCAACTGCCTATTACTTTAGGATAGGGGCAGTGTGGGCATTAAATGATTACAAATTGATTTTTCTTGAGCTTAGAGTCATTCTAGAGTCCCTATTTCTAGCCATACATATTATATGAGAAGCAAAGCATTCTGAAATGTACATTATTATTAGGTTTAAACGCATATATCACTAAAAAGTGTGCCCATAGCATATAATCAGCACCTCACCTCTTTTGAAAGTCTGCTACTTAATAGGTCTTATCTAACATTCTATGTGGACATATTGCTATACCACAATTCACACTGCATAGAGATTAATGCCCTAATCCAGCCCTAAACAAAATTTCTTTATTGTGTTAAGACATCCTGCTCTGAGAATAGGCATTTTAGAAAAGCCATGTTTAAATAGTTAATGCAAGCTATAACATATCCAGCCTCTGACGCTACACAGTGGCTCTTTGATTGCAAAAACCTTTCTAAAAATGCAACACACTTGTAGTGGCTCAAAATATTCAGATATTCCAAACGGATACATTAAAGAATTTGCAGAGAAATTTTCATTCAGGGTTGCAATACTACACACCTAATGAGTTCCCGTGGGTTATGCTAGTGTTGTGGAGTCAAAATTATGTCATGCCAATGCATGCTTTTGCCCAAAAAATAATCAAGTTAAATGTGTGAAAAACGGAGTGTGCACTGATTGAAATGCTGGCAGAGATATGAGTTGATTTATGTGGAATGACCCAATGAATGTGCTCAATCTTAAAAAAAAAGGCACTCGACCATGCATTTACCATTAACCTGTGATCAGTGCATCATTATTTATATGCTTCAATCACGAATACATTTACTTACTGAAATATGCAGGCCTCTCTAAGTTTTTAACTTATAGTGGAAGAGACCTGTATGAGCTGGAAAAGGAGGAAAGGTGCAGCTTACACAGCATGGCTCCAAATCATGACATTTTTTAACACATGGGGGAAGGGGAGTTGTATTTGGACAGATATATGCTTAGGAGTCTCTTTTCCCAAGAGGGCATGTCAGTGACACTCTATGAAATAGTTCAGGTAACATACCCTGATGGCTGACAGTGTCCTCTTAGACTAGGCTTCAGATGAAGGGAATGGTCTTGTACTAAAGGCTGCTCTTGGGAACCAGAAGTGGAATAGGGCATCCTAGTGTCCCACCTGAGGCAGTCTGTGTTGGGAAGACTTGGGGGAAAGAGGGGGGGAAAGGCCTCTGTTCAAATATGAACCAAAGAGATTGTTATAAAAAGGTAAGAGGTTTTCCAAGGATAGTGCCACTGCTGGAAATAGGGAACAAACACAATGTCTTACAAGCAGGTAGAACTGGTCTACCAACCCTTGCTCCCTGTTACTCAGTCATTTGAGAACCACAGAATATGAACAAAAAGCAACTTCTCTGGAGGGATATTCATTATATTCAGAGAAGGGTGAGGCCTGTTTCAGTAATACAGTGTCTGCAGCATTGATTTTTACCAAAACCAGTGTCCTCTGCATGATCCTGGATGAATACAGGCAAATTCCTATTCTCTGACTTCCACGTGGCCTGTTTGCTGTGGTTAATGGGGCCTTTCTGAAAAGAATTGGCAGTTTTTTCTGCTATCTTACTCCCAATCTATTTCTGGTCCAGCATTATCTTCTAAGACACCAGATAATAATCTTGGAAACTTAGTCACTCGTGCCCTCGAATACTATAGTTACACCTTCATGGTCAACAACCTAACGGATGCCACACATGATACCAATATTTAACACTGACTTCACACCGAGATGTGTTTAATATATCAGATGTGAGATCCTGGTTTGGAAGCAGGTGAACTAGAAGATATAAAATCTTGGATTGGGTATTAAAATGGAGCTCAGTTCCCACCTCTCACTAGATATCTGACCTTGAGAAGTCATTTTAACCCTAACTCAGTTCTCCATCCATGGAATGAGGATAATTATCTACCAATGAAGTTGCTATCAGCAAGGTATATAGCAGGAGAGTGTAAAGAACTATTAGATTGTTTGTGTGTTTATAGATTAGTAATATTTTTATTAATCTCAAGATTCCCAGTAACTTTTTAATTCACCTTCTCTCTTGCCTGTTGTTCATGCTTTTAATAACTTGACATTCTTAGTAAAGATCTATAAATGTTCTCTATAATGTTTCTTTTTCTGGAGATAAGTGAAATGGATTCAGAGAAAAAGGAAGGAGGCAGAGAGGGACAGAGGGATATGGAGAGAGGGTAGGTAAAAATATGTGAAGGGGTAACCCATACAATCTGGGAAATATGAAATTGCAAATATGATTCAACATCTTTAGCATCATTTCCACTGAAAGACCTTGGAGATATGACAAAGCACATTAATCCTTCTCACAGATTAACCTAATCACAAAATGTCTGTGCTGGAAGGACCATTGGAACCATCTAGTGCAGGATCACAAAAATGCACACTATGCCTCTTGCTCTTTGCTTTCCCTGTTCTCCTAGTAGGCACAATTAACCTATCTTTACATATTCACCCTCATAGCTTATTTTTACTTCTCCATCCAGGGCTTGAGGCAGTAGGACTCCTTTAGAATACCAAGCAAATATCTGCTATACCAAACTGATCCGACCGGCAGGGTAGGGATGGAAATTCCAGTATATGGAGAATCAATTCCCTTGAGGTAAACAGAAAAATACCACAACAGCAAACACAGGGCCAGAGCAGGATGATAGGCTTTCTGATTCCAAGTAATGAGGAAAAGGATTGAAAACAACATCCCAAAACCAAAACAAATGTTAAGAATAAAAGGGCATGTGGTGACCTTCAGACATTAGTTCCTTTGAGCATCACAGAAAAACCCTAGCCAGCTGTTGTATCAGTGTATTCTGAATAGCAATGTCTGTGCTCATTTCAGAAAGAAGAAATAAACCGAAGTCAATGTCTATACTGAAAATAAACTAGGAAAGGAAAATGTTCAGCTCTAATATGGTGGGAGGTAGGAACAGGCTAACCAGAACTAGCTAACCTTTTTTTGTTTTGTTTTTTTGTGTTTTTTTTTAAGTTAAGAAGGAAGTTTATCTAAGCTGAGGTGTTTTTTGTTGTTGTATTTTTGATAAATTGGAGATGATTTAATTGCATCAGAGACATTCTAAACAGGAAAAAAATACTTTGATAATAGAAACAACTCAATATTGTACAATAATGGTGTTTTCTAACTTAGTTTTGAGCCTCTGTTAGAGGCAGATGTTATTCTGGGTAATAGCTATACAACATACATCAGCATAACAATTGTCTTAATTTTAAACATTTGCAAATTTACAAATTTTACTAATTACTATGTCTTGGATTGGGGAAATTATTCCCCCAAGGTCACATAACTAGTGGAAGAACCAAGGATAGGGCATGGATCTACACAATTCTATTGTGATCAACAAAGAGAAACTAATGGATCTTCAACTTTGTTCTTTTTCTTTTTTTGGTGAATATTACACTAGATGACCTTATAATATTTTCAGTTATAGTGCATTTGATATATCATTTTTATATAAATTCATGACAGCACTTATCTACTTAGATTTAAAACACACTGAACGGAGAGACTACAAATAGGCACCTACACCTCTTATTAGTTTAAGAACAAATAAGAGATTACTGGTTGGAATACTTCTAAACTTTTTTGAAAGTTTTGGTGTGTGAATTATAGCTAAACAAATGTAGGATAGTAAAAGCTTCATTATATACTAAATACATATTATACAATGAATTTATATATTATTTTTTAGGTAGTAGTCATTATTACTATTAGATTGTTACTCTATAGACTGCTTTCTTACAAACTATATCCCACCACAGTTTTGAGTTTGCAGATGAGGTGATGCTAAGTTCATGGGCATGGAGGTCCTACAGCTGCACCCATTTAACACATATGAGAAATCTCTTCTGTAACTTGGAGCAATGGCACCCGTGTTAAGGAATAGTGGTATAGAGATGAAAGGAGATCAAGTATATAGGGAAAGTATCTGGCTCATAATGTATATTAGCTATTTTTGGTTATGGCCAGAGATCCTAAAGACAGATGAGAGAACTGAAATCCACAGGAACTGAGAAATGTTGCAGCAGAGAAAACTGACATGAGCTTTGCAATGAGAGAGAATGTGTGCTGGATATACAGAATGGACATAATGCTTCTGGTTACTGAACAGGGATTTACACTAATAAAAGACAAAGATGCTAATTGACCATACCTTCGCTACACCCACCAGCCAATCAGAAAAGTATTCAAATTAACCCAACAAATATGGCGGTTGATTTGCATACACAGGTGCCCAGTGAAGACTGAAGACAGTGTAGAAGGAAGCCAAGCACTGCAGAAGGGAGCCAAGCGGCAGAGAAGGGAATGGATCAGAGGTAGCAGAGATGGGAGCAGAGCTGAGGCAGCGGACACGGGAGGGAGCAAAGTGGCAGAGAAGGGAGGGAGCGAGACGACGGACATGGGAGGGAGCCGAGGCAGCAGGGAAGAGAGGGAGCTGAGGCGGTGGGGAAGGGAGGGAGTGAGGCAGTGGAGACAGGAGAGAAGTGGCTGACTTGGGAGGAAGTGAGGCAGTGGAAAAGGAAGGGAGCGAGGCAGCGGAGAAGGGAGGGAGCCAAGGCAGCAGAGAAAGGAGGTAACCGAGGCAGAGAAGGGAGGGAGCGAAGCAGCGGAGAAGGGAGCGAAGCCTGCCTCGGTGGGCTTCGCTACCTTCTCTGCTTCACTCCGGTCTCAGGAAGCCCTAATCTTGCAGGAATCTTCCTGCAACAGCCCTCTAGTTTAACATAAAAGGCAGCCAATGTGATGAAGGAACTCTTCAATGTCCACACATGAGAGGTAGCACATATTCACCACTGCACCTATGTTTTCCTGCCACCAACCTCCTATTCAGCCATTCCTCCCACCATGATGATCTGAACCATTAAAGCTGAAACTCAACTTTGTTCAAATTCCTTGAATGGACCTGTTCCCTTAGTCACAAGGTCTTTGCATGTGTTGCATCCTTTCTAATGTGCATGTCATGGTTCTACTTAATCATCTCTCAGTCAATTTCAACTCTCCTTGTGCATATCACCAGAAAACTCACTCCCTCCAGGAAGGCTTCATGGACTCCTCTTTGAGGCAAAATGACTAATTGCCTATTTTATAGTGTCATTTGTTTCCTTCAAACATTTATTAAAATTATAAATCTATGGTTATTAAGATGAATACATATTACAGTAAGTTCTCCATGTCATCAATTGATGTGCTCACTTTTGTATCTCCAAGCATCGATCACTGTGTCTAGCACATAATATATACTCAATAAATGACACCTGAAAAAAGAAAGAAAATATTCAGATTTGCACCCAATCTTCCCAACTAAGTAGGCTTTCTACTACATTTTATGAGACAGAGTTTATTATTAATATCTTCTCTTTTATAGCTTTGGAAAAGGAGGAGACATTTTTCTCATCTTGTTTGGCTCAGAGTATAAAGAAAGACCCTATCCGGTAGACAGAGAAAATCAGGCATGGATACTACTTACACACGAAACTACTCTTTTGTTGATTTAGCTGACTGACTAGTCATAGGTGTTTGCAAATGGAGATGTTGTTCTGATGTCTGACATGCAATATTTATAGAAAGTTCATGCTCATTCACTGGGAAGCCCTCCCAAATCAATCTCGTTACTGCAGAGATTGAGGGAGAGTAGAGAAATCAACAGAACTGAGACATGTGAGCTAACAGCCTTCATTTAATGTTCTGGACAAAGTCATAGATATAAGATAAGAAGCCAAATCTGGTATTGTCACAAGTTTCTATCTCTCTCTCTCTCCCTTCCTCTCTGAAATAAAAATATTAAAAAAATTTTTAAAAACCTATTTAAAAATATTACTATTTTGTTATTGTTAATCCTTGCCTGAGGATATATTTTTCCACTGATATTTAGAGAGAATGGAAGGGAGTGGGGGAGACACAGAGCGAGAAATATCAATGTGAGAAAAACACATTGATTGGTTGCCTCCCACATGTAACCTGATGAGAGCTGGGATCAAGCCTGCAATGGAGGTGTGTGCCCTTGACCAGAATTGAACTCATGACCCTTCAGTTCAAGGGCTGTCACTCTAACCACTAAGGCAAAACATCTAGGGCAGACATTATCATTAAAGTATTTATTCTTTATGGCGAGGGTTGGGGGGTGGGGAGGAAAAATTGCCAAATCCAAGAGGACAAAGGATAGAATTCTACATTCAGATAACTACTCCAACTCCATTTTAGCCTGTTGAAAATATCTACTTCA
>NW_006295183.1:3704536-3715867 GCF_000327345.1 Myotis davidii | reverse complement strand
ATAATCACAGTCATTTGTAATAATGGAAATGATTTTATGTCACTAGGATCACCCAGTACAGTTCTACTAAAAAAAGACTTCTTTGCATTTTTAAATGCCCCCACCTCATGAACAGGCTCCAGTCCAGCTCACCTAAAGGCCATGTTGCCCTCCTCTGAATTCTCACATTGTTTCTCCCTCTTCTACCTATGCTAGTTTTTACCTCTACGGAGTTATTTGATTGGCTATCTTCACCTTCCCAGAAGACGTAGAAGTTGAGGATTGCATGTCTCTAGAATTCTGATGATTGTTAAATAGCCTGGATACAAGGGCAGGTAATTTGATACCCCCTCCCCCAATTTATCTTCCAATGTCAAAAGATAATTTATACAATTTCTTTTTAGTAGTACCAATGCTCAGAAACAGGACAAAATATAGTCAGTATTTGGACCACCCTGAGGAGTTATCCTCAATTTGGAGTAGCATTCATCCTCCTATTCCTCATAAAGTATTTTCTGTTCTAATTCACTAGGGTTCAGTTCAGGGCAATCCTAGCTTACTAAAGGGAAACATGTCGACATATTTAACTTTCCCAGGAACTGTGGATCACATGTGTCCTGTAACATCAACCATATCCCACACTATAAATCCACTAGAAGGGGTCACTGGCAGGGGGAGGGGAAGAGGAAAGGGGGTATATGTAATATTTTCAACAATAAAGATTCAATTTTTTTAAAAAAAAGGGGGGGGAGAAAAACCAGCTCTCAATTCTGTCACTTACAAAGGGAATTATCACTGTGAGCACTCACAGTGTACCAGACAATGTCTTAGAGACATTTTAAACACGAGGAATGATAGCTATTTTCTTGAGCACCAAGACTGTGCAAGTTTATGTGTACAATATCTGAAATTCTCACCCCTCCTTTTAATTCTAACTCTTTGGATGAGAAAACAGAAAAATCACTGTGGTTACTGTCATGATAAGATCATACAGCTAGATGTTGCTAAGATCTGTTTGAAATATGCATTTTGTTGTTGAAACTCAATTTCATTACATCATATGACCTTCTTGTATTGGCTCTGCTCAATGTGGAAGTTATAATGTCTTCAAGAGGATAAAGTCACTGGTTGAATTATTGGCAAGTTTTCTCATTGGCAAGCTCCCCAAACTGATGACTTATTTGCATAGCTGTGATGTTGAGTCTTTCTTTCAGATCTTTTTGTTTTGTCTGCTAAGTAATTAATATATTAGTTTGCTAAAAATATTTTTAAAAGAATATTAAAGAAATGCTGTGTGTTCCTTTGCAAGGGTTTCGAAGTAATTTCCTCTCTATAGCACAGCGGTTTTCAATGGCTGTGCCATAATAACTTTGAAAACATGCAATACCTGATTATTTAGTCAGGGGCACCAACCTCTTTTCCTTTAGGTTGTAAAAAAAAAAAAAAAATGACAACAGCTAACACAACAATAGCTTCCTGGTGTGAATGACTCAATATTATACTTTTTTTTGGTCATATCGGCAAAAACATAATATATTTATTGGTGAGCTGCAGAATTTCAGTAATTAGTTTATGTGTGCCATGAGATGAAAAAGGTTGGAAATCATACGCGATAGGGTGTTCAGACCATTCTACTTAGATCTTTGTGTCAACTGAATTAGAATATGCCTCAGAGTTTATGTCCTCACATCTTTTCTCTGCAACGAAAGCCTTAGGGCTTTGTGACTTTGAAGCGTAATGATCCTGACCTAGGTTTCCTCTCTTGCATCAGCTTCCCAGGCTATTTGGTAGGCCTGTCTTAGTTTTTGTATTTGGTATTTGGGGTTAGTATCACTACTGATGTTACTACATGGCGCAGAATATTTGCTAAACATATTTATTCAATTTTTGAAGTAATCCTTGATGACAAGTACTATGGTCTTCATTTTGCAGAGGAGTAGACTGTCACACAGGAAGTGACAAACCTCGGGTTCACAAGTACATCTGTGTGGCTCTAAAGAATTTCTGTTTATCATACACTATCTCTCTTCATGGAAAGCATAGCCACATTTTTAAAATGCTAACCCATAATTAGCATGTTTTTTTAAGCAAGTCTTCCAGAATGACTTAATATGAATAATTAGTGTTTTTCAACAAGTTCCATTCAGAAGGTCACATACTTTGGCAATATTCATGCAATGCTCAGACTTCTTTTTTGATGAATTCAGAACTAATAGGTTCTCTTAATTAATTTAAAGAGTGATTGACAAAATGACTCATTTTAATTTCAATGAGAGATATTTGTTACTTTGCAATTCCAGATCAACTAAAAAAAAAAAAAATGAAGTCCCCCTAATTATAAATTGCAGTGTCTGTGGAGTAGACCATTCTTGGTCTCACTGCTTCACTAATAAACTCTTCACTTTAACCTTGTGTTTGAATTCTTTCCTGTGTGAAGCCAAGAACCCACAGTGGGTCTTAGACCCTTGGTTCCTGAACCCCTGGAATGCCTGCATCACATCAGCTTTGGGTCCCTAGCAGGAATTTGCCTTCTATAAATATGGAAGAGAAAAGTATAGGTAGAAATGTGACTGATCGCCTGGCCTATGAAGAATGGCATCCTTAGTCCCTAGAAACTGACAAAGTTAAAACAAGAGGCACCATCAAAATTTGAGTTGTAGTTTCTTTTTTTAAAAAAAAAAATATATATATTTTATTGATTTTTCACAGATAGGAAGGGAGAGGGATAGAGAGTTAGAAACATCAATGAGAGAGAAACATCGATCAGCTGCCTCCTGCACACCCCCTACCAGGGATGTGCCCGCAACCAAGGTACATGCTCTTGAACAGAATCGAACCCAGGACCCTTCAGTCCACAGGCCGATGCTCTATCCACTGAGCCAAACTGGTTAGGGCTGTAGTTTCTTTCTTGTACTTAAACTAGAGGACTGCACAAAATTTGTGTTTGGGGGTGGTGTCCCTCAGCCCAGGCTGCACCTTCTCTAATTGGGCCTAAACCAGCAGTCAGACATCCCTCTCACAATCCAGGACTGCTGGTTCCTAACTGCTCGCCTGCCTGCCTGATGGACCCTAACCGCTTCTGCCTGCCAGCATGATAGCCCCCTAACCACTCCCCTCTGGCCTGATTGACGCCTAACTGCTCCCCTGTTGGCCCAATCACCCCCAACTGCCCTCCCCTGCTAGCCTGATCGCCCTCAACTGCTCTCCCCTGCTGGCCATCTTGTGGGGGCCATCTTGTGGCGGCCATCTTGGGATGACATGACGGCATTGCATGGGGGCGTGAGGGCCACCTAGGCTTTTATTAGTATAGATGTTTTCTATTATAAAGGTTATAATGACATAATCAGTGAAAAAGAGAGAAAACAAAACATCCTCAATCCCTCCACCTACTCCCAACCAAGAGAAATAATAATAATAACTGTAATTCATTGGATACTACTATGGCCTGGTGTTTCAAGTAAATTATTTATAATCATTATGCTAACCTTGCAAAGTAGGTGTAACTAATATCCTCTTTTTATACGTGATGAAAACTGCTCAGAGGGATTAAAGTACTTGCCAGATATATCACAGAGTCACAGGGCAAAACATAATTTAAAACAAGAACTACCTTACTTATGATTTTACTGTAGCATGTGGCAGTTTAGCCATTTTTCCAAGTAAATATGTATCTTTTTATTTGCATGTCCGTTCTGTTCAGTTTATTTTAAGTTTGTCATTACATTTCACATTAACTTTTATATATCCTTAATTTCTTAAATCATATACTATTTAATTACTAATGTTATTACATGATCCCTATCATCACCAATATAGACTAAAAAACCCCTAAAGTATATATGTTATTTTACTTAACCAGAAATTTATATTTTGACCATTTTCTTGTTGTCCTTTTTTTAAAACATCATGGATAATTATATAATATTTATATAATAATATTTTTATATAAAGTTTTTCTGCATTTTGAATTATTTATTTGGAATGGCTTTCTAGGCAAGAAGTTATGTGGTCAAAAGTGTATTTGCCTTTTTTGCCTAGAATTTTTTAAATCTAAGGACCAAATCATAAGACAGGTACATATGATAGATTTCATAGTCAGTCACATTTGATTAAATTCTATTATTCTGGGTATATACCAATCAGGTTATATAAATTTACTTGATCAAAATAGTTCTATCTATCTATCTATCTATCTATCTATCCATCTATCTATCTATCTATAATTTGTCTGCATTGGGTCTTATAAGGTACTCACTCATCCCTTTATGAA
Source organism: Myotis davidii (assembly GCF_000327345.1). Classification (NCBI taxonomy): domain Eukaryota; kingdom Metazoa; phylum Chordata; class Mammalia; order Chiroptera; family Vespertilionidae; genus Myotis; species Myotis davidii. The sequence continues at coordinate 3,711,618 of NW_006295183.1, read as the reverse complement.
TCTAAAGAGATAACCTACGTAAACAGTCTGTAAGAAAAGACATTCTATATTTATTTGCATTCCTATGGCCATTTCTTTCTCATTAATAATATTTTAAATGCTTGAATAAATATGGAAGAACAAAAATTAACTACTTAGCTAAAACTCATTCAAATACATTAAATCAATTTCTGTATCATCATGTGAATGGCTGCTTTGTCTTATAATGTTAACATTAACTAATTTTAATACAAACTTAAAGTGGGCAGATATTAATTATTTCAAACTGCAGACATTGTTTAATTTTAAGTACTTTTCAAGTACATGTGGTTAGACTGAATATGCATAGCTGTGCACATATGAATTATCCCTTTGAATCAGATTATTATCTTCCTAAGACATAGCAGAATCAGTATTACTATATCACCTAATGTCTTCTATTCCTTCATCCTATAAAGCACTTATTCTGTAGTAAATACCTTATCTCTTTCTGGGAACTACTAAGATAAAAAAATTACTTTAAAATAACAAGTATAATATTTTTTTTGTAAAATTTGTTCTATGAGAAATGTAAATGCATTATTTTGACCCTCATATCATCATCACAGTGCAGCAATATTGCTACCCCTTCTCAGAGGTGAAAATACTAAATAGTCACTTGCTGAAGATAACATACTAGTAAATGAGTAAAGATAGTCAAGTCAGAACTACATGCTTGCAACCAGAAGAAGTATAAACTAAACCACGATAAAATTTATAAGTATCTTGTATTGGAGGTACCATCAATAACCTATTGCTGAATAACAAGCCACCTCAAATCTTAGTGCCTTAAAACAGCAATCATTCATTATTACTCAAAAGACTCCATGACAGTGTCAGAAAGGCCCCGAGGGAAGAAGATGCTGTTGCTGGCAAGCCGGAAGTCAGCCCTGTGTGCCACCAGGTTAGTAAATGCTGAGGAGTCCAGGACAGTACAGGGAGCATTGATAACTCAAAGCATGGATGACCACTAACTTCTTTTCATTGAGTATCTTTCAGATGACTACCAGAGAGAATTATCAAAAGAGGACAACAATAGAAATAAGAAACAACAAAAAATAAATTAGTGGCAGAATAAGATGAAAGTGTGTTGTTAAGGATTCAGAAAGGCTCCTGCAGATGGCTCTGTGAGGGAACACTGGGCGGTTCCCAGAGCACAGCCACCTTGGGGGCTCTGGCTCATTTTTGCACAGAAAGGAAAAGGGAAGCCTCATCCTGGGACACTCCCATACCTTCTGGAGGCTGCTTCCTATGTAGCTCACAGACAACTAATGCCGGAAGTTGGATACCACTCCGCTTGACAATAACTACTATGTATGTATGTATGTATGTATGTATGTATGTATGTATGTATGTATGTATTTTCAGGTTTCTTTGTCACTTCAAGTGTTAACTTCCCCCAAGTTAATACTTCAGTGTACCTCTCATTCAGTATTATTTTCTATCCTCTTAAAAGTAATTAAATTGTGAAACTACTCCAAAGTTGTTAAAACCACTAGGAAAAACATTCTCAAACTAGGGCATGCAACCATTTTATTTCCTAGGCACTGTATAACAGTAAAATGGATAGTAATAATTATTGGTTCATGCTATATTAAATAGCTCTAAAATAGTTATCAAGAAAAAAAAGATAGAAGAAATATGTTCTAAGGGCATTAAGCCTGAAGTCCAATTTTCTAAATGTTCCTTTCAGAGGTAAAACAGGAAGTGTTTGCAATGGACACAGCAGGATGCAAAGTTGTACAGGATTGTTCTCACTATTAAAGAAACAATCCAACTAAATGGTTCTATTTAAGCAGGAGGCCAGGCAGGTTGTATCCAATTTAGGACCTGGATTTGTAAGCCTCTGGACCTGAACAGGAAGGAGTTTACATTCCGCTTGCTTGTCTTGTTTCACAGATAAATGAAAATTCCCAAGGTTGCCGAAGAAGTCACAGGTAACACCGCATGCAGTGTTGCATTCTGCTTCACCAGGTAATTCCTTCTGGATGGCTTTCGGATCTCCAATTTTATTGAGAAATGATGGCAGTGACATTAGCTACTTGGTGTTCAATATGTAGTTCACACATTAACACCTCCGAGAAGAATTTGCATCTTCAGAAGTCAAGAAGATTATAGGCACTAAAGTGCACAGCATATTTCTAGAATGTATCCATCCAGCGTAACTAAAACATGACACCTATGGAACAACTCTGCACTTTCCCACAGAATCGAAGGGACACAAGCTTTGGGAGGTGGTGGATTTATCTATTCCTTTGTTTATGGTGATGACGTCACAAGTTCTTATGCACAAGCTCATCGAATTATACACATTAAATACGTGCAGTTCTTTGTGGATCAATTATATTTCAATGCAGCCTTTTTTAAAAGTCAACATGACAAATATATTATTACAGAAAGAACTATTCAATCCTTATTGAGTATATCTACTCATGTAAACAAACAAACAAAAGAGCTGAGAGCCCCATAAGTGCCTCTCCTTGTTCCTGATAAAATAATTGTTAAACGGTTTTGCTCCTGCCTCCATGACTCAAAATCTTTTTTCTGTAGTTAGAAAACTTAAGGTAGGCAATATTGATCTCCAAGCATTATTTCATCTGGCACTATGTTCACGGCCTCTAAGAAACTGAAGTCAAAATGACTGTTCTTTCCATTTCTTACTTAGACTCAACCTTGTAAAGATCTTTCTTGCTATAACATTAGAAGCCACTGTTGACTCATTGAAAGTTGACATCAATCTGTTTCATGTATTATGAGTCTTTCTTGAGTCTGTGTGGTTTTCCAGGTAAAGAATCTCCTAAGTGGCAGAGGTAACCATGCATGACTTAGGGATGGGATCTTACAAGATTGGGTACTCTTCCTTTGCTTCTTTTGTTTGTTTTTATGTCACACCCATGGAGGCCTGAGTTTGAATTTAATCTCCAGGATTTACCCCATATATGAGTGTTAGGCAATGACTTTTTTCTTAAAACAGTGTCACTGTCTGCCTGGGCTGCCGCCACCCCTGGGCCAGGTGGAGGCTCAGCCACCCCCTTGCTTGCCCAGGCTGCTGCCCCTGAAGGGCACCCTGTAAAACAGAGATTATAATTTTACACAACCCATGATTTTTTTAAGTATAAAATGAGATTATACTTATACAGTGCTTTAAAAAAGTATCTGGCACATGAAGGGCATTCAAAGAAGAGTAGATACAGTGGGGCCTTGACATAAGAGTTTCATTCATTCCGTGACGGAGCTCGTAACTCAAATTACTCGTATGTCAAATCAAAAAGTGAACGAGTGAGACACGTGATGCTGGGCTGATGTTGTGGCGTTCACTGTGACGTTCGCTGCGCCAACTAGCGGTGGGGTGTCTGAAGCTGGCTCGTAACCCGAATTTTAGCTCGCAACTCAAAGCAAAAAATCGGCCGAGAGACGGCTCTTATCTCGAAAAACTCGTTAGTCAGGACACCCGTAAGTCAAGGCCCCACTGGATTTGTATTAACTTGATAAGCCTTAGAAATTATTAAGCACAGCCACACTGCATTATATATGGAGTGATCATAAGAATCTATCATGAAATATTTGGGATATACCTTGGAATATATTTTAGAAAAATCATAATGCCATTAGTGGTATTTATTTATTTAAAGGGTTTTCATTGATTTTTTTAAGAGAGAGAGAGAGAAGGGGAAGGGAGAGAGAGAAAAAGAGGGAAGGGGAAGGGAACGAGAAACATCCATGTGAGAGCATAACTTTTTTAGCTGCCTCCTGTACACCCCCTACTGGGGATAAAGCCTTCAACCCTGGTATGTGTTCCTACTAGGAATGGAACCAGCAACCCTTTGGTGCATGGGGCGAAGTTCAATGAACAGCCACGTTGGCCAGACAGTGGTATTTTTAGTGCTGAGGCATAGGTCTGTCTGTCACCAGTGCATGAATGTTTAATGACTAATGTACATTTGCTTCTAGGACCCTAATCCTTATATCCTCTCCCCACTGTCTCATTGAAACCCCACCCATACCATGCTGGGCCAATTTGAGACCAGACACTATAGTATCTTGATTCCTCCAAAAGCTTCACTCACACTGTTCTCCTTGTCCTTTCTGCCCTTCTCTCCTATTCACTTACTGAAGCTCATTCACATCCTACTTTCCCTCTGTTTTCTCTCACTCTGAAGGAGACCTTCCAGTGAGAATTCTTAAGTTCTTGCTTTATATCGACATAGGATGTTTTCATATTTGCCTTATATTAGGTATTATTTACATAACAGCATCCCCTATTAATCTTGAGCTCATAGAGAAGAACGGGCAGTGTCTTATTGGCCCTGTTTCCCATAGTAAACCACACGGTGTATATAACCCACATGGCTCAAAAAATAGAATAGGTACCCAGTTCATAAAGGTGTCAGAGAATGTGGCCACCGGCATTTACCAGCTGGTATTCATTAGCATGTAAACTACAGAAGAAAAGAGGATATCTCTGTTAGTATTACTGTCATGTGGTATCTTTCCAGAATTGCTTGCCTGCTTTGTGGCAGCTCCGTATGGCCTCCTGTTCATGTTGCTGATACAATACACACACAGATTAATTTCTGCAGGGTGCTTTGGGGCTCTATTAGATTGTTTTTAATGACTAAACTAACATAACATGGAAGACCTTTTTATTGAATTTCTCAGAGTCAGAAGAGTTGGCAAGGGGATTTTTGTATGAGAGCCAGGGCTTTTTATTGTAAGTGGTGATTTCTCACATGGTCTAGTGAGAGAAGTCCCTTCATTTTTGCTTTGTAAAAGCCACTGCCAGGTTTTAAAAAAAACTTTTTTTTAAAAAAAAAAAAAAAAAAAAAAAAAAATGAGGAGATGGGATGTTGAAATATTTCTCTTCCTATTTATTTTGTAGGATATGTTCAATGGTGTATATCAAATACCGACTGTGAGTGAGGTACTACGCTGTCACCATCCATTTGTAATTTCATTTTATCCTCATACCAACCATAAGAAGTAAATAAGTAAACCAAGCATAGAAAAGAAAACCACTTAAGTGATTTGGAGAGCTTATGTCAGATTCCAAAGCCTATGCTTTTGAGCTATAGGTCAGATTTCCTAAGACGAGGTCTTGGAATGTTGTTAATGGTAAGACTTGACCAAGGTTATTAAAAAGAAAATAGCATGGCCCTAAACAGTTCGGCTCAGTGGATGGAGTGTCGGCCTGTGGACTGAAGGGTCCCGGGTTCGATTCCGGTCATGGGCATGTACCTTGGTTGTGGGCACACCCCCAGTGGGGGGTGTGCAGGAGGCAGCTGGTCGATGTTTCTCTCTCATCGATGTTTCTAACTCTCTATCCCTCTCCCTTCCTCTCTGTAAAAAATCAATAAAATATTTAAAAATATAACAAAAATAAAAAAAAAATAGCATGGGATCGGTTGTCTATTTAAGGATTTTTTTTTTTTTGGTAGTGGACTTTTTTTCTTCTTAAGTAAATATTCAGTTCCCAATTTGGAACAAATGTATGATGGATTATCACATAAATATGAAGATGACAATCAACCAAGTCCTGCCACTGAGAACTAACTAAAGGCAATGCTTGCATTGTGATTCAATAAGCACCACTTTCAGCTATAATCCTTATGAAATAACACTAGTTCCCCAACAACACAGTTCAAATGCCACCTTCCATGGTACATTAACTGGGAGCAGTTGTGAAAAATTTAGTTCTTGAGTCCACAAATCACCCATGAATAAATGGGCATCAAACAGTGATCAGTCACAAAACTCCTTTCAAGGATCGGTCAATCAATACACAGCCATTTCCATGTCACACACAGAAAGCAAAGCATGTAGTTACATTACTTCCTTGTCTCCCTATGATAAAACCTTGTGACGTTTTACATATTTGGGCCATCGAAAGAGAGAATTAGCCAGCAGGGAGGGGGGAAAGCGATATTAAAAACTATTTCTTCTAATTAATTTCCTTTTAATGTGCACGAATTCGTGTACTGGGCCACTAGTATGCATGTAAGAAGTTTGACTGAAGTTTCCTAGAGTTTTATAAGCATGGAGAAACAATTGCAATTTTAAATATAACCTAAGTTAAATATTTATTTGCACTCAGCAACATGAAAATAAAGAAAATATGATGCATTAACATAAGTAAAATAAAAAAGGTTTATGTCAGGGACAATATAGTCACTATTTTTTGATGAGAAGAGTGATGGAGCTATTTTATTTATCTATCTTTTTTCTCTTTTAAAACCTTTCTTAAGAAGCAATGATATCTCATATTATGTACACTTACACACATATGTGCACACAATACTCAAAGTGTAGGAAAAAATCTCTTCGGAATGCCAAAAAGAAGTTGGATATTAAAAGTGATTTATTTTCTTCTTTCAAATATGCTTGATTTAAATAATAATGTATTTATTATTTGAAAGTTCTGTTTGGTGCAATGAGGTAGTCATTGTAAATCGATCATTTCACTGAACCAATTTTATTATTATTTTTTAAAATATGTTTTTATTGATTTTAGGGAGAGAGGGAAGGAAAGTGGTAGAGAAATCGAAACATCAATTGGCTGCTGCATGCCCCTTCCTGGAGATGAGGCCAGCAACCCAGGCATGTGCCCAGACCAAGAACAAACTGGTGACCTCTTGGTTCATGGGTTGATGCTCAACCACTAAGCCACACTGGCAGGACCCAATTTTATTCTTAACTAAAGGGTTACCTCTGTGGTCCACTGAAGAGCCAACTCTTCTCTTGAGGGTGATTTCATTCAGAATCCTTCTTGGTAAATAGAATGGCATATTCTGACTATTTTTTTTCTGCCACCGCCTGGCCTTGGTGTAAGAAATCAATTCCATAGCAGCCATCGAAATCTTGTGCACTGAAAGGCATGTCCAAACTATGCTTCTCTCAGAATCTTTAGCACAACTGACCTTTTGTTCTTGCAGAAACAGGCTCAATTGGAACAAGAAGGAACCTGTCATGCCATTTCCCTGCTACAATATTCATTAGTTGGGGGGCATGCTCTTCAGCGTCTCTACTGAAGATTCTTGTTAAAGCCTCAAGAGTCAGCAATCTGCTCT
>NW_006295183.1:3702043-3704501 GCF_000327345.1 Myotis davidii | reverse complement strand
CAGTAACATTTTTTTCAGGATAACTAATTCTTAAATGAGCCTTTTCGCATGGCATAATCTCTTTACACTTTTAGATGCTGTTCTCTTCATAATTACTCCCTCATGACAGAAAAGACTATATTCCATAGCATGGCATTTAAAACCCTACAGGCCAGCCCTGTCTCACCTTCACCGCTTAGTCTGCTATCTGGGCGCAGCCATTATCAGAGTGGAAGCTTAGTCACCAGGACTCTGTTGCTCTGAGCTGGATGTGTTTATCCAGGAAAGGTGGGCCAAGGCCCTCCTAGATTCCAATCCTCTTGGAGAAAGATTGTGTTGTGTGTGTGTGTGTGTGTGTGTTTTCTCCCAACATTCTCCAAATAAGTTTGAAAACTGGTTTCAGGCTCTTCTCTTCACAAGTATATAAAACAGAATATCAAAGCACATATTTCAGGTCAATATACACGTTAGTGGAAATCATGCTTTAGACACTTGTATAACACATGTTATATTACATTATACATTTATTGACTTCATAGTATTTTCAGATAGGTTACATTGAGGGAAGGGATAGGGACACAAATGGCCTAAGGGCTGGGTGGAGGTGGGCAAAGGGGGGGGGATGGGGATATCTGTAATAGTGTCAACTATAAAAATAAAGGAGGGAAAAAAAGGAAGTAGGGGAAGGAAAGCTCTAATACCAACCTCTATAGGTGTTCTGGACAATTGGAACTCCAATGGAGACACTAGACAAAGTGGCCCCTAAGTTCCTACTTCTTTATCAGAGTTTTGACTTTTGACCTTACTTCAATACTTTGTATATAATAGTATGTGAATCTTTTGTACTTGTTGGCAAGGGGTAGGGGGAGACTTAGCTGAAATGCTTGCTGTGAGCTTCTGGGTCAACAGAATAATGGTTACTACTGAAAATTATCCTATCCCAAAGGAAGTGAAAATGTCGTCCTTGGGAGAAAAGAAAATTTCAAGACCTTTTCTCTCTTAAGAAAATGTCATTAATTTCAGCCATCTCTGTTCATTTTTGAAGGCAGCTGAATTCCATCAGATTCAGTCATGCCAAGCAGCAGGTTAAGGACAAAGTTAAGTATCTCACTACTTATGAAAGGTCTCCTTTTATTATGTCCAAGGAAAGCAGTATACGATTTCTAATTCAATCAAAACCAACCAGAATGTGTTCCTTCTCATTAGTATAAGCCAGGTCCTTCTGGCTATGCAGATCCTTAAATAAACCTTGAGTTTGGGTTTATGCAGTAGAAATATAAATCCAAAATGTGGAAATATCTTATATAAAGATACAAGAGCTATTAGAAATTGGTATACATTTTTAGCTGAAAATACTTGGATTTTTTTTTCTAATGCCACATAATAACTATAATTTTACCCGATGGAAGGTAGATTTGTTCTCACAAGTTTCAGCCTAGAAGCCAAAAGTAGACATGGGACAGAATCCAAAAATCAGCTACTTGCTGTTAAAGAAAAATTACACATTTTATTCAACCCACTAAAATAATATGTAAAATATTGTGTCAGGGTACTTCCTGTCTGAATTAAGTACCTAAATATGACAGGCTGCATTCAGACATAATATTGTTCTTAAAAGAATAAACATGCTTTTTAAAATTCCATAGCTTGGAACTTAAGATAGCAGTGCCCAAGAAAAATGAGTCAAAATGATGGCTTTCCCGGTGTTACTTGTTTTCCGTTATCATTCTCTAAAAATTTGTCCCAATCTCCACCTACGCACAACTTGGAATTGAAGAGTAAAGAAATAACATACACTCATTCAATCATTCATTGATCAGTGAGAATTACGTTCCAGATATTTAATAATATCTCACTTAACTGTCACAACTTTTCAAGGCAGTTATTATTACATATATTTTTTAATCAACCCCGTCTTTTGAAGGTTGGAGGGATTAAGAGGCTGAAGCACCAGAACGAGGTCACAGTTTTGTATGGAATAGCAAGGATTTAACAAAGTTTTGTCAGGCTCTGGACTTCCACCATAGCTGCTAATGAGTTTTCATAAGTCTCTCTTTGAAAAGAGAAACATGAAAACAAAAAAGTCAGTACAGAGAAAGGATATGAGAGCAGATTACAACCCAGTGACCTTGTAGCCTGTTTTCCAGCCAGCACAGAATCCCCGAGTAATTCTCAAACAATCATTCTGTACTTAACTATGCCTAAGCTTAAAACCATTCTACTTGTAATTATTTTTATTTTAGTCTCTTTGGTGCTTCCTTAAGCTTAACCAGAGGACTTTAAGCTGCTTTTGATGGAATATCCCCATCTAATTTTCCTTTCATGCCCTGGACTTTAAGAGAGAAGTCATTGAAGAACTAAGTAGATATCTAATTTTATATTTCCTATTCTCATCTGAGGACTGGCTCTACCAGCTGGCCTATATCCTGAGGCATTTGCCTGGTTAAATACATCCCTAATGGAGTTTATATATTTGATT
>NW_006295183.1:3694473-3701882 GCF_000327345.1 Myotis davidii | reverse complement strand
CAGGGTCAATTTGCATATTACCCTTTTATTATATAGGATTTTTTATTGATTCCAGAGAGGAAGGGAGAGGGAGAGAGAGGCAGAAACATCAATGATGAGAGAGAATTACTGACTGGCTGCCTCTTGAATGCTCCACACTGGGGACTGAACTTGCAAACCCGGCATGTGCCCTGCCTGAGAATTGAACCATGGCCTCCTGATTCATAGGTCACAGCTCAACCACTGAGCCACACCGGCCAGGCAGGGAGTTTATATCTTTATCTACTGCTTTACTTATCCATGCTGTGGGGGTTCAGAATGAGCCAACCCATGATGTGCCTGGGTGGTATGTGGATTATTTTGAGTTAAAGGCAATTTTGGCTTCAAGTTCAAGAGAAACCTCTGTCCCTCCTTTGACTGCCTAGAAGAATTTGAATTAAAAAAACCTTGCCCATATAATCTCTTTTGGAGCCACTTATATGGCAACCCAAACTGCTATTTACTAAACATCTGCTCTTAGACACAGATACCACTGTGGTTATTGTTGGGGGGAGGAGTTGGGGAGGTGGTGAAGTGTAAAGGGGGATAATGGGTGATAATGGGACAGAGATGACTTGGGGTGATGAATGCACAATACAGAGTACAGATGATATATTGTAGAATTGAAACCTGTATAACTTTGTTGACCATTGTAACCCCGATAAATTATAAAAAACAAAACCATCTGATCTTATCATTCTACAATGACCTTTTGAAGTACCAAAGGCACCTTACCTCATCCCTACCTCGGGATGGCTTTTATACCCATGTTCCCCTTCTGTCTTTGAACTCTGGGATTTCTGGCACTCTCATTTCGGGAGTTCCCATACATACATATGTATTAACTTTGGTATTTTCTCTTCTACTCTGTCTCATGTCTATTTGATTATTAAATGAGCCAGAAGAACCTTGAGCACATGTTCCTCCCCCACAATGTACTGCATGAAACATGAACTTAGGACCATGCCATTGACTATATATGTTTCCCTATAGAACATAAATAAGCTCTACCTTGCAGGTGAGAGACAGGAAGGACTGTGCATTGTGGATTTCCACTGCTGAAAATGGTCACAGTGTCAGAGAGTGAGACTCGCCTTCTAATCTGAGACAGGTGGATGGACATAGCCACCAGCATGCTAGGTTCATCATATGTAAAATGAGAACTATATTACCTACCTCCATGTAAAATGGAATTACTTAATAGAAGTAAAGGACTGAAAATAGTACCTTTTACGTGATTGCTATAGAAATATTCCATATCATTGTTTTGTTCAGGGTGAATAAAAGTTGGTACCTGAACTCAGGTGAGTATTGAGTACTAAGAAGGGGGTATTTCAAACTTGACCTCACCTTGCCACTTACAGAATGGCTGTTTAGAGAACAGGGGAGTTTGGTTTTAATAATTCAGGTTCAAAATGAAGTCAGGAAAGCAAACTTTCAAGTTGATATGGTGAACATCCTATTGGGAACATAGAGGCAGTTTAATGCTATTATATTTACACGTGGTCTTAAAGCAAAAAGATCTGTGCAATCACTGCTGTAATCCAGGTATCTATATCAAGTCTATATTTATTAACTGTACACACATACACGCAGTTTAAAACTATTCAATACTTTGCTATCTCTCTTTGAATGAAGATAAAAATATTTAGTATGACCTCCATCCCTATGGAATGATTTAAGTTCCAAGGCTCATCTCTTACAATTCGATCTTGGTTTCTGTGCTTCAGTCATTGTTCTCTCAGTTTTTACAGAACTCCATGTGACCTCCCTCCATAGGGCCTTTCTTATGCTGTTTCCTCTGTGGGAAATCTTCTCTGTTTTGTCTAGTTACTTATCTCCATTATTCACATTTCAGATAAAATATCATTTCATGAGGGGAGGCTTCCCTGACACCTAAGATAAAGCTAAGGTCCTATATGCTTATTAAACTTTGATGCTTTCCTTCATAGCAATTATTATGCTTTTGCTTCAAAGTCAGATAAGTCCATCTAAAAAAATAAGCTAGTTTTGTTAGTGTTTATATGAATATTAAAAGAAATGTATTTTAGAGGGCAGGATTCAGATGTTGGAAATATTAAAGTATGTTTGGAACACTAGGATATGTGAGTTTACTTTTTCAACTGTAAATCTTATAAAATTTAAATGTAGTTGTAGTGTTTTTAATAAAAATTTAGCATCTTAAATAAAATTTTCTGCAAGCTTAAAATACATACTGCATATTCAATTTACATATTGATTACATATTAAAAATGAAAATTTGTTATATTGTGTTAAACACAAACATATATTATTATAATTAATTGTATATGCTTATTTTTACATATTAACGGGCTACTAAATGTTTTAACTTTATTTTTAGTGTTGACACTATTACAGATGTCCCCATTTCTCCCCCTTGACCCACCTCCACCCAGCCCCCACCCTGCTGTTTGTGTCTACGGTTTATGCATGTACTAGTATGTTCTTTGGCTAATCCATATGCATTATAATCCATATTCCATTATTATTTTTATTTTTCAGCACTGGTCTAGACACTATTAAACATATGGCTAAAATATGGCAATTGATACTTAAATGATTATTTGGAAATTTACATGTTAGAATATTTGTTTCATTTATAAACAGTCTTTTCAATTCAGATTGAATTAGTCTATTTTTAACCACAAAGTTAAGGTTACTATATTGCAAATTATAGAATTAGTATTTTCCTTTTTAACACTAATTCTGATGATTTAGCACTGCTTTATCTACTACAATTGAGAAAATTGACATTCAAAGTTATGAAGGGTGTATAGTGGAAACTAAGCATATAGCAAAAGAGAGACAGTCTGAGTCTGTTTGGCTCAGTGGCTAGAGCGTCGGCCTGTGGACTGAAGGGTCCCGGGTTTGATTCCAGTCAAGGGCACATGCCTCAGTTGCAGGCTCCTCCCAGGCCTGGGCCCTGTGCAGGAGGCAACCAATCAATATGTTTCTCTCACATAGATGTTTCTCTCTGCCTTTCCCTCTCTTTTACAATCACTCTAAATATCAATGGAAAAATATCCCCCGGGGGGAGGATGGAAAAAAAAAAGAGAGAGAGAGAGACATTGACAAAGTGGCATAGGTAACATATCTGGTTAACTTCTTCTAATGACACAGTTGGATGGAGCTATTCCCTGGACCTTTAAAGTAAGTAACTAAAGTGAATCAGATATGCAATTACTGCATTGTGTTATATTGGGCTTAGAAATTGGCTAGGTCCTTCCTTTTAGGTTGAATTTTAGAATAATTCTTTTTACAAGCACAGGAAAGTTGATTGGCTTTATCACCATCAATTAACTTTTACTAAGGAATTATTAGAAATTTTTTATATGTTGGGCTTAGTGCAAGCACTTCTCATTGAATTTTTATAATTCTAGAAGGTAAGTTTCCTTATTACTCTCAACATACAGGTAAGAAAATAGGCTGTGCAATATTAAGTAATTTGAATAAGATTCAAGGGGCTAAAATATCAGTGGTGGTTTAGGTGGGCTTGCCATTAAAGGGAAAAAAGTATCATATGTAACATCTGCATACTTTCAGGCTCCACTCTTGGCACTAATATTTGTTATTTAAGACAACTACAATAAATCTTCTTTTTTCTAGCACCTAACAGAATATGTTAAAAGAATAATCCATTTGTGACTTTCACCTTAAAAGGTGTAATACTCGGGTTTTTCTGTAACGAAAGTCCATCCCAATGCTTCCACTTGGCCCCTCATCCAATCCAAGAAAGACACTGACCGTGTTGTCACACCCTTTACTGAGCTTCCTGCCTGAGCTAGAATGTTTTGTCATGAGGCATAACTATGCAACTACCATCAACAGATCAGAGATAGCACTTAAGTTAGCATACATTTTAGATTCTTTTACAAAAATGTATTTTTATTGTTGAAAGTATTACAGATGTCCCCTTTGTTTCTTTGTGGTTTTTTTTTTCCCCACTGACCTTCTCCAGCCTGTACCCACCCCTCCAAAGCCTTCACCACACTATTGTCTGTGTCTATGGGCTACGCATATTCCTATATAATAAAAGGCTAACATGCAAATTGACCAAATGGTGGAACCACTGGTCACTATGACACACACTGACCACCAGGGGCAGACACTCAATGCAGGTGCTTCCCCCGGGTGGTTAGTGTGCTCTCACAGGGGGAGTGTCACTCAGCCAGAAGCCAGGCTCATGGCTGGCGAGCGCAGTGGCGGTGGAGGGAGCCCCTCCTGCCCCCGCAGCAGTGCTAAGGATGTCTGAATGACATCCTTAGCCATCATTTAGACATCCCCCAAGGACTGTGAGAGGGCGAAGGCTAGGAAAAAGGACCCTCCCACCCCTTTGAGTGCACGCATTTAATGCACCAGGCCTCTAGAATGCATATAAGTTCCCCTGCTAATCTCTACCCCCTTACCCACCTCCACTCCCACCATTCTTGATCCAATATGACAGGTCTATGAAAATCTTCTGGGACCAGTAAGAAGAAAGAAAAAAAATGTGTAAGTAGGAGGAGGAGTAAGGGAAGTCAAACCATAGCTTGTAAAGCAGGAGACCACTGTCTGGTTTCCTGACACTCTCTTCTCTTCTGAGAACCCTGACAGATAAAAAGAAAGACATGAAGAGGCAAGGGTCAAGAGACCAACACACTGCAGAATTTAAAATGCTGAGGTATCCAAGCAACACACAAGGATTTTTCTTCTTTTTTGATGAGAAGGTGTTAAGGTTAAAGCCAAGGCAGATACGCTGCTTGCCTCCTGGCCCATTATGTCCTATGTCTGCAATTATGAGAACTGCCCAGTCCTTCCACAGGGGATTTAACAGTTGAAGTGTTATTCCATCTCTCTCATTTTCTGTGAATGTGTGTGTCTGTAGATGTGGATATTATACTGATGTCATTCCCATCTTGAGTCTTTCTATTTGTTGCTTCTTCTGCCTGAAATTCTTTCTCCCTATGATCTTACAGATCTCAGATTAAATGTTACAGCAATGGGAATACTGAACTCCACAACACAAGGGGTCTTACATGTCTTGTTTACTGATAAATTGCCCTGTGGTTAACCTGGTGCCTGGTACACTGTAAGCCCTCAAATATTTTAAAAAGGCATGGATACAGCAAATTAATATGCCTAGGAAATCAGAATAGGTATTCCTCTAAAAGATAAAAGCAGAATCTTTCTCTTTATGACTGCATCTGTACAAAATGAATGACAGACTTTATAATATTAAATAAAAAAATAAAAAGACATGAATAGCTATATGAAAGGATATTCATGTAGATGAAATTTTTCAGATTTTAAAGCTCTTTTAACACATACAAAATTATGAAAAAGCCATAGAAGATTAATACTTTATTGTCCTTAATTTTTAGTTGAGTAAATGAAGGTTCAAATTACAAGACAACTTGCCCAAAGTAATTCAGTAGGCAAGTGAGAGTAGAAGACTTCTCATTACAAACCCTTCATGCTCTTTCTACTACAACAAGGAAGGAGGTAATAGGACTTTGTCTGCGTCTACTCTGTAGATATGGGTGGATCAGAACTAAAATTTTATAACCCATGTTTTGGCCCTTATTCTCACTGCCCCAGGAGTCTTGAGATCCTAAAATATTAAAAAACTTATAGTTCCTGATATGTACCTTATATGTTCCATTCTTTTATAGTGTTATATGTATATTCTCTTCTCTCCTTCCCAAATGTTTTTCTCCCCTTCCTTGTCTTTAAATGTCCTATCTCACCAAATCTTTCTCTAGATAGACTTTCCTGAATCGCCCAGGAAGCATCAATCACCCCTCTTCCCCTCACTCATCTCTGTCTATTGTGTCTGGTACCAATTCCTACTAGTGGATTTTCAAATTTTATTTTGCTCACAGAGCTTCTGATCTCCTCGCTGGACAGAATGCATGCTTTAGGTATTTGTGAATACACAATGCATGACATTTGATGTTAAAAGGTTGACGTCAACCATTTGAGCATAGCAAAAGCCCAAAATGTGATTGTATTGTGTGGCAAGTCGTTCTTTTTGTTTGCTTGTTTTTCTTTATTTCATTCTCAGCAATCTAACACATCTCCACTGAGTAACAGAGAAAAAGCCTAACTGTGTAAAATAGAGAAATAGGTAGGATATAAGGTAGTAATTAACCTCTTCACATGTGTGCCCAACAGCAATCTTCCACAAGAGTCAGGCAATTTGCAATGAAAATGAAGTGTAGGACATAAAAGAAGAAAGATTGATCCCATAGAAGCTCAATTTCACAAACACCTTTGGGCATTTCCAATAAACACTGGTTGTTAATATACATTTATAATTTTCTTTCTTTTAAATTTCTTTCTAAATTGAAGAACAGATTCCTGCAGGCTTTGAAAGGGAATTTTTTCCCCTAAATTACAGGGTAATTTTCTCCACTCCAATTGAGCTATATAATCAGAGATGGTCAAAACATTGCACTAGGAAGCATAATAGAAAATGAATTCAACAAAACTATGACTTCATGGACCCATGGCTACAAAGAGGAGTCAGAAATGAAAATGGACTTTAGCTGTATTTTACTTGGGGGAAAATCCATTTCTTTACTGTATTCATGGAACTTTCAAATTATTGTCATTGAAAATACATTTTAAATGGTATATTTTTCCATAGAAGACCCTTTGAAATCTGGACCCTTAGTGAGATGTACTTCACCTGTTCTTATTTCTCACCCCCAATGCTAATTATAACAAAATGAGACCCACGAAACTGAGCACATATATAAGCTAAAGTATCCTTCAGATAGATTTCCTGGGAAGGTGAGTTTTGACTTATCAGCTGAAAGATGAGATGGAGCTGGCCAAATGAAGAGCAAAGAATGGAAGAGGAGGGGTTGGTGGACAGAGGTCCATTTTAGATAGGTCAGCATGCAAACCAAGCATTTCTTCACCCAGAAAATTCTTATATTTCAAATGTCAAACAGTCATGTAAGATACAGATGTAGATAGAGAGATATAGATAGATTTAACTTCATGCAAAGTCTCCATTCTGCATATTGTCTTAACTCTAAAGCCATACACATATGTTGTTGGCTTTCTCTTGCTAGTACATTTTCCCATGGCCTCACTCCTTTAGTTTTGGCTAATAGCTACTCTTCCTTTCAGATTTAAGTTCAAATATCATGTACTCTAGAAGGTTTCTGTTACCCTTGAGTATTAGCATATATGAGTTTTCTTTTTTATTCTATTAATCTTATTTCTATATTTAAACTAGATAAACATGTATCAGCACTCCAAGTAAGTAAGGAAGATATATGAGCAGTCCCATGATCATTGTAGCATTATTCACAATCATCAAGGTATGGAAACAATTTAAATGTCCATCAACAGATGAATGGATAAGGAAAATGTGAAAT
>NW_006295183.1:3693319-3694361 GCF_000327345.1 Myotis davidii | reverse complement strand
ACGCAACAGCATGGATGAACCTTGAAGACAAAGCTTAGTAAATTAAGACAATCAAATAAAGACACATACTACATGATTCCACTTACATGAGATTTCTAAAGTAATCAAATTCACAAAATCAGAGTGACATCTTTGATTACAGGGAGCAATGGGCCAGGTAAATGGGCAGTTACTAATCAACGAGCATGAAGTTTCAGTTAAGCAAGATGAGTAAGCCCTAGGGGTTTGATGTAGATCATCAAAGCTATAGTCAACAATATTGTATTGTACACTTAAAAATAGTTAAAAATGACACATATATTGTGTTCATACAACAATAAAATGAAAGTTGTTTTTTTTGTTTTGGTTTTTAATGGGAAAAGATAATTATTTCCAGAAAAAGTAGCAAACGTACCAGGAGCAGGGATATATCAGCACATGTGTTCACGTGAAACAACCAAACAGAAAATGGTTTATAACAGTGATGGCAAACCTTTTGAGCTCGGTGTGTCAGCATTTTGAAAAACCCTAACTTAACCCTGGTGCCATGTCACATATAGAAATTTTTTGATATTTGCAACCATAGTGTGTCATAGGTTCGCCATCACTGTTTTATAACATAGTGCACAAGGTAGGATATTGCCCAGAAGTTATGACAGGAGATTCTGTTCTATATTTTCTGGAATTGACAAATCCAGCCAATATTTCCAGTGATAAGGAAATGGTGATCAGTGTAATAATAATAACAACAACAACAACACAAGTTATTATATCAGGTGATAAGTTGACTAGACATTGCAGTTGTAGTATGCGTGCGGGGAGGTAACCAATGCAGGGGCTGCAGGGAGGAAGGAGGCTCTTATATTCTCTCCGCAATGGTTGCCTTTGCCGAACTGTCCCTCTGTTCTTTGATGTGGTTAGTCAGGCATAAGAGGACAAAAAAAAATAGGAAAACTATCTATGCTCCATCCTGATCACCAGAGCCCCGGATCTTGAGTATAGAACTTGCTTAAAAAAACACCTCTGAGTTATGTGTTTTCATAATCCCACACAAAAAAAATGG
>NW_006295183.1:3691448-3691952 GCF_000327345.1 Myotis davidii | reverse complement strand
TGCCCGGGCTGGCCCTGCCCATGGCCCCTTGCCCCAGCCATCCAGCCCCCGATGGCCCACATCGGGTAGGACTGGCTGGACCCCACCAGTGCACGAACTCATGCACCGGGCCTCTCATGTTTAATATCTTGTTTATATGCAACATTTTATGCATGAAATAAGATGGATATATTTTCCCAGTGATTGTATTTATTTGATGAATCCATTCTTGTGCTCAGTCAGTCAATAAACTACTTCTTGCGCATATGTGCCAGTCATTGTGCTCGGCACAAAATACCAAACCAGCACAAGATCCATTTCCTCCAGGAAATCAAGGTCTTGAAGGAGAGCAGGTATAGAAATAGAAAATCATGATAATAACTGTGTGAGAAGCACCATGATTAAAGTAAACACACAGCAATAGTAATGAGGAGGGACTCCCCCTGTCTTGTGCTGAGTGTCTTTGAGAAAGGTCTAGGAAAAAAAGAACCAGTTTTGAATTGGGCTCAGTAAAAAAATCTGGGG
>NW_006295183.1:3689110-3691153 GCF_000327345.1 Myotis davidii | reverse complement strand
GTCCACAGGCCTATGCCCTATCCACTGAGCCAAACCGGTCAGGGTGAGTTTAACTTTTAAAAACAAATCTATACTAATAACAGGGTAATATGCTAATTAGACTGGGTCAACTGAACATCTTCCGTATGTCTGACTTCCTTCCATACAAAGCCACGAAGGTGGGGGCTGAGGTAGATGCAGTTAGGGGCGATCAGGCCGGCAGGGGAGAACAGTTGAGGGTGATCAGACCGGCAAGGAAGCAGTTAGGTGGTGATCAGGCCAGCAGGAAGAGGTGGTTAGGGGTGATCAGGCAGGCAGGCAGGCAAGCGGTTTGGAGTCAGCAGTCCTGGATTGTGAGAGGGATGTCCAACTGCCTGCAGGATCAGACCTAAACTGGCAGTTGGACATCCTCGAGGGGTCCCAGATTGGAGACAGTGCAGGCTGGGCTGAGAGACATCCGCCCCCATGCACAAATTTTGGGAACCAGGTCTCTAAAATATATATATATGAATGAAAGTGGATCTAGAAATTTTATGATGTTCCTAGAATTTATAGAATTTCATTTCCAGAAATGGTAAATTGGTTAATCAAAAAACAAGGATTAGGTTTGCAGTTAAGATGGTGTCCTTAGTCTTTCTGTCCCATTTCAGGGCTGATTTTAGAGTGAGCTTAGCTTTCTCTTGTTTCCATCATGGTCACGTGGTGGCCCATCTGAGTACTGTTCACACTCTGTGAAACTTCTCTATGTTCAGTGGGGGATACTGCTGACCTGCTAACTCTGAGCTGTCAGCAAGCAGCTGCCAGCTTTCAGGACCATTTTATGAAATGTTATTTTCTCAGGACACTACATGTCATTGAATTATTCTTATATATAAAATATGTGTATCACTCCAATCTTAATTTTTTGCTTTTTATCATCTGCAATGCTGCAGAGAATATCCATGCATATCCACAAAGTTGGAATTTCTCAGTAATAGAGATATGCGAATTAAAATGATTAAATGCTGCCAAATTCCTATTCAACATGTCTTATTTGTTTAAAATCCTTCCAGCACTGTAAGAGACTTCACTTCACATTGTATTTGTCCAATCAATCAATATTGATAGCCTTTTTGTTTGCCAATCTAATGGCATATATACATACATAGTGTAATCATCACTCATTACCATTCTCCTGATTAAAAGCACTTATTTACATGTTGATTCTCTCACTGGAGTTTTTTTCTCTTCTGTGAATTACTTATTCTTTTTGTAAACATTGATTTTAGAGAGAGAGTAAGGGGGGAGGGAGGAAAACATCAACGTAAGAGAGAAACATCAATCAGTTGCTCCTATACTTGCCCTGAACTGGGATCAAACCAACAACCTTTTTGGTGTATGAGACAATGCTCCTATCAACTGACCTACCCAGCCAGGGCCTACTTCTTTCTTTATTCAAATTTCCTTTGATTATTTTTCTCCATATCCATTTTTAAGTCATTCTTATATTTTATTAAAGCAAGTGAATTACTGGTAGGTAATATCTCCATTTAGATTGTTATATCTTTTTAGCGCTAATTCACATTATTTTCTCAAGAGTTGGGGTTTTTTTGTTTTTGTTTTTTTTTAAATATACTAGTAAAATCGGGGGGAATAAAAAAAATCACAATTTCTAGAGAAAAACGTGTCCATCTTAAAAAAGAATGTTAAGAAAAGACATGCCTTAATTTGCAAAGGTAGGTAGATAAACAGATATTGTATTGAGCCTTCTAAAAAGGAAGGAACTCTTACCATTTGCAACGGCATGGATGGAACTGGAGAGCATTATGCTAAGTGAAATAAGCCAGTCAATGAAGGAAAAATACCACATGATCTCACTTATTCATGGATAATTGAGACCATTATAAACTTTTGAACAATAATAGATACAGAGGCAGAGCTGCCTCAAACAGAGTGTCAAACTGCAACAGGAAGGCCGGGGAGGGTTCGGGAGCGGGAGGTAGGGGGGTAAGAGATCAACCAAAGGACTTGTATGCATGCATATAAGCATACCCAATGGACATAAGACACTGGGGGATAGGGGAT
>NW_006295183.1:3685433-3688550 GCF_000327345.1 Myotis davidii | reverse complement strand
GCTTCCTTTCTTTCTGAGAACATAGCCTTTAAAACCTCAGATCCAAGTGGGAAGCACTTCCTCTTTTTAAGCCCTGGATCCTAACCTCACTCTGGCTCAGAGAGACCATGGGACCAAGAAACAAGTGTTTGTAATGAACGCCGATGGTTCTACATAGCTTTGGTGCTATTATATTTTGGTAAAATCATGCTTTTCTGTTTATAGGCTTCCCAACATGGGCTTGGAAAACCTGCAATATTTTTTTCCAATCCTTGTGTTTTTGGGTTTGTTTTTTGTTTGTTTCAATGCATTAGGACATGGATATTGTTTGTTCTGACTTAGCCTAGCTTGCCACTACCACTATTATAAATCGAAGTTATTCCATCCATATTTTCTACTCCATGTTTTCCTGACTTACTCGTGTGGAAATAAACTGTGATTTTTGTAATGCTAACTCATCAACTTCAATACCTTCTCTCTTTTACAGCCGAAAAACAGTTTCCCTAACAGAGGTGTGAATTACACAAGGACTGGGACTATTGAATTGCCATAGAAAACCCTGCAGACCAATCATGAAGGAATTATGGCTAGTTATTTTCAATTTGGAAAAGGTTGTTTACTTTTATTTCTTGACATCTATACACATTCACATCATCACCAAGTTTGTCGATCAGATCTCTCTGTACGAGAGTAAAGCCAATACCGTGTCTATCCTCCCCCAACCATTAAACCTGAAAAATAACCCCAGAGTGTTCATCTAAATTACTTGCTTTGATGAAATAAATCAATGCATAGCATAATGTCTGGAACACATCAGACTTTTAATATATATTTGCTGAGTGAATCAAAATGTTAAGTTGTACCTGAAAATTACCCAGCATATGTCAGATAAAATTTAATGGTCAGCTTGTCAAATTGCTGTTGGATGTTTATAATTTATTTAAGAAAATGGGTACTTAAAAGGAAGACAATTAAAATCTTGCACAAATCTACATCTATTTGTATCCATATTTTCCTCTCTATAAATCATTGGCAATATTTTATTTTGTTTTTACACAAGTTCTTAAACACATGAATTAACACTGAATGTGATTCCTACAAAAGTGAAAATTGAATTCTCTCTGGGGAGTATGTTTACCCTTCTTATCAATCCTCAGCTTTTAAAATGGAATGTTAAGTTCATTTTGGGGTGCACCCAGGTGTGTGTGAACGTGTGTGTATGTTTAATAAATTTCAATGATACAAAGGCAGCCTGGGTGGTGTGGCTCACTGGTTGAGTGTTGACCTATGAACCAGGGGATCACAGTTCAATTCCCATTCAGGTCACATGCCCAGGCTGTGGGGGGTCATGCAGGAGGCAGCCAATAATGATTCTTTCTCATCATTGATGTTTTTATCTCTCCCTTTCCCTTCCTCTCTGAAATCATAAAAATATGTTTTAAAAAATGATACAAAGACAAATTGAGCAACACATCATTGCTTTAGGGAGTGGTTTAAAAAAATTTATAAAGAAGCAGTTAGGAGACATTGTTGTGCTGCATAGTTTCCATGTACCTCTTCCATATTTATTCTTCCTCTCTCCACCACCATCTGCCCTCAGAGGCAGAATGAATGGATGGCACCTGCAGAATCATGGCATGTTGCTGTGGTTTGGCTTTGGGAGACGGAGCACTGGCTGAGCAGAGGGAGGGCAGCAAGTGAGTGGACACACAAGAAGCCATAGTAGAGATCAGGCTACTTGGGGCAAATGTCCCTGGAGCCACACCCTGATAGGAACAATTTGAACCGTGTCCAGCATGGCCATGGGTGAACCAGAGGAAGGGTGGTGAAGGATTAAAGAAGACAGACAAGATAACACAGTACAGTTGGGACCAGGTGGATCACTGTGCCTGGATGAGGAAACAGTGACACTGCCTGTAAACTGAAGCTTTATTTTATAGTCAGATCACACAAGGCAAAACAAGGGCAATATGTTTACAATGTTCTTGCGGATTTCAAATCTGCTTCTTTCCTGTTGTTGTCATTCGCTCAACTCTATCAAGCTTTGTTTAGGCAGCACTTGCTGTACCCGCTGCAGCCCACATCCCTTAGCTACCTAGGACTGCAGAGTCGGACTATAAGGTCAAGCTTACAACCATAGGCTTTTGGCTATAATTGTGCTGGGAGGGCTTTGCCCTGCAAGCTGGGACTTGTATGTAGCTTTTCCACAAATCAATCCAAGGCTTGAACCTGTCCAAAGGCTGCAGCCACTCTCCACAACAATTAAATGGTAATTTTTTTTAATCCTCACTTGAGGATATTTTTCCACTGATTTTTAGAGAGAGTGGAGGAGAGAGGGAAAGACAGACAGAAATATTGATGTGAGAGAAACATCGATTGGTTGCCTCCTGCATGCACCCTGACCAGGGCTCAGGGTAGGGAGGAGCCTGCAACCGAGGTATGCGCCCCTGATCAGAATTGAACCTGGGACCCTTCAGTCCACAGGCTGATGCTCTATCCACTAAGTCAAACTGGCTAGGGCTAAATAGTAATTTTTTTATTAACTGTTCAAGGCTGAGTATGGACTAAGGTGAGAGCGAGAAACTGTTGCAGGAGGCAGTTTTGGGAGCCCCAAATTTTCCTGAGTTTTACCTCTAAGGTTTCACCCTAATAGCCTCTCCTGGTGAGGAACCAAAACAATCTCTTGTGATTTTGGCAAGAAGAAAGGAAGAGTAAACATTGTGAAATATTTCTTGAGCATTCTCTGCAACAAAAGGCTGCTCTCCAGAGATAGGACCTTACTAGAGCCTTATGCCAACCGGGGTAAAGGCATTTCTTTCATTAGAGCTTTCTGTCTCAACGATGATGGGAAAATATAAGAACTGCTAATGAAAGCCAGAGCCTAGGGACACAAGTTCACTAAAGACAGATTTAATCATAAGATTGTTAAAAATATTTACAAAATAATTGTAACATTTATAAGAAAAGCTGAAAACTTAGTTTACCCTATAAAATATTGAGGGAGGAGGAGAAGGAGAAGGAGGAGGGAAGGTTGAAGGACTCACACTATCCTTTTCCAAGATTTACTATAAAATTACCATAGTCTAGACAATATAGTCTTGTTGAAATAATGTACTCATATATCAATGGAACAGAAAC
>NW_006295183.1:3671920-3685283 GCF_000327345.1 Myotis davidii | reverse complement strand
ACATATATATATATATATATTCAACTGATGTTTGACTAAGGAGCAAAGCCCATTTCATAGAAAAATTATAGTCATTTCAACACATAGTGATGGAACAATTGAACATCTATGTGCAAAATATGGAACCTAGGCAAAGACTGTATACCATTTATAAAAATGAAATAAGAGTATCATAGATCTAAATGTTAAATGAAAAATGATAAACTATTTATGAGAAAACATGAAGAAAGTCTTGAGGATCTTGGGTCTAGTGACCAGTATTTATATACAACAGCCAAACCATAGTGCTAGAGAGCAAAACTTAATAAGATGGCCTACATTAAACTTGTAAATTACTCCTTGGGAAAGACACTATTAAAAGAATGATGAGGAACCACCGACTAGGACAACTTATTTGTCAAAACATATCTAATAAAGGACATGAATCCAAAATATACAAAGACCTCTTAATAATCAACAAGAAGGAAAATAATAGGCAAAAGATCTGCATAGACACCTCATGAAAGAAGATATGCAGATGGAGGGAAAAAAGCATCATGTTCCATTAGTGACTTCCAGTTCAAACAATGACACATCACTTCCCAGCTATTAGAATGGCTACCGATCTGAAAAACCTGACAAAATCTACTGATGCAGAGGATGGGGAACAATAGTAATTCACATTCTTTTCTGGTAAGACTGCAAAATGGTAAAGCCACTGTGAAAAAATAGTTTTTCAATTTCTTATAAAGCAAAATACAGTCTTAACTGATGACCCAGCAAACACGCCCCTAGGTATTTATCATTCTTAGTAGAAAACTTATGTGCACATAAAAACTGCATGAAAATGTGAATGAAGCCAGTCTAAAAAAGCTGAATCCTTTATGCTCTCAATTACATGCCTTTTTGGAAAAAGAAAACTACAAGAATGGTTAAAAAATTAATAATTGGTGCCTCCCATGGGTTTGGGAGAAGGAGGTGGAGTTGTAGAGATGAAACACAAGAAATGTATTAGGTGAAATTCTTCTATATGATACCTTAATGGTTGATTCATAACACTGCATTTTCTAAAACCCACAGAACTTAAGACAAAGAGTAAACCATAATGAATACAAATTTTAAAAAACAATTTAGAATTTCATGGGATCGTGGATGTAATACATCATGTGACAAAAGTCTAACTTTATTACAAACATGCAATGCAATCTCACTGAAGGATGTTGACCTAAGTAACTTTGGATATGAGTGGAGTCTTAAGTTAATAGGCAAAGTGAACTGTACATAAGCAGTATCCTGTAGTTAATAAAATGGTTTACCGTGAGAATAAAGGTTAAAAATGTATACCACCTTACATAGATACTAGAAATGAGCAATTATGTAAATAAAATGGCCGATGGTGGGAGACAGATTCCTCACTGTTGGAGTGGAAGGTTACTGATACACAAGAAGGTGATAGAATGATCCATGTGGTAATAGATTTAAGTTGGAGATATTAATACAAAGTCATATTTGGCTTAATATAGATGTAGATATGTACATATAGAAATATATATCAGTATACACACATATATTTCCATGCTCTATCAGCTGAGAATGTCTAGAAGCATCAGTACTCCAGATCTGGGTTTCAAATACCATAAGGTGAAGAGAATAGCCAAAGAACATATACCCATAACTCATAGACACAGACAGCATTGTGGTGATGGCCAGAGGGAAGGAGGGGTGGGGGTTGGGTTGAGGTGGCAAAGGTTGGGGGGGGGCATCTGTAATAGTATCAACAATAAAAATAAAGTTAGCACCTCCCTCAAAGAGAACACACAAGAAAACAACAGGTCCTTGGAGGAATTGCAGATTTTAGAAGATGAAAGGAATTGTACAAGGTAAGCTTGGAGAATCTTGTAATAAGAAAGGGTAAGAAAGGGTTAAAAAAAGACACAGTAAAAAGTAATAAAAGGGCCCTGAACAATGGTAGTATTTCAAACAAAAACAATTCCCAATGTCCAAAGCTGGAAGTTTTGAGAAATAAAATAACTATAGTAAGACTGTATTATAACCCAAAGTATAAAATAAAAATCAATGAGTCCAGACCGACATAAATAAATCTCTGAATGAGTAAATAAATGGAAAGAGCAAAGGGACAAATATCCTGTATAGGAGAATTTCACGTAATTTATAGCTACTCTACCCTCCAGGAGGTGGGATATAACTCCCTACTCCTTAAATGTTATGACTTCTTTCCTAGGAGTACAGCAGGAAGAAGCAGAGGAAAATAGAAACTACAAGCTCAGCTGAGTGATCAAGATCCACATCTATGGTGATAATCATGTTTATATAGAACCTTTATATGTGATTAAAATGGAATTTACTCTGTGATATTCTTCCACCAAACCCACAATCCCACTCTAATCATGAGGAAAACATCCAACAAATCCAAATTTAGGAACATTCTATATAATACCTGACCAGGACCCTCTCGAACTCAAGGTCATCAAAAACAAGGAACATCTGAGAACTTGTCTACAGAAAAGAGGAGCCTAAAATGACATTATTATGAGTAAATGTAATGTGATATTCAGTATGCAATACTAAAACAGAAAAAGAACAGTAGGTAAAAACTAAGGAGATTGGAATAAAGTAGAGACTTTAGTTAATGCATCAATTAACTGTGACTAGTATTGCCAAAATGATATAAAATATAATAAGATATATCAGGTGTGGGGTTTATGGCGACTCTCTTTACTACCTCAGCAAATTTTCAATAAATCTAAAACTTTTATAAAATTAAGTTTATTTTAAAAGATTAGTGGGTTGATACTAAAGCCATTATGATACATGGTACACAGTTAACAGTACATTCTGTAGGTTGTGATGATATGAGATAATCCAACTTAACCATTGCTATTTCCTTTTAAAAATAAATGTTTCTGTAATCTAGGAAATCCAGCCATGCAGTTAGGAGGTGATACGGATATACTGAGTTCAGAATTTGATAACGCCAACATGCTAAGCCAGCAAGAGAAGATGTGTTTTTTTAATAAGTGCAAGTGGAATAACTAGTTAGGATTTTAGAGAAAGAGCTGCTATAATATACATTTCAGTAAACATAAGATTCAAGAAAAATAAGAAGCCTTAAATTACTAAGAAAATGTGCTTGACATTTTTTATTTCAAACATCTTACTTTGGAGAGCCCCTTTATAATAATGACAGAAAAGCAAAGGGCCATGGCACATAATTCAATTCTATCAACATGTAACTCATTCATATGTCAAAATTCTACTATCAAAGTAAAAACAATGAGCAAAGCTGATTTTCAAATGGATAATGAGCTAATATACAGGGTGGGCAAAAGTAGGGTTATAGTTGTTTGGCAAATAATACAATAAATAATAAAGATTAATACAAGATTAAACTGTGTTTCATGTTCTTACAACTGTATATATACTTCCCCCACACTCGCCCATACACATAACAATAACCATTAAAACGATAAAAATTGTGTGTGTATTCTCTTTGTGTGTGTATTATTCTCCCTTGGATATTTAGTTTACCATTCCCTACTCCCTCTCCAATTGCTGTTTCTTCCCCAGGCCATACTATTATTCTTGCGATTACCCTTGTCAGTTAAAGGAAAGGAGAAGGTATATATTTACATTTGTTGACCAAACTTTTTTAAAAAGCAAGCAAAATACTCAGTGAATTTTCAAATTAAAAGTGAACAAACAAGAAAATAAAACTTAGCAAGCTTCCCTCTGAATTATTTCAGGCCTTATGTCTGAGTGTTTTTATTATTCAGAAGCAGAAGACATCGAAAATTCATGAGAAAAATAGCACTGCACCTTAGACATAAGAAGTTAATTTAAAAACCTTAAATGTCCCCCAAGCATTTTTTAAAAAGAAGTCAAAAATTTAAGATAGGATGTATGTGAAAATGCTAAATTAAAAATCGGGGGATGGGAAAACAGAGGAAAGCCTAGGAGATGCAAAGGAAAATGATGACTATGTTTTCAATGTATAAGATTTTAATTGCCAATTAAATTTTAATTTAAAAAATTAATTCAGGAAAGATATGAAAATTTCAGAAAATTTTAAACCTGAACACTTTCAATAACTATAAAAACATTAAATCTTTGATAATAGAACTTAAAAGGGAATGCAAAAATAGTCAATAATATAGCAATGGGGGAAGAGTAATCAGATGACAGAACCAAAATAGAGAGAAGAAAAATTCCCAGAATCAGACATTAATATTAGATTAGAAGGAGCTATAAACAGTGTAGTTAGAACTAAAAATGGAGAAGATACACAGAAAAAAGAGCAGGAACAAAAAGGGCCAGGTGTTCCTGCTATTTCCAAATTCAACCACACCAGCCCCCTCTTTCTGTTTGCCGTTTCAGAACACCATTTCCCATAAACCCAGCACAACTACTGACTAATGATATTTACAAGTGCATTTTCCTTTCATAGATCTTGCTCTTTTGGCCTCCAGGGAGCTGGCTTTCATTCACCTTAGGCCTCCGGTTACTCAGACCCTCAGTAACTTTCCCTGACCCCCGTCACCAGACTGCACCACGTATTTTATTCTTTACACCTTCTAATAGCACGCACATGCCGTTATATGGACATATTGATTTCATGTATGGTGATTACTGTTGTCATTGAGATTGTGCATAAGTTAGTTTTATTATTTCATTCCTGTCCGCTCCCCTATCCAAGGCTATGTATTGCTTGCTGCAAAACTTCCAGATTGCAGTGTGCCAGAAACAGAGTAAGTGCTCTGTATGTTTTGTGTGTATGCTTTTTAAATTGTATTTCTCAATTACAGTTTACATTTAATATTATTTTCCATTAGTTTCAGGTGTAAAACATAGCAGTTAGATAATCATATACTTTACAAAGTGTTCCACCTGATATTTCCAGTACCTACCTGGCACCATACAGAGATACTACAATATTATTGACTATATCCCCTGAGCTGTGCTTGGTGCTGTTTAAATGCCTACTATCATCAGATACTTTAACATGGTGATATACATTAAGGATATCCTAGAGGGGACATTTTCTAAATTTATTCAGAAATGCATTCTGTGCTCTTTTGTTTACTTGGTCAGAGGTTTCTATTCTCCATGATGCGCGCGCGCGCGTGCACACACACACACACACACACACACACACGCGTGTGTGTGTGTGTGTGTGTGTGTTTTCAATTAATCTCACAAACAAGTGATGATTTAAAGTGAAAATATCACTGGCCTTGGTGCTTACAAGAGTTACTGTAAGAATCATGTTATTTCACATCTCCCATCATGTGTTTGGGCAGCAATCTCACCAGTCATCATGATTGACAAATTTATTATCGCCACACAAAACAACAGTCAGATAAAATATCCTCCACTTACTGAATGCCTACCATGCATAAATCCCTGTGCCAAGCACTAAGAATTCATGATATATAAGCCAAAGAGCCAGCTCCTATTGCCTCCATATCACAATCAGTTAAACCCACCCATCATACATGTACAGAACAACCTAGGCCACACATAGGTGAGGAACTCAGGACAGACACAGCCAAAGGACCTGTGCTTTCCACTTGTCAATGTTGCTTCCCTGAACTACTTTTCCCAGCAGAAAAGAGGTGAGAGAGCCTGCGTCCAAGGCATTGGTAGAGATTACATATATACAATATGTGATATGTGATGTGTGATGTGTGATATATGGTACATGATATATGATGCATGATATATGATATTGAACATACTAGGGGATCAATCACTATCAGTTGAAAACAAATTCTCACCCAAGGACATATCTTGTATGTGTTTTCTATCTATATGTCAATGGACCTT
This sequence comes from Myotis davidii, assembly GCF_000327345.1. Lineage (NCBI taxonomy): Eukaryota > Metazoa > Chordata > Mammalia > Chiroptera > Vespertilionidae > Myotis > Myotis davidii. Next base: position 3,679,460 of record NW_006295183.1, on the reverse strand, counting down.
ACCATGTTGGAAACCCCATTAAGATAGGAATACCTCAAATTTCCAACAGCAAATGCAGTGTCAGTGGTTGAGCTTGAAGTCAAGACTGAGGTAATGACTGATAGAGGCAGTAGACATGCAGTCCAGCTGTTCAGCACGCATTCCCCAAGCGCTGTGAGCAAGGCAATATGGTAGGGTTATGGGAAACCAAGAGGTATCCACACCTCAGGAAAAGAAGGTCTGTTACATGGTTCAGAAACAATGAGGTTAGGGCCCAAAAGGTGGGAGATAGATGGTGTCTTAGTGACACAAACTTAGCTTTCTATAATAAAACTGCCAAACTATAATTTAAAACATCATTTTAAAAACTCTTATTGTGTAATTGTTTTCCAAGACAAAAGTTCTGTGAATCATCTTTTTCAAATGGACTTGCTCCCTCCTATTTAGTAGCTGGTCTATCTGACTATTACACTTAGCTTTGTCAGGTGAATAGATGGCATTATGTTCTTGCCTCATTTGCTTCCCTCAATAGTTATTCAACGAAAATAAATAATTCACCCAAATTGTCACAGACTGAAATCCAGGCTCTTTGCTCACTCCAGACATGAATTTAAGGAGTAATAGCATAATTACCCGCTAATTGTTCTGTGATTACATTTACCTTCCGCTGTCACAACTTTAAAAGGTGTCCTAATTGCAGCTCAAATAATAGCGTTCCTCCATCATGCTATCCTCAGCTTAACCACAATGCAAAAGAAAGGCATTTAATTCCTTTGAAACATGATCATCTATTCTGGACATTAAAGAATTTTAAAGAGAGGCCGTTATTAATGAGGAAAGCTCATGCTACTTGCGCTTGTCTGGGAGGGACATTTGTCAGAAGGCACAAGTAATGTGTTAATGCAAAAAGAAGGTCTAAAATTACACATCTAATTGCAAGCTTTATTTTGATCTTTTCTTTGTATAAAGCCGGACTGGCAACTGAAATCTTTTTAGAGTAATAGTAATTGGGGTGGCATGAATCACTGACAACTACCAATAATACTGTTTATAACTGTTAATACACCGATGCCTTCTCAATGAGACGGCTTTTAGCTCAAGGGAGAAGAACGCAGTTAACCAAATGGAGGAATAGGAACTTCCAAATATTCACTATTCTCTCTCTAAAAAGAAAGAAGGATAAAGAGTTAGCAGATGCTGTATTCTGTTTATAAGCTCTGACTGTCCCTAGGTGCTGCCCACTGTGATCCCTGGTCCCCAGTCACTGACATAATTCTGAACAGGAAATATGATGGATTTGAAGCTATCCCCACCCCTGTAGGTGGATATGAGATACCTTTGGTTCTGAAATGAAATTTTTCTACCCCAAAATCATGGTGCCTCCCTTCTCCCTTAGCACTAATTTCTTGGGGAGAAACCCACGTTAACTAATCTTTTTGAAGAATCTCAGTGTGTTGGTGTTGTTTTTTTTTTTTAAAACAGAAGGTGGTGGGAGACTGGTCTATTTTGAAACCAGTGTGTTAAAGAAGTAGTGGTAACACCCCAGGCAAAGCTTCCATAGTGGGGGCTGATATTAGCCAGGAATACTTGTGAAATGTGAATATAGAAATAAAATTTGGGACTGCATAGTTATTTTGTTGGCTCTCTTTTCCATGAGATCCAACTTCCTCTGCTATCAACTGTGTGTGTGTGTGTGTGTGTGTGTGTGTGTGTGTGTGAATTATTTGAAACTAGAGGCCTGATGCATGAAATTTGTACAAGGGTAGGCCTTCACAGCCCCAGCTGCCTTGCAGTCCTGCCCCCCACCACATAGTCCTGGTTCCCTGGTTCCACGGAGCCCCCCAATCAATCACCCCACAGAGGGTGGCCTGGGCCTCCCTCTTTGGAGCAATCACAGAGCCCCCCAGTTGATGGCCCAACTGGATGTTGGCCTGAGCCTCCCTCTGTGGGGTGATTATGGGGTGATGGCGGGCCCCCCGACCAATCACATTGTGTCGCCTTGGCTGGCCTGGTGCCATAGCATGGTCATACTGATGGTCGTGCAGCTGTTTGGCCTTTTGGTTGATTTGCATATTATGCTTTTATTATTATAGATGTTAAAGTGCTCTAGCTGATCCCAGGTATTTAGGGCATGTGAATATATATATATTACAATTTATTATAGAAGGTGATAAGACAATGAGTAAAGTAGAAGCTATGTGTGGGGACCTTGGAGTCAAACAGTTGTAGGTTCAAATGTTTAGCCAATTACTTTTATCCTTTTGAAAGTAAATTTCTAAAAAGGTAACATGCAGAGAATAGAAGCACTAATGCATAGTATTACTCTACAAACTGATAATGTACTTAAAATTCTTAGAGTAGTGCCTGGTACATGGAAACCATCATTGTTATAATATTATTATTAACCTTGTGTCATGCTAAATGCTTAGAGTCAAGACTGTTTTTCTCTTAGCTCTGAATCCTATCTCTGGCAGATTTATTTTTTTTTTGCTAAAATGTGAATACATATCACTACACTATATATAATGTGCACGTACGTGTGTGTGTGCACATACGTGTGTGTGTGTGTGTGTGTGTGCGATTTACTTAAGATGTTAAAGTGCTCTAGCTGACCAGGTATTTCCATTTTCCACAAGTATTCATACCCCTAATATCCTATAAATGATGATATTAGTTTCTTTGTCTTATTGTAGATGTATTGACTTCTAAACTGTATTTGTCAAGTATCTTAGCACTGGTGATCCTGTATGTTGCAGCTTTGTAATCTGATTACTATAAATAAGTGAGGCAATGTATTCCAAAGTTCTAGTTTTTATCTTACTTTTTTAATTAACTGTTTTATTAAGATACTATTTATATACCTAAATTTAACCCAATGTATGTGTACATACACATAATAAATTTATATTCAGTAAATTTAAACATACCACTATCCAGTTTTATAACATTTCCATCACCCCCAAAAGTTAGTCCATGGTATTTGAATGTTAATCCCCACTCCCACCCTAATTCCAAGCAACCTCTGCTAGGCTGTCTATCTTTATAGTTTTGTATCTACTGAAATTGCATATAAATAGAAACACACAGCATGTAGTTTTTGTGCCTGATGTCTTTCATTTATTCAGCTTTTGAGTTTATCCATGTAGTAGCTGTATCTATATTTTGCTCCTTTTTATTTCCAAGTCCTCTTTCATTGCATGGATGTGCCTTATTTTGCTTGTTAAACTATTGATGGATATTTGGATTGTTTCCAATTTGGAGTTTATATAAATAATGTTGCTATAAACATCTGCTCCTTTACCTTTTTTTTTTTTTTTAATAATGTGAATGGATCTTTTAGAATCTAACAAATTTCTCTCCTTTCCAGAAAAATAGGAATTCAGTTTCAAGTTTCCCAAGCTCCTTGATCCTGGAATGTCACCTAAAGTCCCCTGAATCCTACATGAAAAGCTCATTCCTAAGAACATGCAGAGCATTACTTGAAGATAAATATTCTTCTTTCCTTTTATAAAACTGTAATTATGCTTGTTTGAGAGAAAATGGAGCAATTGGCCTCCAAAGAACTAAAGTCATTTATCAAGCTAATTGTGATCAACCACACGTCGGCAGAGTGGCCTGGGGACAAGAAAGAGCTGTGAGCTGTTGTGGCATCTGCTATGTTGGCAAAATACAGTCAGCCAACACCCCAGAAATCTACAGCCCGGGAAGTGTGTCATGTGGTAAAACAGTAAGATGCGTCCATATAATGCTTGACCTCAAGTTCCTGAATCCTGAAAAAAAGATGGACAGGAAATGACACACACATCGTTGGCCATCAGTCATCTCTGTTTGAGGACACGCCCAATGGATCGGAACAGTCCTGAAGAAGAACAAGTGCCTGCCCTCAGGGAACATGGAGTTCATCATAAATTAGGAAAACTCTCCTTTCTGAGTGTTTAAAAAATAATGTCTAAGAGGCCATTTCAACATCATAGAGCCATTTTAAGTTCACTTCCTATAAGATTTATAGTGCTGAGCTGCTTCTAGAAATAGGACATAATGATGTAGATACGGTGCCTGACACAAATTAGCTGTTTAATTTGCTATGGTCATTAGGACTTGTCCCATTCCATTATAATCATTACCTAATAGCTGAGGAATCTGATGCATAAACAAATAACCGCAAGTAAATTATTAGCGTGGTAGTGGAGGCATAAAAACCATTCTTTCGAAGCAAAAAAGAGGGAAGAGGTGTCCTCATTCTGGGTGTGTAGGAGAGGGGTGCAGGTGAACTACTGGAAGGGAAGAAATGATGAAGGGCGCTTTGGACCATGAGCAGAAATTGACAGAGTGGATCAGAAATAAAGATGAAGCAAAGCGTAGTTTAGGCAGAGGAAAAACACGTTGCAAGGCATGCCAATGGAAGTGTGTGGAATGTTCCCGAAGCAGGGGCTTTTCCAGTGCAGCCAGAGTGCGGGTAGGAAAACAAGCAGGTGGAGTTCAGACCATGTCAGGATTCAGCAGTCAGAGAGCAGGCGGAGAGGACAGTCAGTGATGCTGCTCCTTGGCCATGCCATAGGTTACTGTTTTTCCAGGAAGATGTTAGTGCAGCCTATATTTGCATGATATTTTGTGCTGCTGAAATGCCTCCTTCAGACTGCATCTCATATGCTCCTCAACACTACCTGAAGATGGAGGTGGCATAGGAATTTTTGGCCCTATTTTTAATCAGAAAACATTTCTGGAGAGGATAACTGATTTTCCTAAATCATATAAGAAGATGGTTGTCTGATGTAAACGTTGGACTACTCACAGCACATGTCATGATGTTTTTCAATGGCCCTTGGTCATTGAAGTCAGACTGACTGTCCTTGAAGTTTCACTACAGAAAAAATAAAGATTCCCTGAAACAGTGGTAAGGATTATGGTAATATTCATCCCCCAGTTTGTTCATTCATTCATTCATTCCATGCGTTATTTATTCTCAACTATATCAAGCTCTATATTGTATTAATCTATATTCCAGATTGAATAAGTGACTTTTTGGTCTGAAAGCAGAGTGACCTCATGGAAGGCACATTATGAAACAAGGAGCGAAAGAAGATGATGCATCTTGAGATCTTTCAGAAGCTTGCTATTGGTCAATGTCTCCAAACGGTCATGCTATAAAATAGAGATTATCACCCAAACTGAAAACACTTCTTATACAACATGCCCCCAAGTAGCTAGAAAATTAAAGCTACTGCTTATAAACTCTCTCTCTCTCTCTCTCTCTCTCTCTCTCTCTCTCTCTCTCTCTCTCCCACACACACACAAACACACACACATATACACACACCCCAGTCTATAGGGCAGTGAAATATAGAACACCTCCTTCGTTTGCTTAGAAACCACTCCTCAGCAGCGTGAGGCATGTATCACAATGTAGTTGGGTCACAATCTCATATGAAAATGTCTCAGCTGCAGCCTGGTTTCCCTTTGCACAGTCTCTTTACCAGAAATGGCCCATGCTGCCTGATGTGCTGCTTGCTGGGAAAGCTGCCCCTGCCTCCCTTCCCTCTTTCCTCATGACTACATATGTTCTGGTGCATTTGTTGCATGGAAATAGGATGGGGCATACTGACACAGAGAATTTTTGCTGCTACCTATTTTGCTTTCGAAGGATTGAAGTCATTGAAACATTTATGAGTGAATAGGAAATAGATAATAACATGTTTTATAAAGAGTTTTTTTGCAAATGTAAGCATTCACTTTTACGACTACTAGAAGCAAAATGCATCCATACTTTCCTGCACAAATTCCAGGAGAAGAATATGGAATGTTGAAAGAAGGACTCAACTCAGTTATCACCCTCAGAATGGAGAAACACAAAAGTGCATCCTTGGAAAACTGATATATTTTACAGAATTTAGTTCAATTTTTAAAAATAGACTGGAAAACTCTCAAAAAATTAGTATTTTTTTTCCAATTTCATGTTGATGTTAATATTTTCCCGCATGGATAATAAAAAAGTTATTCACAGTGCTTTGAAGACCTACTCGTCATTCATTTGCTTATCAAAATATTTAATGAGAACCAATAATCTATCAGATACTACAGTAGGCAGTTACTAATAATAGTGAATTTAAGAAGGAGTTCCTACCCTTACCTGGTGTATATTATCTAGCAGGGAAGCCAGATACCAAACATATCATGACAAAGAACAAATAAATTATGGAGAGATAGCATTTTAGGTACTATAGAATAAGGTGGTATGGAAGAAAAATATAGGTCCAAGGAAAGTTTATATCAGGAGAAAAACTTAACAAAATATGAATGGTCTAGAACTTTAAGAATAGGGTAGGAATACTGGCATACCAGTGGGTGAAAATAGATTCAAACATTCTACTGTGTTCCACATGGAGGAAGAAAGAAGCCTCCCTGATGACCATAGAAGCAGAACAATGATCATTAGAAGAAAGTTAGCCCTGGCCAGTGCTCAGTTGGTTGAGCATTCTCCCATGAATCAAAATGCTGTCAGTTTGATTCCTGGTCTCCTGGTCAGGGCACATGCACAGGTTGTGAACTTGATCCCCAGTGCGGGGCATGGAGGAAGCAGTCAATCAATGTTATTTCTCTCTCCCTCTCCCTTCCTTTCTCTCTAAAATAAATAAAAACATATCTTAAAAAAATAAAGTTAAAGGGTGGCTGATTCATACCAATATAAGGAATCTATAATAATAAAAATGTAATATGCAAATTTACTGAACAGCTGAACAGCAGAACGACCATCCAGATGACCTTCCGGAGGAAGCTGTGGCTATAAGGGCTGAGGCAGCTGGGGCTGTGAAGGCTACTCTTGCACAAATTTCATGCATTGGGCCTCTAGTAATTTTATAATGATCAAAATAGTTTGCTAATGGAAAAGTCTGAGTCTGGATATAGAGAGCTAAAAGCATTCATACTCACGCTGGGAAAGAATTCCTAGAAATTGGTCCTGGGTGTGCAGATTCAAATGAACAGGGCTCAGACAGTTCACAATATGAACTCGGGTGCACAAAAAGTTAAGGAATCTGAATCAACTGAGAAGAAAATACATTGTATAAAGGATTCATTTGTATATTGTATTAATTCTGCAGTTATATCTTGTTTACACACAAAGAAGGACAATTTTAGGCTGCTACAAGACTTTTCTCTGGTGCCCTTGCCTACTGGTGGCAAGACTGGGGCCCTTATTAGGTTATGGAAAATGTGCAAAGACATCTAAAATAGAGGATTTGAAGTCATTATTTTTCCTTCACACCCTCATATCCAACAGTTTTATGAATCTCTGATAAAATTCCAGGATCCTGAGAAGCAATTTTCTGAAGTTCATCAAATTATACCCTGTAATCACTGGTGTGGATCTAAGAACCCAAAATACTCATCAGCTGTGACACCTTGAGTGTCTGGGGTCATTACTGCATCTTGCTTCCCCATCTGCAATTTGGGAAATTTGGCTTTCAAAGAGGAAAGCAACCAAAGTCCTAAAAGTTAGCTGTCTTGCTGAATGAGCCAGCATTCTTGTCTGGGCACAGAGCAGCTGTGGGAAGAAAGCATTGTG
>NW_006295183.1:3666322-3671889 GCF_000327345.1 Myotis davidii | reverse complement strand
CCCTGCATGGCCATGGCTCGCTTGCTCCTATTTTCAGACACCGCTCTGGTGACTTCTCCCCACTTTGTCCATGTAATTTTCAGGTGACTAGATAGGAACTTACATGACCCCACTCCCTAGTTGATTGGTTTACAAATGTCAACCTGATACAAATGAGGTCCATCATAATAAACTGGGCCAATAAATAATTTCCTTCCCCAGGCTGATTAGATGTGGGACAAAGAGACTGAAGTTGTACTACTAAGAATTGGTCAGGGGCTGTGTTTTTCATCATCATATTAAAAAGAAAAAAATTAAAAAGCACAACCCCTGTAATTCAGAGAAAGTAAGATGTATAGTGCCCATCAGCAGATGAGTGGATTAAAAAACTGGTACATCTACACAATGGAATACTATGCTGCGGTAAAAAGGAAGGGATTCTTACAATTTGCAACAGCATGGATGGAACTGGAGAGCTTTATGCTAAGTGAAATAAGCCAGTCAGAGAAAGATCAATATCACATGATCTCACTCATTTATGGAACATAATGAACAACATAAACTGATGAACAAAACAGATCCAGAGACAGAGAAACATCAATCAGACCATCAAACCTCAGAGGGAAGGTAGGGGAGGGTGGGGGTAAGGGGAAGAGAGCAACCTAAGGACTTGTATGTGTGCATATGAGCATAAACAATGGACACAGACAACAGGGGGGTGAGGACATGAATGGGGTGTTGGGGGGCAATGGGGAATTGGCCTGGCGCACACCTCCTGCCATGGGTTGATAAGTTAGTGAGATTATTTCAGCATTCTTTCTAGGAACCTTTGTTTTTTCATGTAAGCTCCCTATTTTTTCTATATATTTTACAAAGTCCTGATAAACACATAAGTATCACCTTCCTCAGAATTTCTCTGTTCAACATAATATATTAGTAAAGAAAACAAGCAACCAAACATATGATTTGGTTCTCTTTTTGTTCTTATCCTTTTCATGGAGAACTCAAACCAACAAGAAAAAAATGTAATATCCCTGGTAACTTAATGATATGCTGCAATTAGCTTGTTTTATTACAAGCATTATACTAAGTGGTACATTTGGCGAGTCCTCACTTCCGTCCCTGTGAAGCTACTGGCTGTCCTCCAGTCATCTACCAGGATGACTCTTTTGGGGCTGGGGGACTAACTTCTCTGAGGTCACCACCACCTGTGTGAGTCAGAGTCCTTGGCTGGGCACCTCAGGGATAAGAAAAAAGCAATTAGCAAAGGAATCTAGGACCGTTTGTCCTGATATTCCTTGCACCATGTGGGCGAGTGCCACTTAGTAAAACCTGGGCAGATGTTGGGGAAACAGATGGCAAACTCAGGGGAAGTGTGGTGTCCTGGAGAGAGCAAGGACTTCAAAGACAGAGAGACTAGAGTTCAGATTTTAACTCTGCCACACTCTCTTGGGCCGATGATTTAGTGCATTTGACCCTCGATGACTGTAACTGTTAAGTTCAGTGATTAAGTGAATAAGACAGAAAGCACCTTGATTATGCAGGTGAAGTGCCTTGTATACAGTAAGGATGTGATTAAACCAGTGCTTCTGTCCTTACTGGATCCCTTTTTGACTTCCTCTGGGACAGGCTAACCAGAAAATGAGAGGATGTGGGAGGAGGACAGAGAGGAAGAAGAAGGTTATAAAAACTCATTTGATCATTAGTCCCAAGTAATCTGGCTCAATGCCAAGGCAAGGATAATTGTATTTCAAATGCATACATGCTTCCATGTATGCCAGTACCCTTTATCTTTCTGCTTCTAAGATAGCTTTCCTTGGGGTGCTTTAAGACTGGGTCAGAGCTTTCCTGCAAGACTTTCATCGCTCAAACTAGAGGCCCATCCTCAAGCCTCTTTGTGGTCAAGAGCGGACAATCAAGTACCTGCTCCCAACTATCCATTTTAATGACAGAATTGTACACTAGAGGGGAAAGATTAAGGATAATAATTATCAGTCATGTTTACTTAAACTTACTATATGCCAATCACTTTCCAATCCACTTCCATCGGTATTATATTTTTAAAAGAAACTTCCTAAGAAAAATACCTGGGGATTTCACCTGACATTTGTTAGAAACGGCAAGTACAAGATATATGTGGGAAAGTTTTAAAGGTCAGCAGGTATTGTGACAGGCATAAGAAATAGAGAGTTGAATAAAGCAGTGTTTCTGATGTCAAGAGGCCCAAACTAAAGAGGAGAGAAATGTAAAAGCAGGATCATAAAATGATAATAGAACTGGATGTTTATTAGGCAAATGCATAGCATTACCTGTTTGGAATGCATTTTAAAAAATATTTCCCTGTTTTATAGAAGAATAAATTTAGAAGCAGTGAGTATATTATATGCACCAATAGATTCTTTTTGAATCCTATAGGCATAAGTAATACCATTTGAAGATAAAGAGGTTAGATATAAATACAGATATATCACTACAATGGTAGACATAGGTAAAGCATTAAGGATTTAAATATCCTGTTGTTCTATGTTATTCCTGTCTGCTGGGCACTTAGTTCTTCAATCCCTGATGAATCCCTCTTAGTTCCTTTAACAAATTACATGTCGAATTCCCAATATAATCTGTGAAGACTAACATAAATAAAACACTGACTAGCCTGGCCTGTATGGGTCAGTGGTTGATTGTTTGATTCAGTCAGGGTACATGTGTGAGTTGCAAGCTTGATCCCCAGTATGGGGTGTGTAGGAGGCAGCTGACCAATGATTCCTTCTCATCACTGATGTTTCTATCTCTCGCCCTCTCCCTCTCTCTGACAACCAATTAAAATTATTTAAAAACAAAACAAAAATAAAACCCTGACCAAGTTTCTGAAGAGCTTATGCAGGAATTCTTATGGAACAATCAAATTAATGGAATAAGGATATTTGGAAAGGTGGGAGAAATTACACTAAAGGGAAAAAAAGGAACAAAGGACAGAAATCCACTCCAATATCCTAAACTATGTTAGGGCTCACATCTCTCAAAAATGTTACTTTTATTTTCCCAGGGAACTGGCTTTCTGGGCTTGATTTCTCTATGGGTAAAACTATGTGACATAGTTCTGAATTTACTTCCTATGTTGGAGGAATATTTCACAATGCATTATTTATTTTGTGCTGCTCCTCTGTAATTGCTCTGTTAGCCTGTTTTTGGCCAGGGTTATTGGTGGTGCTGCTAGACCTGTGGAGAAGGGGACACACTGTCAACTGGTTTAGAGCAGCAACTCAAGGCAGCCTGGAAGGTCCTGAGCCAGGGGAGGTCTTCCCCAGCACATGGAGCGCTCCTGGTGAGAGGTAGCCAGGGATGAGATCTTAAAGCAATCAGTAGGTATAGGCCAAATAAGAATGGTTTAAAATATCATAAATTGGATTACAAATAAAAAATAATACGAATGGATAGCACATTTTTGCAAGGTGAGGCAATCTGAGAACTAGCTATGTTGCCCACGAAATAGATTTTTTTCTCCTCTCAAAGAGTGAACTGCTTACAGTCAGTAGCAGAATTAGCTGAGCTGTCACTTAAAATGCAGGTTCTAGGATGGAGACAAAGAGATTACAATAGATGATATCCATGTGAGGGAAATGTTGAGGAGATTAGGGTAGTCCCAATAGTTATTTATTTTGTTTAATGTTGTATTCTAATTTCTACCAAAATGCCTACTTCATTACAGAGGAAGGGAAAAGGAAAGGAGGGAGGGAGGCCAAGAGGGAAGGAAGAAAGAAATAAGTAAAAGAAAGAAGAAAAGTAGTAAAGGGAAGAGGGAAGGCTAGGGAGAAAAAAAAAGAGAGGAAGGAAAGAAACTTCCACAATACCAAGGAGACATATTATTTTTTGTCATTTTTTTCTTTTCATATTTCAACTTAGGTTCAACTTTTCAATTTGTCACATGTAAGGGGAGTGTGTGAGTGTGTGCGTGTGTGAGTGTGTGTGTGTGTGAGTGTGTGAGTGTGTGTGTTGGGGAGAATCTGAGGAGTTCCCTCTGGGGTAACAAAAAGAAGGAGTAAGTGATTCCCAAGCGCATTCCAGGTTGCCAATGTTTTTGCATTTTTTTTTTGGTGCTGATAGTGGTAATCCTTTGGACCTCTCCATTCAAGAGCTCAGTCCCCAGAATGTTTGTGCCAAAGATCAAGCTCCTATAGCAGCCTCTATATTCTCTTTTTCCTAATCAGTCATCCTATCGATTACTTGGGTGAGTTTAGCAATTATTGCTATAGTCTAAGCATTAAATGACAAAGGACCTAGTAGATTATTTGGTGATAACAGGTATGAGCTAGATAAATGTTACATGTTTATGTGAAAGGTGAGTGATTTAAGGATCACTGCCATATCACAATAACTGGATATGCACTCTGTTTTTATTTTTATCTATCACCATCTTGTGAACCATTCATTTCTGCCTGGAATTCAGTGAGTTGCAAAGACTGTCATGAGGGGATGCTGGTGGATTCGAATGCAGAAGACAAGGTAGTTGTACTCATGAAAGAAACAACTTTATTGGGGCAGGGAATGATGGATGAGAGGAAGGAATGAAAACACGCTTAGGGGTATTAAAATGCATAGAAAAATGGAGGGATAAAAAACAAAACAAAACAAAAACAGACGCGGGAAGTCTTACCTGCCAGACACTGAAGGTAACAGGTTTTTTTTTTCCTTTAGTTTCTCTTTGTTTTCTCTCTTCTCAGGTAATTGTGATAGATTTGGTTGTGCTTTGTGCTGGACAGTCCTTTCTCTTATATGATACTTACTATGCTTTACTACCATCTTATTTTTATTTATATTTTGGCTAAGCATTTCTTGAGTTCCTACTTAGAGCAACTTTGTGTTTTGTGCCATCTTGCACACCCTTCTGTTTTCACAGGGATATAGCATAATTGTCCTTTTAATTAGGGTATCGTTAAATTTGCAATTTTATTTTGCAGTTGTTATCTAGGTTTTGTGTAGTCTTGGCAACCATGTCATTGATGACTCATGATGTGCACTGGGAAATAACATGGTGACAGAAGTCCACAGACATCCTCATACCAACAAGGGCTCCCAAACTCATTACCGTTGTGCGCACCAAATCATACCTACTGTCCGGGAGCAAGGTTTAAACCGAAACTGAATTTAAACCCCGTCCGGTTAGCACAGTGGTGCTGGATAGCTTCTTGTGATTTTTTCCTGAACACTGGGCTTTTCTTATTTTGGCCTGAAGAATATATAAATAAATGGATGAAAGGAGAAAATTAAAAGTAATACAACTGTAAGATGAAAAATCTATACATTGCAAATTGTTAGTTAAGACAAGTGTGCTATAATGGTGATTGGGAAAGAATTGTGATGCCTCAATACTGATATTTAAAATGTAATGACATTTACAGAATTCTATTTTTATGAATTGCCTTCAACATTATTTTATCGATTTAGTTTGCGGCCAAGCTTTTATTAACTCACTTATTCAATATAGATTCATACATCCCGTGTCTTACTTGACATCTCTAAATGTGTACACAAAAGAAGGCTTAGTATGGCCAAATATTCTTCATGCTCCTTAATTCTTCTAACCCATTCTT
>NW_006295183.1:3654875-3666300 GCF_000327345.1 Myotis davidii | reverse complement strand
TCTTTCCCTGATCTTTAGCACCCACACTTCTATTACTACCTGTTTCCATGATACTATACTCTCATTTGAAACATGGAAGTCTCCTAAGTGGTCTCTTACAATTCATTCTCAATGTTTCTAATTCCATCCTTCATACAGAAGCTAAATGAGCTATGAGCTTTTTTCTTAAAAAAAGTCAGATTCTCATTTGCGGTTTCCTTAAACCAGCGGTCGCCAACCTTTTCGACCTCACGGACCACCAGTGGTCCACGGACCACCGTTGGTGAGCGCTGCTTTAAACTATTCAATGATTGCTCCAATAAATCAGAATAAAATACAAATTTGTTTTCTTAGTTTACAAGATATAGCCTCTGTCTCCTTTTTCCTTTACTATCACACTCCCTCCTTTTGCCATTACTCTTAAGCTATACTGACATTATTCTCTTGGTCAAATATTCCAAGCTGACTTTTAACCTAGAGCCTTTGTCACAGCTCTCCCCTTTGCTGGAATTGTCTTTATTTAAACTTGGTATGATTCAGTCCTTTTTCAAGTTCTAGGCTTAGATGTTACCTTTTTTAGACAGATTCTCCTGGCTATCCAAATTCAAATAGCCCATTGACAATCCTTACCACTTTACTTATAGCATAGCATAGCATATTTTTATACTAGTGAACAAAGAAGAAAGCAACATATACTTGTTTATTGCCAGCCTACTCTTTCTTGATTGTAAGATCCATGGGGGTAGAACTGTGTGTCCTATTCATGCTGGGTCTATATGATCTGGAATACTCCCTGTATTTAAATAGGCTTTCATGAAATATATGTGAAATATAGGCTTACATGTATCCTACAGGTATTATTCCACACAAAGCCCTATATTAGGTGTTGGGCATTCAATGCTGAGCAAAAGAGACATGGTCTCTTTCTCTGTGAGGCTGGCTTTCTCTGCGAGGCAGAGGAAAACTTAAATTGTTTAAATATTCATACAAATAGCTAAGTATCAATCAATACATGGAAAATATTAGCAGCGTATAAGCAGGGGAAATAGGAAGAGCTTTCTCTAGAGAACGGTAGTGGAATATACTAGTAAGTTAACTAGACTAAAGACCGGGCATGGGAGGCGTTTGGTCAGTGTCCCAGGCAGCCAGGTAGAGATAAGGGCATGTATAAAAACCATGAAGCAGATGAAATGATGGTCCAGTTGAAAGGGAGGATGGAGAGAGGAGTTTTGGATGAGAGCAGAGAGGTGGCTAGGGCATTGTGAACTGGGAAAATAAGTTATACTTTCCTTGAAAGCAATACAGAAATGGAGATTACTGGTTCTTGGGAATCAAGTGATAAAGCACTTGTAAGAATATAAAGTGGCGATAATAAAAGTGTGCAGAGTATATAGAGGTCATAGAGTTTTTAAAGTGGTGGGAATGAAGTAAGTACATGCAGGGTTTTCAGGTAAGATTTAAGAGAGATGATTCCTAAGCAAGGTCCTAATGGAGATAGAGTAATTCAATGGAAAGAACAAGAATGAGGAGGAGGAAGTATTGTAGGTGAGTAAAACTTTTCATGAAAGGAAAGTCTTGTGTTCTGGCTACTGGGTGTAGGTTGGAATCAATGAGGAATAAAATAAGAACCAAAGGTGCCAGAGGATCATGCAGGGCTTTTTGTGAATGGATGAAGAATTCGGATTTCACCCAGGTCAATGATTCTCAATTTTTTTTTCTGTTCAAGTATTCTTAATACAAGGTAAACTACAATACTTGCTATCAGGGGACTAGGAATATAGCCTCAGAGCCACCAATACGGGCACTTGTTTTGCAAAATGTCCTATTTTAGCTTAAAAATGTGTATGACTGGTTTTATTATCAAAGATATATAGTGTCTGGATATTCGGGGAAAAATAGTCGCATGCTTATTCTATGCTATTGCACAGCCCTTGCAGCCTCTTCATACACCCAGTATTTAGATCCTCAGCTGACCAACAGCTTTGGGATCTTTAAAATGTACGAGTGGCATAGTCAGATTTGTATTTTTAAAAGGTCCCTCAGGCTGAGAATGTGGAGGATGCATTACAGGGAGAAGTAAATAGGAAGTCAGTAAATACTTGTTAAATTGCTCTAACTCTCACCAAAGCCAAGTTTACACAATCATACATAATCACATTTGTATGGCTTATCCAGATTCAATACTTCCTCTTGTGGAATCAACACAGGGCTTTGACCTAAGTCATCTAGAATCACAGTCTGTGCTAACCAAATGCACCACAGACTCACTTCCACTCTACCACCTAAGGTTGCATGAAAAATGATCAACCACAGCTTTGACCTAGTAAACAAGAGCTTATCACAGCTAGAGTAAAAGTTATTCAATTAAGTCATTTCTTTAGCATTCATTTGGGAATGGACTTATGAAATTATTTTGAAGATGAAGAAAATTTTTCAAACATGCAAGAATTTTCCCAGTATGGAAGATTTCCCCTAGCTAAAGACTAACACTCTGATAGGCTTAAGGGTGGCTTTCAGAGGGAGAAATTAGCTCAAGAAAAATTGAATTTTGTCTTCTCTGATCTTAGCGCCATCAACCAAAAAACAAAACAAACAAAACAAACAAAAAATCACTCCTCATCACTTATAGCTTTTTGCACCCCTAGAATATTTCTTTTCTCCAACATATTTTCCTTGATACTTATTAGAAAAACACTTGGTTGGCTCTGAAGTGAGTTCCTGTTTAGAGAATGCTTGCTGCACACCACCTGGAGTTGGAAGAAGATAATCTTTTCCACGTAGGGAGGAAGCACAGGGAGGCCCAAGCCTTGGGGAGGAGAGGCTGGGATTAGTTGAGTTGGACCCTGGGAAAGTTAGAAACATTTTTGTTCTGCAGAAATATTAGGGAAATTGTGGTCTAGCTGACAGGGCAGGCAGCTTTAGCAGCTCCGTATGTCTTCTCCAGACAATTTATTAAATACTAGAAGCCCGGTGCATGAAATTCATGCACTTGGGGGGGGCACAGTCACTCACCCTGACCTGCACCCTCTTGCAGTCCAGGAGCCCTCAGGGGATGTCTGGACCATCAGTCTGACACCCTTAGCACTGCCACGGAGGTGGGAGAGGCTCCTGCCACCCCACTGCACTCACCAGCTGTAAGCCCAGCTTCTGGCTGAGTGGCGCTCCCCCTGTGGGAGCACACTGACTACCAGCTCCTACATGAAGTGTCTGCCCCCTGGTGGTCAGTGTGCGTCATAGTGACCAGTCATTCTGCCATTTGGTTGATTTGCATATTAGCCTTTTATTATATAGGATTGAAAAAAGAAGAGAGAACTTGGATAGAGAAAGGGTAAAGAGACAAGGATTTCTTACATCATCTTAGAACCTCGTCCCTCCCCCTTTTTCTCTATTGTACTGACTACTTAAAACTTTGAGTGTTTTCCATTATATAAAATATACATTGCATTCCCTTCTTTCCAGGAATGTTATATGGTGTTCCAAGATAAGGTGCCTAGTGTACAAGAACTTTTATGTGACTAAGATGGTCTTAACCTTCCCCTCAGATTGACTAAACTTTAGCATCCTTCTTCCTGACTCTAGGCTCCTTACCTCTCTTTTACTAGAGCAACTGCTTTGGAAAACTTCTAGTTGTAAAGTCTCTCTCTCACTCTTTAAGATATAAATCTTGTTTCAGGCTCTTGCCAGTTTACAACCCAGGAATGTCATTCTCAAGGTCCTGGGAGTGATTCTTTGAAATGTAATCATTAAGGAAGACAGAGCATCTATCTCCTAGTATCTATGGGAGGGAAGGGGCCTAATTTCTACAGTTGTAATTAGGAAACACAGATGTCTAAACCCATTGATCAACTCCCATTCCAATATCCTGTAGTATTTTTCCACTCAATCACCCTAGAACTAGAAACCTTCCAACTTTAGTTTCTGCAGAACTGAGTTCAGTCTCCCTTCCCTATTTCAATAGTCTTCCTTAACTGAATCTGATGCAAGTTTTCTTTGACAAATACGTACTCATTCACTCAACTTCAAAGATGTTGACAGTTCTATGCAACTTTCCCCTTAATATTACTAGTTGAGAGTTCAATGGATTTGTATTCATTCCTTAAATATGTACAAAGTTAAGGGAATATTAAAGTAAAGGTATTAATTAGAATCAGACATAGTTTTAGTGAAAGCAGAGTGGAGTATTAAAGACATTTGGGCAGGCAGGCAGTAATAGTACAGGCAGTGTTTTCTATTGTTCACCCTCTATGAGTTCTTTCAGTAATGGCGGATGTAAAATAACTGACTTAATATACCCTAATAAAAAAGAAAAGTATGAATAAACATTTTTCTTAATATTTGTGTGCATGGAAGTTTGATGAATATAGGTGGGATGACTAATATTTTAGGAGATACGAAAGAAACAATTGGGACATAACACCACTTATTGACAGTTATCATAAGATGTTTCGTCCAATAACTTAGGGCAGCAGAGAAGGTGGAAGGCAAAGATGTTTCCCTGACCATAATAAAACAGAGTTAAAGATGACTAGTTTCTGTGAAATTTAATTATTATTATTTACTGAGATAAGGAAACTGGGGAAACAGTGAATTGGGGAGAAGGGGAAATAAGATGTTCAGTTTTCAACAGGGCTAGGCAGTCCTTACATTTGTTTTGAGGTCAGTGAAGATACCCCAAATATGGATACAGATATCCATTTACAGATAGCAGTTAAAGTCATCATACTGGATGACATCACCTTGACCCTGAACCCTGTGAAGTGAGTAGAGGGAGAGGAGAAGTGCTGTTATTTTCAGGTTGGTTAGATGAAAGAAATCAGCAAAAGATGTGGTGGCCCCCAACTAGGGAAGAGGAGAACCAAGAGAAAGTGCCTATTGGAGGGTAACTGAAAAAGGAGAGCTGATCAACCATGTTAAATAAACATAGTATGTCCATTAAGGGGAGAAGCATGACTTGATCATTGGGTTTAGCAACACTGAGGCTATTGAGGTCTTTGGCAAGAACAGTGTTGATGGACTAGGGTGGAGGGAGAGGCAAGAGTTCAACTGGAGTAAGTGCAAGAGAAAATAGAAAGATAATAGTGTTGCTATACATAGAATACAGAAATGGGTTGATAGTTATAAGGTAATATATTCAAAGCAGATTTGGATGAGAGAAATAATACCAAGTCTGTATGCTTAGAGCTGAGATTCCTTGTAGAGAAAAATTGATGAGGCAGTAGAGAGAAAATCCATTACTTAGGTGATGTGGTTGAATAGGCCTGTAGGGTATAGGGAGTAATACATGGCATTAGCTAGGAGCCTAGATAATTCATCAAAAGTAATAGGAGGGGAGATAAGTATGGGGATACAGACACAAGTGTTAAGACAAATGTAGTAATTGAAGTTTACAGATCCTAATTTTCTGACTGCTCCTATTTTCTCAGTGAATAAGGATGCAAAATCCTCAGATACAAGTAGGGTAAGATAGAGAAAGTTTAAGGTTTGAGGAAAGAGGAGTGATTGTGAAATAGGAGATGGAAGAGAATGAATGGACTCGGCAAATAGAACAGGATATCCTGGCAGCACTGAAGCTTGGCTCAAGTTGGCTATGGTGAATTTAACATGAGATCATTCCTCATGGTTTTATGCACCCCTCTCTCCCTATGTCTACATTAAGGTACAAGATTGCAGATGGACTTAACTAATGCCAGAGCTAGGCAAAAAAACATTCACAAGGGAGAAGGAACTAATGGAGTTGATGGTCTAATTACAATAATTGACTTTGCAATCTACAGTTGGTTAGAAGTGAAGTGAAAAGTGTGAGAGGGATGAGCAACAATTACAGAATAATAGTGTCAAAATATGAAAAGTCTGGGTAGGGTGAAAAAGTAAAATTTACACATTTGAGGGAGTGAACATGAATGGTCAGAAGTTGAGATGCCTGAAATTTCTGCCAGAGAAGGGTATACCTTTTGTTAATATTGAAGTTTGGGTTATGAGCACAGATGACTGATGCAAGGTTGAAGGCCAGATTCCTGGAGGAGAAGGTGAGAAACTGAGAAGAGAGGGTCTTGAAAAGATTATCTACATGGATGTGAAACCCATTAAGGGTTTGAATGCCGTTGTAATGAGGAGAGAGACAGTGAGCCAGGGGTTAATGTCTTCAAGCAATAAAGGGAAACCTGAAGATGACACCACAAAAGGCTTAGAGTAATTTGGCATGATGACATGATATTTAAGTCTGAGGACTTTGAAAGAGATGGTGAGATAATTTCTAGGAAGAAGTCATAAAGGCACTGAGAGACCTGTTTTGTCTGTACATCACATATGGAAGAGCACAACAGGCAAGATCCTCAAAGAAAAGAGGGATGTTTGGGGAGGAGATAAGAGATTTAATGAATATTGCTAAAGAAATGTTCTGGGTTTCTGAGGGCAGAACTTAAACGTTTCAGATACAAGAATAAAATAAAAGTTGACTGCAAGACAGGTTTTATTTGTTTCTAATAGAGGTAGAAACTGGAGCTCTAAGGAATTATTTGCTCAAAATCATAAACTTGTACAATTTGAGACAGAATTTGAATGTGCACATCACTCTAAAGCTCAGGAACTTTTAAAACAATTTACTATCATAATTCAGACACTAATGCAGTCAGGGAAAGAGTCATTTTCATGTGGGAATTACCTCTGAATATGTTTTCCTATATTCCAAATTTATTCTGCATGACATGCCAAAACTAGAACATGCCTTTACTAATTCTAAGATATTTCTGAAAATTATTTTTTCTGCAGAGCTAATATTGAAGATTGGTTTATCATTACATATCTGCAACAAAATATATATTGAAAATGGACAGAATGTAACTGGCTGGGCTCAAATTCCAACTCCAGGACTTTACTAGATATGAGGTTTTGATAAGTCAAGTAAATCAATTACATTTAGTAACTATCTATCTAAATCTGTTTCTATGTTTGTCAAGTTGGGATAACAATATCTGCTTGTAATTATTTAAAATGGAGTTGAAGAAGGTTTGGAGACACTTTCTTTTTTTAAAAAAAATTCTACATTATAATTAAGAGATAATATATTTCATTATTAATGTGAGGACTTTTCCCCCTTATTCTCACAGAGACCAGTAGAGAATGAAGGAAGAAGAGGAAAAAAGGGTTTAAGCAGTATAGTGGAGAAGTAATGGGGTTTTATGAATGAGAGATATATGAATGGGATGTTCTGAATGGGATTTCAGTTGTTTGCATGTCTCTAATATAAAATCATTCAGCTACATTAGGCATTCATTAATGTTAGCTAAAGACTCATGCCTTATAATCAGTAGATTGAACTAATTGCTGGAGGAAAGACTAAATCATCATTTCAAAGCCATATATTATTTACAGAAAGCATGCTTAACCTCCGACCTTTCTCTTTCCCATCCTCCATGTCTCTGGTCTGAGAACTGGGCTCTATCCTTACAGAGTTAACTTCTTTGCATGTCAGAAGTCAGCTTAAGAACAGTGCCCACAAGTTTTATGATGCAAAGGCTAGCCCATACAATAATTTAATTTGATGTTTCCCTAATGAAAAAACAATATCCATAGAAGTCTAATTTTTTAATTTAATTGAAATGGTGGCTCACATGGATAATGAGATCATATTCCAGAGAAAGGGAAGGGGATGGTTTGTGATGCTCCCATGAATGATAGGAGTCTCAGAAAAGAATATAAGCACTGTTAAATACAGGCACAATGGATAATGGCATGGAAGGCTGGGAAGAGATGGACATTAAATATGGTGGCCACGGGAGCTGTGGCTAATATTTTCTGAGGCTGAACCTATTAGTGAGAAGATCTCTGTGAGGTGCATATGCACAACCCCTTGTGGGAGGATTGGTGGGGACGTAGTTGTGCACAAGCTAGGACTGAGCAGAAACAGTCTATGCAAATGGATGGAAGGTAATCATTGAAGCCACTAGGACTGGATGCCAGAATCAGCTCCAATAACCCAGACCAGTGGGCCTTTGGGACACTGCCCAATACCAAGAGACAGAGAGCTCTGAAATCAGGTACCTTTAGAATTAGGAAAAGATTGACATGTGGAGTCTAATCCAATTAAACTTGATGTTGAAAAGTATAGACATCTGATATTTGTGGAACCCAAGTGTCAAAAATAAAATAAAATCACGTAACACATTTCATTTGCATATACAAAGTTAAATGTCATATCTTGGTGCAAGATGGGAATATAATGTGCAAACATCAGTACACCTTAATAGCTTTAAGGTGTAGACCACAGGCCCTAGTGTGAGATTGTCCACACTAGAATCCCGATGTAGAGTTAGTAGCTACCTCAAAGGGATATTGTGAGCATTGAGTGGTATTCTTCATGTCAAATAGCTCATCATGGTTCTAGGCTCATAAGAGTCACTCAATAAGTATGACCTTGTTCAATAACATCACTCTAAGTGAGTTTGCAAAGTGTGCCAACCACTTTGAACACGATTTCTCACTACACAGCGCAGAACTAGAATTACCCAAAGTTAGGAAAAGTATAATCTTAGTATCGATGGACCTATAGTTGAAGAAGTGAGAGAACATTGGTCTGAATTTCTCTGGGAGATAAATCCCTCAGCTGGACTCCTTCCCTGCAAGCACGGTGTTTCTTTGGAAACAGCTGGCAGGGTTGAGCTCAGCCACACAATGGCCATCAGTGAACCACTTTGTTGCTCTGATTTCTATATTCATTTTCTGTCTAAAAAAAGTTTAGAGACCCATAACATCTAAACACAATTGTAACAGGAGGTCTTGGTTTTGTAATATTTCAAGAGACAGACAGACACTTCCCTCCTGGTCATAGCTGTCTTCTGGGGCAATTAGTCAGCCAACAGTGGATGACTTTCAACACTAGCATTTCTTTTTGAGCTTTCAGTGTCAGGCATTTAAACATGTTGTATGTGTTAATTAATTTACACTTTCAGAAAAAAATATGTCAAGGGTTTCTAAGTACTAGAAGATGTGCATAAGTGGTTGCTGCCTGGCATTAGGCGTTTGCATAACTCCTTATTCTTAGAAATATCAACCCACACTCCGAATTGGAATCATTGGGGTGAAATGCAAATTAAGAATGGTTAGTGCTTTAATATTATGAAGCTGCTGAAACCAAGGGTGTATGCCATATAAGGACTACTCATATAGCTACTATTAATATGAACATTACGAGGGATACTGCTTATTCAGATCCCACGCAGAGCTTTTTTTTTGTTTGTTTCAAACAATAACTTTGGCTCCTATTTTCATTCTACAAGTCTCCATTTCGGATGTGAGAGACTTAAAACTCATAGTGCCCAAGCAACTGGCCTCAGGCACAAATGTAATAAAATGGTAGCCATGATCTGAATCCCAAACGTCCAATTCTGATATGCTTTCTGCTAGCCCCACTCCAACTCATTTAATGGGTTTGAATGGATGCTGTTACTAGTGATCGGTGGAACAGTCAGCAACTCAACAGGAAACAGATGGCATGCTCAAATTAGGATAATTTGAGGAAAGTTTTTCTAAAAAGGGACTCTCTATTAAAGTAGGACTTGTAGGTTGACCATAATGAATCTCGCAAAAGCCCTGGGCTCGTAATAGAAGAGCTGCTACTATCCCTGCACCTACAGGAACAAGGGCAGTGCACAGTGACTGAAATACAGAGTTGTGTGTAAAAGGCCACCTTGAGGAAGACAATGACCTTTACTGAAGGACACAGCAGGCCAAAGGGACCCTGCCAAAAGAAACCTCAGTTTCTTTTCTGTCTCTGATCTCCCACCAGGGCTCCCTAATTCCAATCCAACTCCAATCACTGAGTCATGGGAGCTCATTGCAACAGAGAGCAAAGAATGGAAATATTAGACATAAAAGGTAAGAAGATAACAGACACTAGTCATTGTTTACATTGCGCTAAGTGTGGTAGAAGAAGGGCTGACTATCTCAAAGTGGCTTGTTTCAGTGTCTCTGATCTCCAGTCTTAGCAGTTATTGTTGAAGAGCATTCTTGATTAAATAATATGGTGGTTTTTAAGTAACAAAAATATACTTATAAGAAAAAATTATATATATATGCATACATATACTTTGTTTTTGGAACTCTAGAGCAACTATCTGTTGTAACAATAAGATTTTCTCTCCACTTATGATTCAGCATGGTGCCTCCTCTCTCCATCAACAGCTGTTTACAAGAGTCAAATAATAGTGGCCAGTTGGAGAGCCCCTGAAGCTGTGAGATATAACGCAAGGGGTAAAGTCAGAACTGTGAATGTGAAGGAATCGGCATGTATGGGAGGAGCAGACACATGCAGCTGGGACTGTCACTTTGCCTCAATACAACCCCCTTCTAAAATGAAAAATAATTAGAAACCAGCTAATCAAATAATAATAATAATAGATTCTTCTAACTACACCTTACTTGTGTATGTTCTCATTTGCTGTCTCTCTCAACCACTCAATAATAAGCTTCAAGAGAGTGAGGACCCGTGTGTCTTTAAAAGTGACACCTCAGTACCTAGAAGCATGCTTGGCATATCACAAGCATTCCATAAACAGTCGTCACATTGACCAAAGAATGAAAAGCAGTCATTATTTGAACATCTCAGGAGGGGTAAGGTGTATGTCTTTGTACTAATTAAAAATATCGGGGGGAAAACAGATTCCCCAAAAATTGCATGAGTAGTTTAACTAAATAGGTTCACATTACCAAAAAAAAAGTTTTATTCCCGTTTCACAGAGAAATAACCTGAATCTTAGAGAATTTCAGTAGTTCTCACCAGGTCATGATGCTTATACCTGACCTTGGCTCGGTTGAAATCTAAACATGGTTCTGCTAGCTAGAAAATGGTGTGTGATTTCTACTATCTGACTGCGACTGGGTGTGGCAAAGCCTTCCAGGTGATATGGCTACTGAGCTAGGCCATGAAGTGTGAAAGAATACACTCACTGGCAAGCCAGAGCACCTCTGAGGATGCTGGCGATTACCTCGGGACACCTGTAATTGCCTCCTCTGCTCAAGCCAACAGAATGTCTCTGGAAAGCACAGATATCATCATGCAAATTGTAAAACGGGTTGGAAATAAGAATAGCATTCTGTCATCTGGCTCCTCATTTAGGATATCAGTATAGTAACAAGGCTAAATGTTGTATTTCCCCGTTACTCTTCTAATTTTTTAAAGTATTCTTTTTTATTTTGCTGTTTCTGGTTGACAATCATATGAGGAGACAGGGTATCTTTAAATTCGTTTTCCCAATGCGGGCACGGAGGTCCAAGGGAATAAACACTGCACTCTCCATGTCCCCTGCTGGTGACAGCTATCCAGGACTGCATGCCAGGCTTCCTGGTGTCTGGTCACCATAGTCAGCCTGAGGCTGGGACACTGTGCTCTGCCTTTCAGGGGTTAGAGTCCTCAGTGGACAGCTGTACACCACAGGTGGGTGATGGGGGC
>NW_006295183.1:3635751-3654864 GCF_000327345.1 Myotis davidii | reverse complement strand
GCGTTGCGGTATATGATCCTAGAACAGTACCCTAGAAGCAGCTGGCAGACAGAATTATGTACTGGTGCAATGCAGGTCGCATGACTACTCTCTCTTCTCCCCTTGAGGATGGGAGTGGTTTGTGGGTTTTTTCTCTCTGCAAACCTCAGCCCTAAAAGAGAGCAGAGGGGAGAAACTCCACGGCCTGTACTCAATCTTCAGGCGCATGGCACTGTTACAAAATACCCTACAAATTGAATAAGTTTTTCTTAAACGTACGACAGACCATGTTTTGATTAAATCATAATATGCCAAAAATATAAGTAAGAAATGTATATATTTTTAGGTAATTAACAGTTGGAATTAGAGATGAATAGCACCTCCTCCCCCTTACCAGTTGGCTAGTGATTATAACTGGTATTTTTGTCCGAGACAATTTTTATCATCAGTCTTTCTTACAGAAAGTCACAGAGACTTCATTTTTTCAGATGCTGTGATTCACCCGATTTCATATATGAACGACAGAAGACTTGAAATCAGAGAAGAAAAACATCACTTCTCAGAGCTTCGGGAACCAAATGGGTTGTATTTAGACATTTTCACAATAATTAATACAATGGATTTAATAAAAGACTTCGCTTTTTCTTGCTATAAAAATTCTCCAGAATGTGTTATTTTTGACAGTTTTCACCTTTCTAGCATGGCCATTTTTTTTTAATTTCCAGTTATGACACTGACCAAGCTAATCCCCAGTTCTGCATCTGCAAAAGCAGGATCATAGGTTTGTTCTAGGAAGTGACTGAACAGCCTGCTGTTCTCTCTTGCCCGAGACAGACAAGTCAGACAGACCTTTGAATTAGTTTGGGAATTATTACGATAAAAATGTTTGCCCTCAATTAAATGCCAACTCGCCTGCAAAAGAAGGGAGTTCTCCATCAGTCAGAATATCCTCTCAGAAGCCCTCTGCTAGGTACATAATGAATGTCATCATGAATCCTGAGAAACACTTGCCAATTAGGTATGGGTGTCCCCATTTTATAGGGAAGGAAACTGAAGGCATGGGTAGTTAAGCTACTTCTCAGTTTCATACAGCTGAGACAAAACAGAGCTGGGCATTAATCCTGGATGGCCTCATTGGACTCAAAAACTATGTTATGTTTTACTTTCTGCTGAAAAATCATTTATATTTTCTACTTTCTCTGGGTTATATGCTGAAGATGAAAAAGAGAAGACTATAGTATTGACAGTGTAGGGAGAAGGAGCTCTAAGAAGACCTGAACTAAGGGAAGAGCAATAGAAACAGAAAACCTGAGATGAGTCTAATTATTGCACACCTTCCTTTAACTCTGCATATGGACTACAGGCTATTTTAGACACTATCCACCATTAACCTGTGAGACATGAATGGGCCCCACATGTGAATTCTAAGTTATCAGGAGCCTGATGATTCACAGATAGGAAAAAAGAAAGGAGAAATAAGATGCAAGGAGAATAATATTTGTTTAGCCTTTCCTCAGTTACCAAAGATATGTTTTTCACCTATGTGTCAGGGGTCCATATGAAATTTTCTTAGCATCCTAACATTAAATATCAACAATGAAAACCATAAAATTAGCCCAGACAGCATGGCTCAGTGGTTGAGCGTTGACCTATGAACCAGGAGGTCATGATTCGATTCCTGATCAAGGCACATGCCCAGATTTTGGGCTTGATCCCCAGAAAGGGGTGTGTAGGAGGCAGCCAAACAATGATTCTCTCCCATCATTTATTTTTCTACCTCCCTCTCCCTCTTCCTTCCTCTCTGAAATCAATAAAGATATATTCTTTTAAAAACCCACAAAATTAATGTTAATTAAAAATAAATAGATTATAATACATTGTATATAATATGAGCTGTTTAGGTGTCAATTTTAAATTGACCCACAAATAAACCTAAAGGCTGGTACTAGTATTTTATATTATTTTCTCTTATTTTGTACAAATGAGTAATGGAATCATATGTTATATGTTATTTTAGGCTTCTAAAATTTTTCAGTATCATTATATAATGTTTAATATGGAAAAGTAATTATCTTTACTTAATCCCACATGGTTAAGGAGGTCCTTTGGTTTAGGAAAATATTTCTATGTATTAGTATGGTTTGTAATTATTGTAACTTAATTTATCCCTTAAATTTTACATCTATAACTGCTCTTGGTTCAAACCAAGCCTCCCTGAGCCCAGTTTACTTCAAATTGCACTCTTTAAGGACAGGGCTCACTGCACATGCTTGTTGGCCAATTACAAATTCCCTGGGTTTTCTATTGTAAGTTGCCCCACAAAGTAACTCATTCTCACTGAAAGACCCAGCTCTTTGAGGAGGCCCTCACAATCAGGCTCCAAAAATGGAAGTTAGGCCTGCAGTGTGATAACTGACAGAATACCCCCTTTTCTCTTAATTAATGCAAGAGGCAATAGTGCAGAGCCCACTTGTGAATGCTGCCACATCCAATATTTTTAATAAGCCCATGTGTGTTTGCATCCTAACACTTTGTAAAAGAGTGTTAATTTGTAAAAATAAATTAAAACTACAATGTCAGGAAAATTTCACCTTGTCTTCTTATAGTCTCCATATACAGACAACAGCCTGGCACAGTTGACCAACCATGGGCTTGAGAGCTGGAGGAAACAGGACTGGAAAGGCAAGTGCATCATGTAGTAACTGGACATCTTAAATTCAGAGTGCTTTAGAAACAAGACTCTGGGGTCAGTATTAACACACAAGTAACTAACTGGAAGGGAGCACAGGGAACATCAGTAAGGACTGGGGGAATGACGAAGAAAAAAAGAAGTAAATGGATTAAAAGTGCTTATGGGTACTGGTTACTATTATGAGCAAATAGGGCTCAAGCCTGTTGTAAAACCCTGAAAAATAGTAGAGAATGTACCTCGGAATTATCCCACCAAAAGAGCAAGAAAGCCAGGCTTTATCCTCTTCTCCCATCAGTCACTGCAGAGGAGCTGGAGAGAGAACGCGGTTAGTGCTTGTGAATGCACCTGAATAAAGCCTGTTCTCCACTAGTTTTCTGTCTTCCTTCAGGGCACCATGTGTGTGGACCCTGTACATTGTTTGGAGGATGAAAACAGGAACGTCTCTCCTTTCTCTTCCAATTTGCTCATCTTGCCCCTCTTGAAAATCTAATAATTATGTGAATGAAAGCATTTCGAGTTTTTCCTAAGTAGTGCATAAGTAACGAATCTGTGTTTGCTGTTAATATCATAAAAGATTACTTATAATCATTTAGGAAAGTAAAATTATTACATTATGATTCTCAAAATTATCCCTAATCTTATCTAGTCATTATTAGTTATTGGAAAACTTAATTTCTTGCTTAGAGATTCACACTTGTGATCTAAAATGAACAAACAAAAATAAAACTGGGAATGCTGATTTAATAGTAGTGTCAGCAAATATAAAGGCCCCTTCCCTTTGAGGTTCCATGAATGACTTGTCTCACAATAACTCAGTATCTTCAATACAGCACTCCCTAAAATCAGCAGCAAGATGAAAGCTTTGAACCTACAGTAGATCATAATTTGCATTCAGTCGTTAAATTATATCTAAGAGCACTGTGGGATCTAATAGTCTAGGAACCTGAGATTTTCTGTCCTATTCTAGGTCTGAGAATATCAAAGTTGATAATTATTTATTCAAATAATATTCTATGTCAATGACAAGTGTATAAAGGTCAGAAAAATCAAGTTGGTTCAGTTTAGGCAGGCAAGTGGACACATGACTCTATGTTTAAGTATCTGACACACGCTACCTATTGACCTTTGAGGCACATTTAAAGAATTCTTGAGCCCTAAAATTTCATTAAATGATCCCTAATGAGTATAGGTGGCTGGACTGGCCCACAGATACCTGTGGGTGAGACCAGGAGTGAAAGTGGGTGTCATGACTCTTGAATGAAATTCTTCCTAGAACTCAGGGTTCAGTGCACATCACTAGCCCTGGCATAGTTCTCTGGTGAAAGAGGCCCTATAAATCTTCTCTGTGGGCTTTCACAGTACAAATCACTCTTGGGTAGAACTGCTCCAGTAGGATTTAAAGGCAGGAAATAGCACATTCCCTGACATGACTGTGAAGATGGATTGTTCAAAAAGGAGGTGTGCAGACTTAGATACGTGGTCTAACAGTATATAGCTTCCAAACAAAGTATACCATAAAGACAAACTGCCAAGGAACAATCAGTAAAGGGAAAGGACATTGTGTATGGGAAACTGGGAAACTGAGACTTAATAAGTAAGTAATGTGAACTATGGTAAAAGGACAAAAGAGATCATTACTGTAGTAGGGCACCTGTTATCAATGCCAATGCTACTAGGAAAAATGAAAATTATATAACTACTAGTAGCCCGGTGCATGAAATTCATGTACATTAAAAGGGAATTAATTAGCAGAGGTATTTTAATATTGCTATTTGCCCTTTCTCTATAATAGAAGTGTGAAAGATGAAAGGAAATTAGTAAAATGTATATGAAAATAAAATATAAATTTATTAATAAATAAACAGCAACAAAAGGATATAACAACAACAGAGGCATGATATAAAAATGACAAAAACATGACATGAAAATAATGAAAATATGATATAAAAACAACAAAAACATGAGATAAAAACAACAGTGATGCAAACAATGATTGATAAAGTGATTAAACTTATTCTAATATCTACCTGTACACCACATTAAGAGTGAAAACACTTTCAGAGTGCTTGACTAATTTCCCTTTTGAGGAAGTATTTAGAACTTTAACTGTAACGTCACACGCTCTTCAGATAGGGACAAATTAATTCTTGGAATCAGAACAACAGAATGACATTGGATAAGCAGTGTAAAACTTTTCATATTATTTTTCCTTCTGCTAAATGGCCGCTTCGCCTGTATTTCAATAAAGTCCTGATTAAGTGACATTGTTTTGTCAATAGGAGGTGCAGTGCTTTTGTGTTAGCCAGAGCTCATCAAAATTCAATACTCTTTTGTTTGTGGGTTTATCCCTTTTGATGTCTCATTAGTTTTGTATAACTTAGTTCCCTGCAATTACATGGAAAACATAAAACTTTGATTTTTAAAATATTTTAAAATCTAAAGACCTCTAGCTGTTACCAATATTCAATATACTTTAGCACTACCAACTGTTTCCTAAATTTGTTTCAGGTTTAAATTTAACTCATTTGATAAGATTTTACATCATTTCCATAGATTTGCCTACAGTAGAGAAATGTAGATATTCTGATTATTAAGTATTTTTAATTTCCTCAATAAATCAATTTGTTGACTCTTACTTTTATTATTTAATTAAATTGATATTTGTTTTCCTAATTTTTATTGAGCTTTGACTACGTTTCAGGCACTGAAAATATAGTGATAACTAAGATGAACAGGTAACTGCATGTATGGACATTACTTTTAATCAAGTCAATTATTTTTGTTTTGTTTTATTGGTAATGTTAGACTTTTAATTTATATGAAGTCTATTTAGTGTCAACTGCCTTGCTAACTCTAATTATTCTAGCATCCTTACAAATTTGGTATTATTACAACTACTTTACTGGTATGGAAACTGTAGGCTCAGATAAGATAAATGATGTGTATATAATAAAACTGCCAAATTAATGACTTAGCTATATACGGAACCTAAGTCTTTCTTGGCTGGCTGAAAAATACTGTACCTATCATATCACACTAATCTTAGCGGTTTCCAAGGGAGGAAAATGATGGCTAGTTATTTCTCAGACTGAAATAGGTAACTGCAGCTTAGCTTGAGAATAAAAATACTTACAGATCACTATTGTAGTTCAAAGTTCTGCCATTGTATTAATGAGAGTATTCCTCCATTTTAAATTATATGTAGCATAACTTTAGAAAGTAAAACTGACTTTCTTGTGGACACCTCTGGGATTGTATGCCCCACCTCCCCAACTGTGCCCTGTCCTCACCTGAATGCAGCATAACCTCATCACCCCCACCATATTGGATTTGATTCATCCAGAGCTGCTATGGAAGTACTTATCTAACTCTTTCATTTCAATCACACAGGAGTAATGTGAGAGTTCTATATTAGCATCCCATCTACTAGATAAAGAATCAGAGAGTTGACACAGCATGCCTGAGATCACGTGGCTTTATCCGTTCTAGAAATGATGGATATAGAGTAAAATCATTGGCACTTATCTTCTGATCCAAAGGAAGTAAAATCCTTTCTCTATTGATCAGTTTTCCCTGAGTCTTAAATTCCTTATGTACCTCTTTCAACATATTAGCTTCCACCTATCTCAATGATTTTATTTAGATCGGGCATCTTACCCTTGACCATTAAGGTAGGGGTGGTCCTTGTCTACTCAGCTTCCATGTCTACTTGTGACCCCCTGCTCCAATATTTTTGAATTGTTCTATGGATCTTTTTCAAATGATGCTCTATCTCCAGACTGTTGAGCTATTGAACTTTAGGAACTAAAAATCCTTTTAGATCTTTTTTTTATTTTCAGTGCTTGATACAATGTGTAGCATATTGATTATACTGAATAAATATTTTTACATAAATTATATGATGAATCTTTAATTCTCAAATAGTGATATTCGCAATTTTACAGTACTCAATCCTATTTTCTTATATGATCCTATGTCAAGATATAACTGGAAATCCCTCCAGACAAATAATGGTCATTTAAAGAAAGATGGATTACAGGGAAAAAAATTCCTATGGACACTAAATCATATTTTCACTTGTCTCAGAGAAGGGAATGAGTTAAAAGCCATTAAGACAGACCACTTTCTAAATGAATAAATTTACCAGTGGGGTATTTTCCTTCCACTTAACAAATGAAAAAAATTGAGACTCTGCAAGTTGAATAATTCCAAGCTCCCCACAAGCCAGTGAATGAGAAACTGCAACTGCTGCCCTGTCCATTTCCCACTACTTTGTGTTAATGGCCAGGTCTGAATAAAATTTAAATGTCATATCTCCTTCATGACTCATAAAATGCAGTTTCATGATAGACTGATTTATTGTGTGTGGCCACAGTAGAGTCTATATCATAATAGACTATAAAAAAATGCAACCATTAAAAATGACCATATGTTCTCATTTCACAGATGAGGAAATGGAAAGAGAGAGGAAATGACTGCCAATTGATCACAAACAGAATTTACTGAATTCAGTTCTGATTATATCACTCTCCTCTCTAATATTATTCATTGATTTTTCATTGAACTTCAAATGAGATATAAACTCCTCACCATGACTTATGAGACCCTTGGAGATTCTTTTATGTATTATTTTTTTTGTGAAACACCTATTTTATTATTATTTAAGGTAGCCTGCTACAACAACAATGTTCCTAGCCTAAGGTTTGAAACCTTTGTAATTCTGATTGAACTTATTTCCCTATTTCTCTTCCCACACATAGTTCTTGAAAATACCTATTTATATTTCAGAGTTCACCTTAAAAGCCCTTCCCAGGTCAAAGAAGATCACTTGCCTGGGTTATCTATATATATAAAAAAGGCTAAGTGTCCGTCCTTCCCTCCAACCAGTAGCTATGATGAGCAATGACCACCAGTGGGCAAACGCTCAATACAGGAGCTGCCATGATGCGCACTGGCCATTTAAAAAAAAACAATACCATGGACCTGGCACTGACAAACCAACCCTCGGCTTCCTCCAAATGGGACACAGGTCCTACCAGCACCCTGGAGCGACAGCCCACCAAATTCCAGCCAATGTTGTGAGACTCCATGGTACAAAATGTGGTCCACTGCCCAGCCCAGCCCAGAAATGGTCGCTGTGGGCACTGGGTAATGATGTCACATAGCAACGTCCGGCTTCCTCTCCCTAACAACTAGCCTCCTTGGAGTTTCTTCAACCCAGGAACACCACTTGTTTTATAGCCAGGTGCAAACATTTTACAGTTCAACCAAATGTTTGTGAAGCGTTTTCCATGCCTCATCTCATTTGACCCTCACAGAAGTCCTGGAGTAGGTAGATAGGAGACTCAGTTGAATCCTATTTTCTTTTCATCAGCGAGACAATGGAGATTTAGAAAGATTAGAAACTTGACCCAATTGAAAAGAAGTAAGAAATGGTGGACCTTGAAAATGACTTCAGGTTTTCTCACTGTGTAGAATATAGTCAAACACTGCTGCAGTTAAATAAAGGGTGTCCCAAAATTCACGCAAGAAGTAATTTTGATTGGAAACACAGGTTTATATATAAAAATTGTAAATTTTATTGATTCGTAAAGTATACAGTACAGGGTTATGTATGGAATAGCATCAAAATTACCTCTTGCGTGAATTTTGGGACACACCTTATTTTACCCTTTGTTCTCCCTTTGTGATCTACAATAATAATCTGCTTTGTGTTGATATTTACTGTTATGTTGCTGAAATTACCTGAAAGAGAAGTTGGGGTGCTTCACTGGGCTGGAAAAAGTTTAGCTAAATCAAAGAGCAGGTCTAATTATGCAAGTTTATCTATACATATATAAAAGGCTCACTTGACTTGTACATGCATGATACATATAAAGCTCTGGCTGGTGCCAATTTCATGCATGCATTTTGATCTGTCATTGTCGATCGTGAATTTGGTTGACACTTCTATTATGGAGAAAGGGAAAATAGTGATACTAAATGGTTTATTCTAATTAATTTCCTTTCAATGTGCACAAATCCCTGCACTGGGATACTAGTTTTCTAATATCACCTATACTGATTTTTTGCACTCCTCAAATAAAAATGTGATAATTATATTTTCAAATTCTATTCAGAGTTGATATTCCCTTCTAAACCATAAACTCTATACACAGATAGATTATAACAAAATATTTTGAATTAATGAATATTAAATTGAGATTATCTACAGTATATTTTACATCAAAGACTTTTTTTCAGCTACTTATTGCTATGTTTCCACCTTCATTTGATTAGTGCTGAAAAGTTTGAGCACTTTACAATATTTGTGAACCTAGAAATGCTACACAGGTAATTTATGTTTAAAATATTAAAATAATAATTTACATTAAAATAATTAGTGATGGTTAAATAAAATCAATGTCTTATGCATTATAGTGTATGTCATTAAAATAAGAAAGATACTCAACTTATAATATTGCACTAGATTTATAATGATGGATATGTGAAATACAATAAAAATAAACACAGAGACCTATGCAAATGGCCAGTATAACAGCTAAATTGCATAGATGAGGAAAACCCAAGCTCCAATATGGTTCATATCTTTGTAAGGTGATCTCAAGGGAGCCTAATGGTCAGTCAGACTATCTGTTCTCCTTCTCCTATGTTTTTATCTCCCTTCTTTGTGTTTGCTGAGAACAATGAATACCTCTAAGTCAAACCTATATTTTCCTTCTAATGAGAATGTCCATTTTATCATTCTTATTTCCCTAGCTATCAGATAGAAATCCCAATATGTCCTTTTCCATCCAGCCTTTCATGGACAAGACAGCAGCTTTATGCCTAGCTGATCACTGACATAAGATATTATGTGTTAACTTTCACTTTCAGAATATTACATCCAGTGAACATTGTCAGTTGCTGGTGAATATCTATTTGAAATCATTTAATCTGCTTAATAATTTCACTTTGCACGACTCTGACATCTCAGGTCTCAGACCAGAAGCATTTTTTAATTTTAAAAGACAAGGTAAAAATGAATTATTTTCAAATTCCAACATTGTTTACTCAAATACGTGTTCTCTGATAATTCTAGTCTCTATTTACAACCACAGTCTTTCCTTAAAGCAAAAAGCTCCTCCTTGACTTTGAAACCTTCCCCTTGAAACCATATTCAGTTCTTTCTCTCTCAGGTTTCTGCAGAAGAACACTGTTTGCCACTTACAGTGGTGTGGGGCATGGCCTCATAGGTCTCTACAGGTAATACATTCACTTAAACAACATACTCTAAACATTTAATAATACTATAATGTTGACCACCTCTCCTTGAAAAATAGAAGTGCCTGATCCCTGCATGTTACATGATAAGATAAGTTATAAAAAAGAGAAAGCCTGATGAAAGTCTAATCAATACAGTTAAAAAACAATTAGAAACAACTCAATTAAAAGATGGTCAAATGACCTGAATAGACACGCCTCCAAAGAGGACATATAGTGGCCAATAGACATAAGAAAAGATACTCAACATCACTAATTATCAGAGAAATTCAAATTAAAACCACAATTAGATATCCGAGGAAACATGAAACACTAATTCAGAAGAATATATGCAACTCTATGTTCATTGCAGTATTATTTATAGCAGCCAATATTTGGAAACAGCCCAAGTGTTCATCAGTAGATAAGTGGATAAAAAAAGCTGTGGAACATTTACACAATGGAATATTACTTGGCTGTAAAAAAGAAGAAAACCTTATCTTTTCTGATAGCATATCTGGACCTAGTGAAATAAGCCAGTCAGAGAAAGACAAATACAAAATGATTTCATTTCTATGTGGAATCTCATAAGAAAATAAACAAACAAACAAAATAGAAACAGATTCATAGATACAGAGTACAGACTGATAGCTGTCAGAGGAAAGGGGATTTGGGCTGGGTGAAAAAGATGAAGGGATTCAGCAAAAACAACAGCAAACTAACCTCATTGACACAGACAATAGTATGCTGCTTACTTAAGGGAAAGGGGGCAGAGAGAGGTAGAAGAGAGTAAAGGGAAGATAAATGGTGATGGAAGTGGGGAACACATAATACAATATGCAGATGATGCATTATAGAAACCTATATAAATTTATTAACCAATGTCATGCCAATAAATTCAATAAACATTTTTTTAAAAATCTTATTGTCATCCAAATTACTTTTGTTTTGTGTGTGCAATATGCAAGTGTGAGTTTATTTGTGTGTGTGTGTGTGTGTGTGTGTGTTTGTGTGTGTGAATTGTGGAGTATTTATATATGTATGCTTTTCTTTTAATGACACCCTCATCATCAATATCATCCTTTCTGAAAAGTAAAAACAAATGTTCTTAGCACATGTAATGTTTGTGTCCCATTTCATCCTCCCAATAATCCTGTGAAATATTTTCACAGTATGAGATGAAGGAATGGTGGTTTAGAGAGATTAATAAAGAACCCCAGGTAACATGTCAAATGGGTGATTAAATTTAAAATTGAAAGCAGGATTATAGGAAGGGAAAATCTGTATTGTTTACAATCATCTCTACCCCATGTATAGACTTTCATATTCTCTTTCTCTGACATTAATCCAATCAATTCAACAAAAGCCCTAGAGCTCTATGGAGAATTTCCCAAAGAATAATGCATTGATTTTCTAAATTTAGAAAGAGCTGCTACCAGACTGTATGTAGAAAAACCCAAATGGAGAGGTATATCTTACTATTGAAAGGCGAATGTTTCTAAAACAGATATTTCCTGGTTATAAAGTGAGAAAACTAAATTATGTATTGAATAAGCAAGCCCTAATATCATTAACTAGTTTTATACACTGTTCTCTACAATGAATCACCTCTGGAAGCTTAAAAATATCCCAAAGATCAAGCCAAGACTTTGCAAAGAAAGAGTTACAGAAATCTTGATGCTATCAATAATAAAAATAATTTCAGTGATAATGTACAAAAACAAGGAAGAAAAAAAAGGAAAAGCAAAATTTTGTGTTAAAGAGTCTGACTTTTCTTCTTGACTCTCATGAAATTAAAGAAAAAATGTGGCTAGATCTCCCTCCACCATGTATCATATGTAGCTGCCATAGATGATTGGGAGTGATGAAGGAAGCAATATATAGCTCTCAGAGGAGATGATAATAACTGGTAATGACTTTCAGAATCAGAGTTAATAGATTTTATAACAAAAGTGTTATGCTTAACAATGGACACATTTTAATGTATATGAAAAGTCTATTAGAAACTATTTCAAGGGATATTCTTGAAAAACAGTGGATCTTTCAAGTTAAATTAGTCAGCATAATTTTAGAATATAGGAAAACAGGTAATTCTAAAATTAAGCCAATGGGGGATTTGAAATTTATTATGCAACTCGTATTTATCTTATGAAGACCTCAGAACTTCCTCCACGAAGCATGCATACAACTTCCCAAAAATACAGAGATCCTTCTTACCTTACTCTGTCTCTGATCACACTGTTTGTTTTTCCCATATATCACCTTAACATTCACGATTGCATTCATCTACACAGTTATTGAGTGCTTATTGTATCACAACTTCTGTTTTTTTTTTCCTTTTAAAAACATATTTCATTGATTTTTAACAGAGAGGAAGGGAGAGAGATAGAGAGTCAGAAACACCGATCAGCTGCCTCCTGCACATGTCCCACTGGGGACGTGCCCGCAACCCAGGCACATGCCCTCGACCGGAATCGAACCTGGGACCCTCCAGTCTGCAGGCCGACGCTCCATCCACTGAGCCAAACCGGCCTCGGCCACAACTTCTGTTTTTATTGTAGGGTTATACTTGCAAGCAAGTTTTAAAAACTGTCCCTGCTGAATCTAGTGAGGGAAACGATAATAAACAAATAAATACGAAAAATTACTGTAGATCAGTGATTTTCAATGTGCCGCAAGAATTTCTGAAAATGTGCAATACCAGACTATTTAATCATGGGCACTGACCTCTTTTCCCTTAGAATATAAAATAAAAAAATGACAACAGCTAACACAACAATAGCCATCCAGTGTGCTGAATCAAAATTATACCTGTTTTTGGTCAGATCAGCAACAGTTACATTTTTTGGTGTTTCCCGGAATGTTAGTAATTAGTCTACCGTCTGTGTGCCATGAGTTGAAAAAGGTTGAAAATCGCTGCTTTAGGTGTTCAAAAGTGCTGTGAAGAAGCTGGCCCAGGGTGAATCAATACCAGGCAATTGGGAGAGAGTCGTCATTTAGATAAAGTAGTCAGAGAAGATGCCAGTGAGAAGGTGACATTGGTGTAGGGGCATGAATGACAGGAAGGAGCCATCTGATGAACTGGGTCGAGAGTGCTTCAGAAAGAGAGTGACAGGGCCTCAAAATAGTCAATTGAAAAAGAGCAGGCTCTCAGAACAGAAGGAAAGCTATTATGGCTGGAAGTGACTGAGCATGAAAGGTTAGGTTTGAGGGTAAATCAGGGGTTAGTTCCCATAGAGGCATAACATGCTTATTTATTTCTGTTTAAATGACCCTGAGTTTTCTGGATTCTAATCACCCACATTTCCTTCTCTGGGTCTCAAAAAGAAAGCATTTCACATTGAACTGAGCCATCAGTATTCGCTTGGATTAAGTCCTAGCATGAAACTGCCTAGTATTGTCAGGAGCATATCTATATGTATCCTTTTCACATGAGCATCTGCCAGGTGAAAATGTGCCAGGTACCATGCCGATTTGAAAACAGTATGGGGAAATGGAAATAAACTGAGATGGAAGTGAGAGTCACACATCAGAACCCCTCTCTTCCACTTATTGTCTACCTTCTTTGCACCCAAGTTTCCGCCTCTGTAAAGTGGGGATGAGGAGGTGTATCTGGCTGAAAACATCATTGTTCAATTATATTAAAGACCCTGAATAATAATAGGCTGAGCCCTGAGCAGCAGAATTGGATAAAGGAGACTGTAGGAAAGGGAAGAGCCAGCAAGGAAATAATAGATAGGTTCGGACTGGGAGAGCAGGAGTACGCTCAGAATGTGTAGCCACCTCAAAAGAGCAATCAGAGGGAACATTGTTATGCCCGTGATAGGATGAATCTAAGCATGCCTGGTGGCTACCTGTGGTTTTGGTTGGTTGGTTTTTTTGTCGCTTTTTATTTGTTTATTAATGTAAAGAGGTCATTCTATATTATAACTTAGTATAGTATCTGACACAAAACACGCATTCAATGAATAAATGTGTGTTAGATGAACGAACGAATACAAATGAACAAACTGATGTGTACACCCATGTAGACAGGCCGCAGAGCCTTAGCCCTTGATGGAATCCACCTTTTCAGACCTTGCTGTGCTCAGGTATGTAGTGGAAACTGAGGGAGCCAGAGTCATCCTACTCTAGGACTTAGAAGGCTCTTCCACAATATCGGTTTGGCAGGGTCTTTGGTGAAAACTAACAGCTATCTAAGAAACTAGAGAATTTGCTGTCTGAACACAGCTCAGAAAACTGAAGTTCTCTTAAGTTAGAGTTTTTAATAGTAGGTTCCTGGATCAACTGCTTCAAAACTACATCGGGAGGGTCCAGAGACATGGAAGCATGGCACAGACTGACAGATGGCATAAA
The DNA here is from genome assembly GCF_000327345.1 of Myotis davidii. Lineage (NCBI taxonomy): Eukaryota > Metazoa > Chordata > Mammalia > Chiroptera > Vespertilionidae > Myotis > Myotis davidii. The sequence continues at coordinate 3,640,595 of NW_006295183.1, read as the reverse complement.
GGGGGCGGGGGTGGGGTGGGAAGAGATAAACCGAATAAATATATGCATATTTGCAAAGCCTATGGACACAGACAATAGTGGGATGATGGCCTGGGGTGGAGTGGGAGCCAGGTGGAGGGGGCAAAAGAGGAAAAATGGGGACATCTGTAATACTCTCAATAATAAATATAATATTTTAAAAAGATATTAAACAAAATGAAATGGCCCAGGTTAAAAGATTATGTCGTAGGAGAAATAAGCAAAAAATACAGAGTATTTGACTTAGATTGATTTAAAAAACATAGTCCAGTAAAAATTTTACTAGTAGCTTCAAGTTACTGGAAGACTGACTTGAAAGAGTAACTAGATTCTCTCTGGGGGGAAGGAGTGAAGAGTGGGGCTCTTGAAAGCTGCAGGATGATTGTTTTGTCTCAATAGAAATTGTGTGTTGCCCTGGCCAGGTAGCTCAGTTGGTTAGGGCAGCTTTTCCATGTGCCAAAGTTGCAGGTTCAGTTCCACAGGAATCAACCAATGAATGCATAAATAAGTGAAACAACAAATTGATGTTGCTCTCTCTCTCTCTAAAATTCAATAAAATTTTTAAAGATGTGTCTATTTCCTTGTACTACTAAAAAAAGCTATACTATATATAAATAAAAGGAATATTCTTTAAAATGTGGGGAAATGGTATCCACATTTCTTCACTTTAATATACATGTCCATATTTGTATAATCTCTTCTGATTTCTTACATGGGCAGGTATATGTTTTTTAAAAATAGTTGTATCATGGTACATGTCTTATTTAATATTAGAATCTGCGACTTCCGCATGGATTTGTATTCACCATTTTGAGCCACTTTTCTGTTACTGAGCATGTATGTATGAAGAGCTCTGGACAACAGAAGATAAAATATGAAATAAAATACCTCAAAGTAACAGAATCTTAGGGCTTAAGGAATAGTTTGATGGAATTTCTACAAACAAGCATGCTTTGTGAAGAATGGATTTTGAGTGGTCAAAGGGCTACTTTAGGATCCTAAGTATAAGAACCACTCTGCTCCCTGGATCCATGCTCTTTTCGCATCACCAGACTGGAAAGAACTGGTTCTTCTCTAAAAAGTATTCATGTAGGTCATAGTGATAACATGCAGGGATATGATTAAGGAGATTCAAAGCATCAAAGGGAGGATGTGCAGTGAGATCATTAAGAGCCTATCCAACATAGTTCAATGGAAAGACCACTATTCCAAAGCCTCACTTCGAGTCATTCCAAGAAGAGAGGCACGGTGGAACCAAGAAGACTCCAGCTAAGTTTTTATCTTTTAATGGTGATGAGTTTCATACATTGACTAGAGGCCCGGGGCACAAAAATTTGTGCACTTGGCAAGGGGGGGGGGGGTCCCTCAGCCTGGCCTGTGCCTTGCAGTCGGGGACCCCTCGGGGGATGACCACCTGCTGGCTTAGGCCTTATCTTGCAGGCCAGGCCTAGGGACCTCACTGGTGCACGAATTCGTGCACTGGGCCTCTAGTAATTGATATAAAAACAATTGTAAAACTATGGTTTGCTAGTGGGTGTCTGGGTTTTCCCCCCTCAGAATCTAGGTTTATTGTATTAATGCACATAACTCAGTGGGTAGAGCATTGGCCTATGAAATGAAGGGTCCTGGGTTCGATTCTGGTCAAGGGCACGTACCTCGGATGCAGGCTCCATCCCCAGCCCGGGGCACATTCGGGAGACAATCAATCAATACCTCTCACATGGATATTCCTCTGTGTCCCTCCCTCTCTCTTCTCAGAATCAATGGAAAAATATATTCTGGTGAAGGTTAACAAAATATATATATTGCACTGAAAAATTTTTTTAATTGTTTGAAGTATTACATATGTCTCCTTTTTCCCTATTGACACCATGTTAATCTAATCTGTTATCTAGCTAAGAAAAGCACACATTAGCACTGAAGAGAAACCACTAGCCCTTATCAATTTTTTTAAGTATCTTAACTCTTTCAGGAAACTGGGATACTGTTTATTACATACAGAGTGATCTTCTATAGATTCTTTGACTCTGTTTGATTTTTTTTAATATATTTTATTGATTTTCCACAGAGAGGAAGGGAGAGAGAGAGCTAGAAACATCGATGAGAGAGAAACATCGATCAGCTGCCTCCTGCACATCTCCCACTGGGGATATGCCCGCAACCAAGGCACATGCCCCTGACCGGAACCGAACCTGGGACCTTTCAGTCCACAGGCCGACGCTCCATCCACTGAGCCAAACCGGTTTCGGCTCCTTTTTTGTCTTTTATTAGGTAGAATTGGCATTCAAAGCTGGCATACTTATAAATGTGACATTAAGGATGTATAATCAGCTTATTATAAATGTCCAATATTCATTATTTTCTCTGAGTATCCCCATTTTGCAAAGGTAAAAAATGAGAGGTAATCAGGATGGGCCACCAAGATACAATCTAAGAAAAATGAGGGTGCTTTATATCTTCTAATTTGCCGTGCTTATGTGCAACCAAGTTTAATAAGAAAAATGATCATTCTAGTTCAGTGATGGTGAACCTATGACATGTATGTCAGAGGTGACATGCACACTCATTTTTTTGGTTGATTTTTTGTTGTTAAATGGCATTTAAATATATAAAATAAATATCAAAAATATAAATCTTTGTTTTTCTATGGTTGCAAATATCAAAAATTTTCTATATGTGACACGCACCAGAGTTAAGTTAGGGTTTTTCAAAGTCCTGACATGCTGAGCTCAAAAGGTTCGCCATCACTGTTCCAGATGTTAGTAACTGCTTACGGTATTTCCCATAGGACTAACATCAGGTGCCTTGGTATGTGTGGCCTTATACATGCCATATGGATGTTTTTATACTCAACTGTCATTTTTTTTAAAAAAAAATCTATTTTTATAAAGTCCCCTAAAATTGAAGCTAAGACAATACAGTATTTCAACTTTATTTGCAGGAGCTATCTACTGCCAGATTTGGTCAGCTGTCTATAATTTCTCACTTAAGAGGGTAATTTATTCATGACACTAATTGATGATGATATGATTATTAAAGCTACAGGGTGTGCCATTCCTTTCAGTTTCTGTCTCATTTTACCCTTAGCAGGGATCTGTCTCTTCTGAAGCTCTGTGCCAGGATAATTATGTGGCCATATGTAAATCACCCCATCCTACCTTTCTGATTTTTGAATGAAAACCAGGGATAGAATTACCATAGATTCATAACCATTTTATACACATCATAAAAGGGTTTTCAGAATTTAATATGAACTACAAGGTGAAGATGAATTAGAAAGAACAGTTTTAGGACATGTTATCAGAAATTAACTTTAATGATAAATTTGGAGGGTTTTAGGCTTAAGCCAAATGAAAGCTGCAGGATTGTGCATTTATTATCTTTACTAACTTCTTGTTAAGACACTTTGTGACTTGTCCTTTATGACAAGATACTTGAAAGGTTGATTTGTATGAGTCATAGTCATAATTATTAGGTGGTATAAAAAGAGAATAGAGTTTAGAACTTCTTTTTAAATAGTTTTAAGATCTTAAAATACTACCATGAACTCTTGCACTATTGAATCTAAAATAGGGTCTCTTAAGTGTCTGACTTTAAACATCAAACTAAACTTCCAAGGGATATAAAAATGAAACTTCAATTGACAAATTTGACTCCCTTTTTATAATATACTAGTGGCCCAGTGCATGAAATTCATGCACAGGGTGGGGTGTCCCTCAGCCCGGCCTGCACCTTCTCCAATCTGGGACCCCTACTGCCCTCAACTGCCCCCACCCTGCCAGCCTGATTGCCACCAACTGCCCGCCCCTCCTGGGCTGATCGCCCCTAATCACCTCTGCCTTGGCACCACCACCATGGCTTTGTCTGGAAGGACATCTGGAAGGTCTCCTGGTTAATTAGCATGTTACCCTTTTATTAGTATAGATACCAGAGGCCTGGTGCACACAAATTTGTGCACTCAGGGGAGGGCGGAGGGTTTCCTCAGCCCGGCCTGTGCCCTCTCGCAGTATGGGACCCCTCGGGGATGTCCACTTCTACCTCATAGTGACTGGTCGAGCGGTCATTCTGGTCATTCCGCCATTAGGGTCAATTTGCATATTACTCTTTTATTATATAGGATAGAGGCCTGGTGCACTGGTGGGGGCCGGCTGGTTTGTCCTGAAGGGTGTCCTGGATCAGGGTGGGGGTCCTGCTGGGGTGCCTGGGCAGCCTGGGTGAGGGGCTGATGGGTGTTTTCAGGCTGGTCAAGCCTCCCAGTGGGGACCCTCACCCCATGGGGGTGTGGCCAGCCTGGGTGAAGGGCTGATTGCTATTTTCAGGCTGGCCATGCCCGCGGGCTGGAAGCAGTATCTGGGATTTATTTAACTTCTATAATTGAAACTTTGTTGCTTTGGTCTGGTTCGAAGCCTGTCTTGCCCCTGGCAACACAGGTTTTCAGCCCCTCCTTGAGCGGAGGCCATGCTGGCTGGAAGCAGATATCTGGGGTTTATTTATCTTCTATAATTGAAACTTTGTAGCTTTGAGCAGAGCTCAGGGACTGCAGGCCAGGCGGGAAGCTTGGCTTCCTCCATTGCCGGGGCAACTCAAACCTCCTGCTCTCTCCAGCTCCAAGGCCACTTTTAAAAAAAAAAAGACCGTACCCTTTTATGTAATGATGTTTACTTTGAATTTATATTAGTTCACACAAACACTCCATCCATGCTTTTGTTCTGGCCCTCTGGTCCAGTTTAAGAACCCATTGTGGCCCTCGAGCCAAAAAGTTTGCCCACCCCTGGGTTATGATGATCACCCTTCTGTACAATGCAGGAACTCTGGAAAATAAATTG
>NW_006295183.1:3627644-3635689 GCF_000327345.1 Myotis davidii | reverse complement strand
AGGAATGGCCACCCAAAGTAGAACCACAATGAAAATGCGGCTTTCTTGGGAGTGGCTAACTATGGGCATTGCCTTTCTTTATATTGTTCAGATCTAAAATCTAAGTATAACAGTTATCTATTCCTCACTCCAATATCTAATCAATATCTGGATCATGTTTCACACCAGGTACAGAAGAGGTTACCTTTTCACCACCTTCACGGCTACATCCTGGTACAATCTACCCTAGTCTCTTGCCTGGAATATTTCATATCCTAATTGGTTTCCCTGGATCCACCTTTACCATCCTATACCATATGCTTCATTCAGCAGCCAGGGTGAGCACCTCTGAATATGAATCTGATCATGTCCCTTACCTGCCGAGAAAACTTCAATGGCTTTTCATGTCACTCAAAATAAAATTTACATTCTCTATACAGCCTACCAAATCAAGTATAATATAGTTTCTAGATACCATTCTGATCATATCCCCTGGAACTTTCCTGATCTCCCACTCACCTCCTGCCATGCTCATTGTATTTCTACTTTTTTAAAAAATATATTTTATTGATTTTTTACAGAAAGGAAGGGAGAGAGATAGAGAGTCAGAAACATCAATGAGAGAGAAACATCGACCAGCTGCCTCCTGCACATCCCCTACTGGGGATGTGCCCGCAACCCAGGTACATGCCCTTGACGGGAATCGAACCCGGGACCCTTCAGTCCGCAGGCTGACGCTCTATCCACTGAGCCAAACCGGTTTTGGCATCTGCTTTTAAACTTATGAAGGCCATGCCCACATCAGGGTCTTTGTGGACATGACCCTGATATCTTTGAAAGTGTTCATCCCGCCAATTAGATAACCAGTGAATGAAGTCTTCTTCAAAGGGCTGTTTAGATCCTTCCTTCCTTCACTTTATCTTCATAGCATCTATCAGGACATGGGACATGCACTTAAAGTATTTTTCCCTCACGACTATATAAGCTCAATACAGGTGCTTACCCCTTAAAGACCAGAGGAGTGGTTACCCTTCATGCACGTGGATTTAGTGAGTGGCTGAATATGTGAATGAATAAAATTGATAGGTTGTATAGACATTTAATACAGTAACATGAATTATTTTTTCAACCCACCAGACTTCCATAATTGTGAATGTACTCGACTTGATTCCTTTATTTGTTAAATATCCTTTTACCCAAAATGTCCACCTATATGTGCTAACAGCTAAAAGTTCTTGAAATATCCAATGTCTCCTCCAAATATAAATACAATTTTCTAAAATGAAACTAGAGTATAAGGGTATAAAACACAACTCTAAGCCTCATTTGCTCACATAGTAGGACAGAAGTCCATCATGAGTAAAACACACTCAGTCAATAACTTTTAAAGACAACTAAATACATAAAATGAGAAAAATCCCTATCCATATTCATTCATGATGAATCCCAATTTTCAGGGTATACTCTTTAAAATGGCACTCCTTATCTCCTTCAGTTACCAAAATAAGGATATGAACAAAAAGATCAGAAGGTCCAGATGGGCTCTGAGAATAAATTAACACTTGTCTGTCTATATCAATGTCATTACTGTCATCATCATCCTCACTAATTACACAGCAAACATACAAACATGCATGTGTATTTCTTTAGCAGTATTAAATTTCATTGATTCTTATATAATCTCATATAACTTCTAACTAAATTGCCTCCGGGTAGATCATCAATAATATTTTCATCAGTATATCCGATGGTCATTTTTTTGGTCCCCTTCATTAGAAACTTAGACAGTTAACCAGGCTTCTGATCAAAACTATTGCTCTTTTGTTCTTTGACACTTTAGTATCTTAAGGCCTCTGCCTCTCACTCCCTTCACCATATTTCATATACTCCCACATGTTACATTTATATGAGGCTGCACTTGGGTGGGGAACTGTCAGGGTGTTTTTGTTTTTGTGTTTTCATTGCAGAGGCAAAGCCAGGCCTTCAACTCCTGGCTGAAGAACTCGCCACCTTAGAATGTAAGTGGAGAAGAAGAATGGTGTGCAACAGTGTTATGATGACTGGGGAAAAGAGGAAATGGAAGCACACTGAGCTTGGGAATTATCTCTGTAAGCAATGATTACCTCTGTCTTACCTTTTTAAAAATATTTATTTATTTATTTTAATATATTTTATCTGCCTCCTGCACCCTCCCTACTGGGGATGTGCCCACAACCAAGGTACATGCCCTTGGCTGGAATCGAACCTGGGACCCTTGAGTCACCAGGTCGATGCTCTATCCACTAAGCCAAACCAGTCAGGGCCCCCTTTTTTTTTTCTTTTTTAAATTTACTTCAGAAAGGAAGGTAGAGGGAGAGAGAGATAGAAACATCAATGATGAGAAAGAATCACTGATTGGCTGCCTCCTACACGCCCCAAACTGATGATTGAGCCTGCAGCTCAGGCATGTACCCTCACCGGGAATCAAACCATGACTTCCTGGTTCATAGATTGATGTTCAAACACTGAGCCATGCTGGCCGGGCTGCCTTACCATTTAAAGAATACTATAATAATTCATTTCTCACCTGTTAAAGTACAAACTTGGTCTCTGGTCTCTATATACACAGTGCCTAGACCAGTAATGAAGAACCTATGACATGTGTGTCAGAGGTGACACGTGAACTCATTTTTTTTGGGTTGATTTTTCTTTGTTAAATGGAATTTACATATATAAAATAAATATTAAAAATATAAATCTTTGTTTTACTATGGTTGCAAAAATCAAAAAATTTCTACATATGACATGGCACCAGAGTTAAGGTAGGTTTTTTCAAAATGCTGACACGCCAAGCTCCAAAGGTTCGCCATCACTGACCTAGATTAATCCCTCACAAAGATAAAGTAACTGGTGAAAGGGTTTGGATATATTCCCTATATGCCCACATAGTGACTTTTACATAATGAATTTTTTAAAAAAAAATGCTTGATGAAAGAATAATTGTATGGTGTATTGTTTCCTGAAAGAAACATCTTTAGAGAAAAATGTATTTCCTTACAGAAGACTTAATAGAATCAATAAAATAGATATTACATCCCATTTTTCAAGCACACATGTGTATTGTCCAAGGATAATAAAGTAGACACAATAGACATAAAGCCACATAATTAAACCAGCTGAGTGAATGTCATCTTCTGGAAGAGCACGCATTGTTTCTCTATCCTTCTATCATGTTTTGAAACTTAATTTTAACTGGCCTCCAGAGAAGCTTTTTCTTCCCTGGCCAATGAAAAGCCATCTTACATATATAACTTTTTTTTTTTCTTTCATTATAAGATAGGGCCTTCAGAAATCATGTTTCTGAATTACCAGTTAATAAAGGTCAGTCATCCAGGAATTTGATTGGTTGAGCATGATTTCATTAGGTATGATATGGTAATGCAGGAGATGAAGAAAGCCCATCTTATTAGGATCAGCAATTTGAAAGCCTCAACATGCAAGAATCAGATGCTAATAGGAATATATTCTAATAAGTATCAGAAACACATATAAAAGAACCCTAATTAAGTACCAGTGGTCAAACTCATGAATTTTTTCACATATCATATTAGTATTTTAGTTTTGATATGTGGTGTGTTTTTTGTTGTTGCTTTTTTGTAACTGTGGATTATCAATGGAAAATGTAGTGAAATTAAAAGTGTTCTAGCCAAGGCTTAACTGAATTTAGGAGTACCAAGAATGTAGGATCCTTGCCCAAAGATGAGAGCATATTGTGGCAGACTTCAAAAGCTGCACTCTCAATGATTTCAAATATTGGTACATTATTGTGTGACATCAATAACACACTATGCACAAATGTTTAAGGGGAGAATGTAAATGTAAGTCAGTCTTGAGGAGAAAAAATCATAAGGATTTATTTATCAGATAGGCATCATGAAGGATGGCCAAACAAGGACCCATGTGAGGAAGCACCCCTGTAATTGGGGGAAAAAAAGTACAGACTTGTTAATGAGGTTCTCAAGATGTTGATTAAATGGGATTTCAATATCTTATTTACCATCATCATGTCTAAAGGATAAAGGTATTAGAATATTTTATGCAAGATACTGGTAGAATCTGTTCCCTACCTTTTTATAGATGATAAAGCTGCATTTAGTGTCACAAGAAAGTGTGTGTTATTGCAAAACAATGTCAAAACTTTTTTCATTTTTAGCTCAGCCAGGGTGCCTGAATGGATGATCATCAACCTATGAACAAGGAGGTCACTGTTCAATTCCTGATCAGGGCATATGCCTGGGTTTCAGGATCCATCCCCAGTAGGGGGTGTACAGAAGGCAGCCAGTCAGTTATTCCGTCTCATCATTGATGTTTCTGTCTCTCTCCCTCTCCCTTCCTCTCTGAAATCAATAAAAATAAATTTCAAAAAAATAAATCTTTGGTATATATTCCAGGCCTTTTCCAAGGGGGAGAAGGGAGACTTAAGCTATAAATTATTTCTTGTGAACTTTCACAAGAATGTGGTAAACAAAAAGTAAGTTGATTACAAACCTCATTGGCCCTTCCTCTCACTGATCCAAAGAAAGTAAACTTAAATTATAGACTCACAGGATAAAGTCAAAAGGGTGTGGGAGAAAAACCTCCACTTCTCTTACCTCCTCAGCATCTGGACTATCCTGCCTTGACGTCACCATCAGAGAGGAATAACAAGGAAGGTTTTATAGAAGACTAGAGGCCCAGCACACAAACTTCTTGCACAGTTTTGGTTCCCTAGCGGCTATGGCGGCTACTTGCCGGCTGGGGCCTCCCTTTCTCAGGTGCCGGCTGCAGGCCAGGGCCTTCCTTCATTTCGTGCCCCCCGCCCCCCCTCACTGTCAGCGCACATCATAGCAAGCAATCAAACTCCAGGTCAGTTAAACTCTCGAGGGAATACTTTGCAAATTAGGCTTTTATATATATAGTTTGTACTTTTTAAAAAAATAGACTTTGAAGCACTGTTTATGATATTTTCAACATTGCTGGGCAAATAGAATTGTGGCCAGTTTTTATATGTATGTAACTGATTTAGTTGCTCAAAGCTTTCCCTATTAGCCTGTATGTTTACGATCTTAAATTTCATGAGTGAGGGCATGAGTGTATATTGTAATAATGTCCACCTCCAAACCCCCAAAGTTCTATTCCTGAATGTTACACTTGGAAATAAGATTCACCTTTGTCTGAACATGAAAGCCTATATTTAATTTTTGTGGGAACAAAGGAATGAGGAAAGGAAGAGAGAAAAGGGAAAAGGTAAGAAGAAAATGGGAAGAGAGTAGGAAGAGGAAGGAAGAAAGGGAAGGAGGAAAAGAGAATAAAAGGAAATAAACAATAACTTATAGATTGTTTAAATTCATGTATTTAAAATTAGAAAAAAATTACCAATGGGAAGTATTTAATAACAGTGTCATCAAATGTATATAGATTCAAATATCAACTAAAATATAAATATAATACGCATTCAATTTAGATACTGTCTATACTATGCACTGATGGTTATGTTAGGGTAACTCGACATTAAAACTATGAGTGTTATATAATCTCAAACTTCACTAATCTTTTAATATTTTCTTTAAAAAAATATAATGACTTCATGTGACCTACAGAGCAATTAGTGTAAAGCCACATCTCTCAAAGCTCAATCCCTAGACCATATACCATCCTTTGGAAACTTGTTAGAAATGAAGTCTAAGGCCTCTATGAATCAGTAGTTTGGGGGAGCATAGGCAAGAATTTGTCTCTTAACAAGACCTTACGGTGTTTGGGATGCATGCTGAAATTTGAGAACACTAGTTTAAACCACATAGAGAAGTCTACTTTAATTTCTCAAGATTTGTGGTAAAAAATGATATTGCGAGGATGTGTTTTTTCCTAAGCACAACAAGAAGAAAGAGATTTATTTAGAGGCTGATCAAAATGATTGGTTTTTATGCATTATGTTCATTCCTTTCAAGTTTTAAAGGCGACACTCAAATAAATGCAATAAAAGAGTGGAAGGACCAAAAGCTCTTTCACCTTACAGACCTGTCAACATTTTCCCTAATCCAGAATGACAAAGGCAGGTCACCTGGTCACTTAGGTGGAAATGGGTGCTTCTCTATATACTAGTGTGTTTTTAGGGTATGAAAGTTAGTTCTATGCTCCTATATTTCCATTTGATACACAAAACCTCAAGTCTTTGTGCATACCAAATGGTGGTGATGGTTAGACTGCAAATAGATAAAGAAAGGGCAGCACTTTATGTCAGCAGTCATGCATAATTTGAGGAAACAGTAGTTGAGTGTGCCCCTTATCTTACACCATACACAAGAAATCAACTAAAAATGTATTAGAGACTTAAATGTAAGATCTTAAACCATAAAACTCTTAGAGGAGAAAGGAAAAAGGCTCCATGATATCGTCCTTGGCAATAATTTTTGTGGATGGGACACCAAAAGCTTAGGAAAACAAAAACAAATGGGACCACATCAAAGTAAAAAGCTTCTGCACAGGAAAGTAGGCCATGAACAAAATGGAAAAACAACCAACGAATTGAGAAAAATATTTGCAAATCATTAATTAATCTAATAAGGGGTTAATATCAAAATATATAAGGACATTGTGTAATTCAATAGCAAAAAAGTAACCAACCTGAATTAAAAATGGGCGAGTGACCTGAATATAAATTTTCCCAAAGAAGACATGCAAATGACCAACAGATATATGAAAAGGTGTTCAACATCACTAATCATCAGAAAACCATAAATCCAAACCAAAATAAGATATCTCATGCCTGTTAGGATGGTTATTATTGAGAGATAGATAGAGAGAGAGTGAGTTTTGGCAAGGATGTGGAGTAAAATGAATCCTAATGAACCTACTACACTGTTGGTGTGAATGTAAATTACCATTATGGAAAATGGTAGGGAGTTTCCTCAATAAACTAAAAATAGAACTAACATATGATCCCAAAATCCTTATTTTGTGTATCTACCCTAAGAAAATGAATTCAGTACCTCAAATAGGTATCAGCATTCAAATGTATTATTCACATTAATTAAGATATGGAAACAACCTCAGTTGCAATTATGTAACATAAATAAGTCTAAAGATGTAATATGTAGCATTATGATTGCAATTAATAATTCCATATTGAATACCAGAAATGTACTGATAGTAACTTTTGGGTGCTCTCCCTTATAACACTCAAAAATGGTAATGATGTGAGGAGATGCAAAGTTAATTGGTTTAATTACAATCATTTCACTATATATTTGAATATCAAATCATGCTGTACATCTTAAAAATATACATTTTTAATTTTTAGAAAGTTGAGTATGGATATAGTTGATGAGTATATTTGAGATCATTCCCTTTTACAGTAACAACCCTTAAATGAACAATCTATATAAAGACTAAAATTAAGCACAAAAATATTTAAAAGTATTCTTATTAAAAACTGGTGAATTGGCACATCATCAAAGAAAATTAATCAGAGACTGTTTCATAGGTAAAAGTCTAGAAAGAAGCCATTTTCATTTGACTTAATATATTTTACATTAATATATTCAAAATTAATGAGTTATTCATGAAACAAAAGAAGAAAAGTTAAGATACATCATCTCATCTGTCAATAATTGCAAGAAATAAGAGAAAATGTAATCACATAAGAAAATGCTTTTATGTTACCAATAGGGCCAGGTGCACAAAAATTTGTGTACTCAGGTGGGTCCCTTAGCATGGCTTGTGCCCTCTCACAGTCTGGGACCCCTTGGGGGATGTCCACCTCCTGGTTTAGGCCCACTCCCTGGGATTGGGCCTAAGATGGCAGTAAGACATCCCTCTGGCAGCCCAGAGCCCTCGGGGATGTCCACTTGCCAGCGGGGAGCAGGCCTAAGCTGCAGTTGGCCATCCTTAGCGCTGCTGAGGAGGAGGGAGAGGCTCCCGCTACTACTGCTGAACTGGCAGCCATCTGCCTGGCTAGTGGCTGAGCAGAGCTCTCCCTGTGGGAGTGCACTGACCACCAGGGGGCAGCTCCTGCATTGAGCGTCTGCCCCCTGGTAGTCAATGTGTGT
>NW_006295183.1:3627102-3627588 GCF_000327345.1 Myotis davidii | reverse complement strand
AGCCCCCAGCCACCCAAGCTCCCAGTGGAGGCTGGCTGGAAGCAGGTATCTGGGGTTTATTTATCTTCCATAATTAAAACTTTGTTGCCTTGAGCAGAGCCCACAGCCGGCCAGGGCAGGCAGGAAGCTTGGCTTTCTCCATTGCCAGGGCAACTCAAGCCTCCTGCTTGCTCCAGCTCCATGGCTGCCAGTCACCACTTTGGTTGGGTTAATTTGCATGTAGTCTCTCTGACTGGCCGGAGAGCTGATCTATGGAGAGAATCTAGAACAGGATTCCCTCCTTTCAAATGGCTTGTGAGTGTAGCAAAGGTGCAGTCAATTTGCATGTTTCTCTTTTATTAGATATTAGCATAAATTATTAGTGAACTTGGTACATCACTTTGCTGTCTTCTTCTTTTTAATGTTTTTATTTATTTGAGAGAGAGAGAGAGAGAGAGAGAGAGAGAGAGAGAGAGAGAGAGAGAGAGAGAGAGAGAGAGAGAGAGA
>NW_006295183.1:3597211-3627088 GCF_000327345.1 Myotis davidii | reverse complement strand
AGAGAGAAAGAGAGAGAGAGAGAGAGAGAAAGGGAGGGGGAGAGGAAGAGAAAGAGAGAGACAGGGAGAGAGAGCGAGACATCAACAAGCTGTATTCTAGATGCCCCCTACTGGGGATGGAGCCAGCCACCCAGGCATGTGCCCTGACCAGCACTTGGTACGTGGGATGGGATGTGGTATGACATTCAACCAACTGAGGCACACTAGCCAGGGCCATAATAAAAATTTTTATATTATGATATGAGTGAGAGAGATGGGGAGGGGGCGTGAGGGAAAGAAGTTTCTTTGTACTTCAAACTTTGATATATCCTTGCTGTTTGAATTATTGTAATGTTCAGATTGCATTACATTTAGGTTTTGTTTAAGCACCTAAAGGATTCTCATTTTCTGTGACCTTTGCAATCACCCCCTACCTCTCCACTGAGCACCAATTTAGAAACCATTAAAACATAGGGTTTCCAAATTTGATAACTGTCTAACTTAATTGTAGATATTTAACTTAATGAGTCAACACATAGCTGTGTGTTCTTTAAGAAATGCCTGAACTAACTAAAAGGAAACACAGCATGATCACATGTAGTCCACAGTTGTACAATGAAGGAACTTCTATGACTGCACTCTCGCTAGGAAGCTGATCTATGGAGAGAATCTAGAACAGGATTCCCTCCTTTCAAATGGCCAGATTTAGAGAAAAAACAGTTTCTTAAGAATAGAGATGAAAGCAACAGTCCACGTTTTACAAAACAGGAAACGGTATGTTCCTAGATGGAAGGGACAGAAGAAAGGCTTCAGGTTTCATTGGATGGGACATCACTGGACAGATCTTTGTAAATTCAAACAAGGGCAACGCTAATGACTCAGTAGACACAACCTTTGCTTTTAAAGTCTAACATTTAAGAATGAGGGAAAAGAATGACAGGCTTCTCTGCTTGGCAATAAAAACAGATTTGAGTTAAAAAAGGAAATCATACATGTAAAATTCATTTCCTCTAGAGCAATGGTTCTCAACCTTCCTAATGCTGTGACCCTTCAATACAGTTCTTCATGTTGTGGTGACCCCCATACATAAAATTATTTTCGTTGCTACTTCATAACTGTCATTTTGCTACTGTTATGAATCGTAATGTAAATATCTGATATGCAGGATGTATTTTCATTGTTAGAAATTGAACATAATTAAAGCATAGTGATTAATCACAAAAACAATATGTAATTAAAAATGGGTTTTCCGATGGTCTTGGGCGACCCCTGTGAAAGGGTCGTTCAATCCCCAAAGGGGTCGCGACCCACAGGTTGAGAACCGCTGCTCTAGAGCTGGCTTTGGAACATCTAATGGAATCTGTGCATACCATTGACTTCAATAACTAAGGAAAGTAATCCAGACCATGAAAGCACTGTTTGAGTCAGCCAGGCTTGCTAAGAATTTTACGAAATTATTTAGTCAGTAGTGGAAAGCCGACACTGGAACTATAGGATACATTATTTGAATTCGTTCTTGTGGATGTGTCTGTGCGCAAGCACACTCCCTCCTTGCCCCCCCCCCCCACACACACACACACACAAGCTTTTTAAGCTTACTGTTTAGTTAACCAAATGTAGTTTGTATCTGAGTTGTGAATTCAGTCTTTCTCAAAATACAGGGGGTGAAGGAGTAGTGCTTGCTGATTTAGGACATCCTGAGTTAAACACTAGTAATGCCCAATTTTCCAAGTATGTCTCTCACAGTGCCAGTGCCGTATGTGACATCACACACAGGCAGAGCGATGTGATAATTTGATATTTATTTTTGAGTAATGCAGCATATTTTATTTCCCTCAGAGCTTTGCAATGTTGAAGAACATAAGATAAACTCAGAATTCTTGCACCAAGAACAGTTATTTTTCTTTCTCCTTTTTTTTACTTCCCACCTCCTGATCATAAATATTTAGTACCATAGAAACAACATCTGGAATACATTTTAGGAGCCTAAGTAAGAAAATACTGAAATAGATAGAAATCTAGATGTAATATATTCTAGTTGACCATGGCATCTAAGACTCTAATGCCCAAAGATTGATAAACCAGATAAACATCTGGTAGTAATTGGCTTGTAACCCCACAAACTCCAGGAGAGGCATCCAAATAAGCATATTTCCTGATTATTCTGGAGGAGCTAACAAGGATTTAATATTGAATAGGATCCCTCAGAAAATGCAAATAAGACATTCCCTTTATAAGGCAAAATAAACATCTTCCAAATCCTCTCCATTCATTTATTTCTGCAAACCTAATTCATGGACCAAGATAGCTGTCCTTCATCCAGTTATCCTCAGCTGCCACACCTCATCTCTTCCTGCTTCTGCAGAATCACATCTCCCTAAAAGCTTAGTGTGTACTCACCCCCTCTACCCTTCCACACATTTCCTAGATACACCCCTTTCCATTCTCTCCCTGTAAATGCATATCAACTTATTTTTAGAAGTCATTTACTGACTGTTTTACCCATTTCCACTAATATAAGCAAGTAAGAAATCTAGAGCCATATGGCTGCAAAAGGAAAGGCAGTGAAATGAGGTAAAGATAGGGAGAAGATGCAAAAAATTAGACGTTTCCACCCCAATCCAAGCAAAATCTAAACTTTTTTAAAACACTCTCTGAATTATGACTTCTGCTGTTGTTTCAATTAGTGTCAGAATGCAAAGTATTTTTTAAAAAATAGTTATAAAAGAGGAATAAGAATAATTCAAATAACTAGTGCCATAGATCAGATTGTGGAAGATAAACTCCCTGAAATAAGGAGGTGTGCGCTTTAGCCATAGGAAATGTTAGCTAGGTAGCAAGTACAGAGTGAACACACTGCATTGAATAATTTAGGCCCAAACAACCCTAGTGATTTGGTCCTGAGGTCACATTTCTCCGACAGGTGATCGCATGCTGGTGGGTGTGAGTTTCACATCATTGGCCACCTTGATTTCTGATCGATTTGATTCTCAAGAACGGGTTGAAAGTCAAGAGCTAATGAGGTTGCCTTTACTGGATATTGTGAATTTCCTCTGAACTCTTTTATAAGAAATCGATATCTTTTCCAGGGTGAAAATATCTTTTGATTTTATCTGATGGTGATGTTTCTGAGCTTGCAGAAGTAACACAATGTTGTTTCCAATGTCGTTGGGAGCATGCGGATCCTTTCTATCTGATCATGGGTTCATGTAATGCATTTCCCTACTGTATAAAACACACATTAGTGAGTGAGTGTGCATGTGTGTGTGCATGTACACGAGATTGCTAAACTTTATTTTTTTTAATATGGTTGTTGACATTAGCTGTGCCACTTGATTTCATGGGAGCTCCCATTGGTGTAAGCCTGTATAATTGGGTAGTTGGCAGGTGAGTGGATATAACTAATATATCAAAACTTGGCCTACCCTGACATTATATTCTTTCTCCGTCAGTAGCTCTCAGTGTAATTCTGTGATATCCCAAACTAAGAAATAAAAAGAATTTGAGAGTGGTGTTATTTACATCAACACTATCGATTTTTTGGAGATACTTTTAAAAATCATTTCCTCATCATGTAAACATGAACATTAAAAGAACAAGTCATATGGAATGATCTCCAGGAATACCTTACATTGTGTCAATTCACCAATATCCACTCTGCTCTCCAAGATCCCATGGGCCTCTCCTGACAAACCAGATGAGATGAGAGAAAAGTTATAAAATGATGAGTCTGCTCTGCTGGGTTTGGGGGCAGAGAGCTATAAATTAGTACGATGTCCTAAAGGAAGGATCATTCTTTGTAAGAAATAAAATGTACATATAAAATATTTAAACCCCTATTTTAAGAGGCAATATATCATATTTGTTATGATGCCAGTTTTTGAAGCCAATGTTTCTGGCTTAAAAACCCTACAATACCCCTAACTAGGCATGTGAAATCAACTTATGAAATCTGTCTATGCCTGAGATTCTTTACATAGAAAATACTGGCAAAATGAAAATCAGTTATATTTTGTAAGGGTGAAAGGAATATGCATGTGTGAACATAGTATAAATATGACCTGAACATAGACACAAATAGTTTAACTACTTTTGCTTTTATTACTAATTAGGAAGATATTTTGTATCACATATCATATTTTGGAATTTTTATGAGTAAAAAAAAATCACAACACACAAAAAATATCCTGATGAAACATGGAGGTAACTTTGTATGGATGTGAAAATATCTGCTCAAGGGCATGGACTGGCCTCCCAATTTATCCTTTCTTCTCACTTATAACCTAGATAATATAAATTATTCAGAAGCACCCATAAGGTATGTTTAATTTCATATGTTAAAATAGCCCTTAATCCTTCTTAAACTTGAACCATTCTCTGAATATATTTTTATTGCCGAAATTTTTTCACAAATGTATGTGTTGAAACGCATACATTTTTTTTTTATCATTTACTAGTAAAATTCCAGGAAATCTTGACCTTCAATACTTGCATAACATTAACCTTTGAATACCAAATTACACAGAAATCTGGAAGAGCGAAATGGTAATATCCACTGAAAAATACGAATTATGTAGTATACAACATATCTTGGAAGAACTAAAATTGCTAAAAGCTACATTTTTAATTATGCATGACCTGAATAATTTTGGAACAAACATAATGTGTTCAAAACGGCACTATTTCAAAGAGATCTTTGTAACAGAAACATACACTGACATCCCCTTTTGTGAATTATTTTCTTACTGAATGCAATTTTCCTTCCAAAAAGGGACATGAAAAAGATCCACTTAGTAGGTCCCAGTTATTAGAAAAAAATGCAAATGAACAACTAAACTTCATTGCCCAAATCAAGCTGCCTCCTCTCTTGGGCATTATTCAGTGCTTGGTTTAATATTTTCCTAACACTTTAAGAGTTTTTCCAATTAAATATTAATTGTTTTCTCAAAGGGAACATGAGATGTATTATCCTAAAGAGATGGTAGAAGGAAGGGATAGTGATCTGTGTCAGCAGTTAGAGTGAGGAATTGAAGATAGAGGTTCATTAAGGAAACCATGCTCAGCCTACTTTCCCCCCCACTTTATTAATTAAGGTATTACATATGTGTCCTTATCCCCCCAATGCCCCCTTACCCCCATGGTGCCTGTGTCCATTGGTTAGACTTATATGTATGCATACAAGTCCTTTGGTTGATCGCTCCCCCTTACCCCCACCTTCCCCTACCTTCCCCTCTGAGGTTTGATGGTCTGATGGATGCTTCTCTGTCTCTGGATCTGTTTTTGTTCATCAGTTTATGTTGTTCGTTATATTCCACAAATGAGGGAGTTTATGCGGTATTTATCTTTCTCTGACTGGCTTATTTAGCTGAGCATAATGCTCTCCAGTTCCATCCATGCTGTTGCAAATGGTAAGAATTCCTTCTTTTTTACTACAGTGTAGTATTCAGCTTACTTTTTTAAAGTCACAAGGTAGAAACTGGTGTTTACTCTATGATACAATTAATTAAAAAGTCAAACGGATTTCCTAATGATTATCTATACTGGACAAGGAAGACCTCAAGTGTAATATCATGGAGGCAGTACAACTTCCAACTGTTTATTTTCTATATAAAAATAAACACACAAAGAAAAAATGAAAGACTTAATCATCTGTGTATCTCAACATGCATGACTATACAGAGTTGCTCACATGAGAAGCCTTACATGAATGCTTATTGGTCAGATTCCATGATCCATCTCCCAGTGGACGTGAAGCTATCAAGGGGGGAGTGCTGATGGGCTGACACATCTCAGCTAATTCTTTGGGGATGTGATATCAGTTGAAATGGGTAGGCTTGACCAAGACAACACCCCCTCCCTGAGGGCACCCTCCGTCCAATATATTTCCTCTGATATACTTCTTTGTATTGCAGAAAAATTAAGACCAATTCTAATAGTAGTAGCTACTATTTATATATGCAGTAGTATATCCTATATAATAAAAGGCTAATATGCAAATTGACCAAACAGCAGAATGATCAGTCACTATACTGTGCACTAACCAGAAGGGGGCAGGTGTTTAATGCAGGAGCTGCCCCCTAGTGGTCAGTGCACTACCACAGGCTCAGCCAGAAGCCAGGCTCATGGCTGGTGAGCACAGTGTTGGTGGCCGGAACCTCTCTCGCCTCCGCTGCAGGTAGGTAGTAAGGAGCGAGGGGTCCCAGACTGTGAGAGCCCCAGACTGCAAGAGGGATGTCTGACTGCCGACCTAGGTCTGATCCCTGGGGGACATCACCCAATGGATCCCGGACTGCGAGAGGGCGCAGACCATGCTGAGGGACCACCCCCCCCACAGTGCACGAATCTTGTGTACTGGGCCTCTAGTACATATATTTTTTATATTTTTATATATTTACATATACATATATATGTTTATATATATGTTTATATATGTATATATACATATTTATTTATTTAATCGATTTCAGAGCAGAAGGGAGAGGAAGAATATATATATATATATTTACTCCCCAAAGCCTTATTTTATAATTTAATTATGAGTAACAAAATCTCAGATATATTATTTAATAAAGGCTACAAATTTGTGCAATTGGAATGAAGGCATGTCACACAAAGAGAAGATGAACATGAAGGTTTCTCTGATTCCAACGCTCTAATGTTTCCAATTCTCCAACAGGCGAAAGTGTAAGAGAAGAAAACTTGAATGATACAAAATCTTAATCTCTCTCTGTCTCTATCTGTCTTTCATTCTGTCTTCACTAGTCTTCACTGGAACTCTCACTCTTTTTGAACATAGATGACATAGACAGACATAGCTATCCTGGATGGAGGCATTGTCACCCTGTGTGTTTTTCTATTTGTCTCTCAATATGTTCATGTGTATACATGTGTTGGCATATCGATTCCATTGCATTTGGAAGTTCTATGTTATTAACACCTATAGATTTCTGGCAAACCTATAAGACACATTTTTCAACATTTTTATGATATCACTTTCTCCTTCAAGCTTGAAACAAACATGTCAGCAAGCAAAACCAAGACATATTATTTGTTTCAAAGAAACGTAGGCTGCAAACATTAATAAATACTGATCTTGACTTTCCTTGAAACCTATGTCTCTTACTCGATTACCTTGAGGTGTACATAAATTCTATAATTTACCAAAGTACTGCTAAACAAGCAAGAAATCAATATTTGTAGATTTTTTGGTTTTGTTTTTCCCACGTATGTTAAGAATCTTTTGTTGGATGTTGGCTAAAGTCAGGATTGTTCTTGGTCAATGGACTAGATCATTCCCAGATTTAGAGCAGCATAGGTGAAAATTTGGGTCAGTATGTCCTGCTTCTAACATTTGTTTTTTTCTAGAAACCCCCACTCCTAACATTTTTTTTTCTAGAAACCTTGAGCAAGTTACCTTCTCCCAAACTCATTCCTTCTACTAGTCAAGTTCAGATAATACCTACTCCACTGAGGTGTTCTGAGAACTTTTATATGTGACTAGATGCCCGATGCACGAAATTCATGCAGGGGGCTTGGCCCCTGCCGCCACGGCAGCTACCTCAGCCCCACTGCAGCAGCAGCCGCCTCTGCCTTAGCCCTTGCAGCCCCAGCTTCATCCAGAAGGTCATCCAGAAGGACTTCTGGTTTAATTAGCATATTATGCTTTTATTATTATAGATTGTTGCTTTTGTAATTTATTCCAGCTAAACTGATAGGAGGAAAAGTTAGCGAATATTTGCTCTCTACAACAAATACTGTATATAGAATACACAATTCCTAACTATATTAATTTCTGAAATTTTCTCCAAGGTGCACGGGTTTGCTGCATGTTGTTTTTGTTTGTTTTATGTAACTTTATTGAAATCATAAACATATCCTGTAACCTGTGAATGGCCTTCATGCCACTGACTGCTCTCTCCAGAATTCAGTGTCAATTTTTGCATTTGCATTTATGGTCAGATCAGATTCATATCAAACAGTAATATCTGGTTAATACACAAAGAGCAAAAGTAAACTTAATGCATAGGTGATGCCATCATGCCAGGTAAAACCAGAATCAGAATATGGCGAGCTGAACTTAAGAAGTTTCTTCAGCAATGCAGAAACCAGAATTTCAAGAAACACTTAAGTATTGAGATGACACACATAGTAATATGTACTATGCGCATTTAAAAAAACATTATTTGCCCTAACCGGTTTGGCTCAGTGGATAGAGCGTCGGCCTGTGGACTCAAAGGTCCCACATGGATAGATAGATTGATTTAATCCTCATCTGAGGATATATTTTTCCATTGATTTTAAGACAGAGTGGAAAGAAGGGAAGAGGGCGTAGGAGAGAGAGAAACATTAACATGAGAAAAACATATTAATTGCCTCCCACACGTGACCCAACTACAGCCAGAGATGGATATAGAACCCATAACAGTGGTACATGCCCTTGACCAGGAATTGAACCCACAGACCTTCCAGGGCTGATGCTCTAACCACAGAGTAAAATCATCCAGGGCATTATATATATACTAGAGGCCTGATGCACAAATATGTGCACGGTTGGGGTCCCTTGGCCTAGCCAGCAATCAGGGCCAATGGGGGCCATCTCACCCAGTCCCAACTGGGGACGATCAGGGCCTGCCAGCTGAGGGGAGGATTGCGGGAGGTTGGCTAGCCATGGGAGGTTGGCTGTGGGAGTGCACTGACCACCAGGGGACAGCTCCTACATTGAGTAATTGAGCACCTACCCCCTGGTGGTCAGTGTGTGTCATAGCAACCATCGACCGTTTGGTCGTTCAGTCATTTGGTCGTTTGGTCATTGGGTTGCTTATATATATATATATATAATTCTACTGTACATATGGGGAACTTTTTGGGGTTTTTTAAGTATTTTATGTGTGATTTTTGCTTTTGGAATTTATTCAAGCTAAAAGCTTAAGTATCTTAATCACATGGAAATAATGATCAGCCATGATTTCTTTTTGCCTTTGCTAAAGGTTCACAGTTTGAGAAATATTACTGTACTAGAAAAAGAGTTACTGTTCTGAAAACAGTAACTCTTTTTCTAGTACAGTGATGTGTGAACCCCTCTAGTTTCAGCAGCAGCTTAACCTCAATGAACTTAATTTGCTTCTAGAGAAAATAGGGATAATTGAATTCATCTCACCGCCTTTACAAGATGTTTGAGAGAATTAAATGGAATCAAAGACGTGAAAACGCCTTGTAACCTATAAAGCATAGCATTTCTGGAAGGAATTAGTCATTTCATCATTATTGTTAAACATGTGAACTTCTTCTATCGCAACATTGTGTGAGGCATCTTCAGAAGAAAGTGCCGAATACTTTATAATGCTAATCAATTACTAAACTTATAGTTCCCTTTCATAATTTGGATGGTCTATCTTACACAAAACCCACATTTTTCACCACAAACAAAATTCTGCTTTTTAGTTCTCTGCACCAAATTGCTATTTGAGGTGAAAATAGAGGGTGGAGTGTCTGCATTGGGAGAGTTTGGTTGTAGACAAAAGGCTGGGCTCTTCTAGGGATCTTTACAGAATGACTTACTTTCTCTCTGATTTTTAATTATATCAAATGTAGGATATCACCTTAAGCTACTGGTACAGAGCTGATGAAAAAATATTGTCTGCCTAATCAACAATAAAAATATCTATAATTTATATGCTCTCAAAGAGTATATAGAATCTATCTATCTATCTATCTATCTATCTATCTATCTATCTATATCTATGCAGCCATTATGACCTAATGACCAGAACAACCAGAACAGCCAATCGACCAGTCGTTGTGATGCACACTGACCACTCCTGGTGGTCAGTGCACTCCCACAGGAGGGGTGGAGCGCCTCTCGGCCAAAAGCCATGCTCATGGCTGGCAGGCACAGTTGTGGCGGCGGGAGCCTCTCCTAACTCCACAGCAGTGCTGCCAAGCTGCTTTCATGGAAAAGGCATTCCCAAATGAAGCTTCTGCATTTGAAACCTGCACAATATATTCAAGTAAAACTCTATCCCCTTTGGCTAGAGAAGTTCATTTACAAAATGCCAAAAGCCCATTAGTGATAAAACTCATAATATACATCTAGAACTTTACAGTGTATATGCCTCTTTTTTTGTAAGTGAGATCATTAAATCCTCAACCATTACCTTAATGAAGTCTGGGAAGATTTCATTATGCTGACTTTACACATAGGAGATATAACATCTCAGTCAAGAAGTTTAAATTTGCATGGATAGAATCTATGAGTTAGTGTGAGTGTTTGCAAAACACAAACCTAAAGTTCTGTCTGCTCCAATTTCCTAGAGTGTGTGTGTGTGTGTGTGTGTGTGTGTGTGTGTGTGTGTGTAATAAAAGTCACTGTTCTATCTCATCGTCTGTGTCTCTAGATAATTATTCCCTACTATTCTACCCGGTGGTATTATGACACTATGCTAGAAAACATTAAGTATCACCGTTTTTCTCCTGATTTTATACACATAGTGGACTCACAACTATTCTAGAGAAGAAAAATAAACTATGTAAATAAAATCCCAAACCTTAATAAGGTAAATGACATATAATTCAACTCCATATACCTTGATAAAACATGAAAATGAAATACAGGGTCATTCTATGACTCATGAGGAAGCATGTTAAACTGAGGATGAATGTTCTGAGTTCCCTCCCAGCCACCACATAAATCTCTCAGTATTAAGTCAGTGCAATGATCAACTCTTGGTGTGCAAATTTCTTAACTCATCAAAGAAGGACTATCTCATCTAAACCTGTAATAAAGAGAATGTGTGTGGTGGGTGGTGGGCAGAGGAGCGGGGGTTGGAGGACCGGTCCATCAGCTGGTATAAGCCATTGCATAAGTGTTGTGAGGCCAATGCTGGCATTCCAAACAGCTCAACATCATACATATTGAGGAAAGTTTGTGTCTATTCCTTGTTCATTGGAGGTTCATACTACAACCTAAATTAATATATGAATTGTGAAGATAATAAGGTGATGTGAATACATTTTCTACAAGGTCACTGTTTGAATAGATGCCTCTTTTTGCCTCCACCCTCAAATGATAAGTGTGTAGCCTCACCAGTGTAACATTTCACTGACTCCTTCAGTAGAATTACTGAAGCTGATGGGACCCCTCCCCCTGAATGTGCAGACTCCCGTGTGAACACCATTGCACTGTTTTATTCATCTGTCTGGCCTACCATGCGTTTATCTTCTTCTGTCAGCAGCTCTGTTCTGCCTTGGAGAATTGCCTTCTCCCACATGTTTTAGGGTCTTGGTGGGAAAGGCAATGGAAATGCCTAGATCTTTTTGTTTATTTTATTTTAGTTTTTTGTTAAACGTGTGTCTATGAGGCATGGCTAGGAAATCTGACTCTCCTTCACAACCATGTGCACCTGGAGCAGGGAAAGCAAAGACCACATGCCTTGGAGCTGCTTTATCCCAGGTGGTCCAGGAGAAGACTCCGCTGATGTCCCCATCCCAAACCCGCAAACCGCCCAGACACTTAACCCCTGTCCTGATAAATCTGATTTTTCAGCTTCCCTAGGACTTTTTGAACTTTCGCATAAACTCATATTAACTTTATTTCACTTTATTTTTCTTTTTAGGCTTCTCTCTTTGTTCTTTCCCTTGAATTAGCCACAGTCTCTGTTGCCAATAAACCAAACAAGACAAAATAGAAATAAACCAAAATGGAACAATACTTCAGTGCTTTGGTTGAGAGGCCTTCAATGGGCACTTTATATTTTTATACCATCCCTCCTGCAGCCCCCTTGAGTTCAGACACCTCACTCCAATTCTGATCCCTCGTATTATTCATGAGAAAAAGTGGTCTTGTAAGAAAAAAAGGAATTTATTTTAACATGGAATTCTATATATGTTCCTTCCCTTTACAGATAAAGTGACCCCAGGTTACCACTTCTGATTCATGATGGGGTCCAAACAGTGTCCCTTTTAATGGTAGTACAACCCGAGAAAATGTCTACAAACTGAAGAACCCTGTATCATAGTCATTCTGTTTTACTTTTCCATCCAGCATTACTCAAATATCTTACACAGACCTATGCTACATAACCAGTCATTTAATTTCAGGTCTCAACGGAGGGCCATGAAATTTTACCATAAAGCTCAGGATTAAAAATTCAGATTTGTATGAAGAAGATAGGCTAGATCTGAGCTCTATACTATGCAATGACCAAAAAGACAAGACTGGATTTTATAACAAATGATCTCTAAAAGACACTCTATTCTAGAACAATAAATATAGTATTTAAAAATAAAGTCTATTTTCATTTTAAATAAAATATACAGTTCTCCATGTTCATATCTATTTTATGACATACCAGTGGAAGCCATAAAATTATTTTTGTAAACACTTAAAATGTCAACATTTTGACACATTATTTTTAATATGTAATAATCCAGATGTTCATGCTTTACAGAACTGGGGCCTTCATTCTCAATAGCAGTGAAATATCTCATGAACAATGTTATTGGAACTAAATATTTAGGCTGAAGAATGAGTCCTTTGGTTATATCTTTTACACATGGATTTTAATACTTAATATTTAGCTGACTTGGCTCAGGGATTTCAAGTTCTGTATGTTTGTTTATTTAATATTTCCTAATGGTCCTTTTAAAAAGTAACTGATAGACCAGTGATGGTGAACCTTTTGAGCTCGGCATGTCAGCATTTTGAAAAACCCTAACTTAACTCTGGTGCCGTGTCACATATAGAAATTTTTTTATCTTTGCAACCATAGTAAAACAAAGATTTATATTTTTGATATTTATTTTATATATTTAAATGCCATTTAACAAAGAAAAATCAATCAAAAAAATGAGTTCACGAGTCACCTCTGACAGCTATAGTTATGTTGACCATTGTCATTTTTTATTTGACAATATAAGGCAACGGTTCTCAACCTGTGGATGGCGACCATTGGGAAACATATATAGTATATCAGATATTTACATTACGATTCGTAACAGTAGAAAAATTACAGTTATGAAGTAACAACAAAATTAATTTTATGGTTGGGGGTCACCACAATATGAGGAACTGTATTAAAGGGTTGTGGCATTAGGAAAGTTGAGAACCACTGAAAGGGAAAAGAGGTCAGTATCCCTGACTAAATAGTCAGGTATTGTGTGTTTTGAAGATTCTTGCGGCACACCAATTGAAAATTGCTGTTGTATGTGAATGTGGATAAAAATGTGAATTAGATAATATTAAGTTATAGAGAGGCCTGGGCAAGGGGCACACGGTCAACTAGATGGCTCAATATGGAAATAGCTCCGATACAATATTTTAGGGAGGACTTTCAACATTAGTGTTTGAAGCAATGCTAGTATTTTTTTTCTTTTTAAGGTTTTTTGTAATAAAATCAAACATCATCTCTATTGCATACTATTTCCTGCCTCAACTATAATATTCCTTTTATTCCATGTAATCATTTTTGCAAATGTCTGCTCCTCCAGTAGGTTTTCAATTCTTACTCAGTTTTGAATGTCGGGCCTTAAAAAATGCTTCTTCATAAGTCAGTGTCTAAAAGCTTCTACTGAGCCTCTGTGTTCATCTCAAAGGTCACTGTCTCAAGGAAGGCTCCCCTGATTTCCCCATGGTAAGCCTGGCCATTTCATCATATACACTTACAGCCCCAGATGCTTTCCTTTTATTTAGTACTTTGTAATTATATGTTTATTTATGTGCTTTCCTCCTCTAGTCTGTAAGCTCCAGGGATACAGCGAATTGATCAGGTGGGCCTTTCAGTTCAATTTCCTGAACTCAGCCCTGACACTGACTCAAAGTAGGTGTACATGAAATACTTCTAAGGAGAATAAAAAAACCAAATACATAGACAGTGCTGAAATCAGTTTATCATTGCCACATGTAATAGATGTGGTTTAAAAATTATAGCATTGTGTTGAGCCAGATGTGCTTATAAAAATGCTAGTTTCCCAAACACATCACTGAGGAATTTACTCTGCACCTGCCTCCTCATGCAATGTTTACAGTTATGTGTAATACATTTGAGGCAGGAGGGCATGTCTACACAAGCAGATCTATTTTTTTATTTATTTGTTTTCTCCCACTGGAAATAAAAAGAAAGGGCTTCTGTCATTCTTTAACACACAACACAGTAACTCAAGCACGCTGCTGCTAGGCTAAGATCCTGGTTAACGCTATAGGACAATGCAGCTTGTGACAGCAGGCGCTTGTGACAGCAGGCGCTCAGTCCAGGTGATGCATCAACACTAGCATCTCATTAAGCCTAAAGAAAATACCTTTTGTCCTAGCATCTTCTCACTGAATGTTAAATACAATGGCTTCTTCTAATGAGAGTCATTTGCAGCTGGGATATCTATCTATCTATCTATCTATCTACCTACTATCGATCTGTCTATATCTACCTATCTATAATATATTTACTATCTATCTATCTATCTATCTATCTATCTATCTATCTATCTATCTTTCATCTATCTATCTGTCTATCTATCTATCTATCTATCTATATACCTTGTAGCTTAAATCTTTATGAAGAAAACTGATTCTTCCATTTGAGGAAATTTACAAAAATAAAATGAGGACTATTATTATAAATGATTACATTATGCCAAATGGCAATGTAAAACTTTGGTGAAAGTACATGTGCATTAGATAAGACTTTCCTTATATCTCTGTTACAATTTACCTCCATCTAAGTCTGATTAACATGTTTTAAAAGTGACCCCCACAGCCATTTCACTCATAATTCTTTATCCAATAGACCTTGTTTGAGAGTTCCCTTGAAAGGTACAAAGCATGTCAGATAAATTAAATGAAAGGAACAGATGCAGATTAAGAGTGATGTACCTTCTGAGCCAGAACGTTTAATTTCACTAAATATTATTTCCCATCTTCATGATCACATTATATTGAAATGCTGGAACTTCAATTTCCTCTACCATGTCATTTAAGAAAACCTTTGTTTCCTCTGAGCTCTTAAGGAGAAGTTAGCTTTAAATCACACTGACTGCACCCCTGGAAATTTACATATGTTGAAGAAATAAAAGCCTTTTCAAGAGTTACCAAGGGGCCTGGGAGGCCTCAAAGGAGTGTTAAGACCTTGAATTTAATGGGAGCTGCCTGAAACACAAAACACAAATCTTCCCCGTGGAATACTAATGGCTTTTGTGTACAGTTCCATTTTCATGTGACTTTTTCCAAAAGTCCAGGAGCAGCCAGTGGATAAAACAGCCTTTGTGCTGGTGATTGGGAAACACAACCCCAGCATTGAGGCAAAAAAGCAGCTTTCCATAGGTTATCCCCACATAATGCAATTTACACTGTAATGATTAGGAAAGCTTCGCAAGTCCAAAAAGCAGTAATATGGAAACTGAAGTGCATGAATATGCATCATAGGTCTTGAGGTGAGGATCAGATTTCTATGAAGATTTATTCAAAAGGGCATTTTCAATATCTAAAACATAGTTCTGAGTTTGGTCTTTGATATCTAACAGTGGATTTATTCAAATTTAAGTTTGTTTTTTTTCCCCTCAAAGCCACATTTTTACTTTATTTCCTGAAAGATATGCCTGGTTTTGAATATCAACAGGATTTACAAAAGAGTTCAAAAAGTTCAAGGGAGGCTGATTTCCTAAGATGACGTTTATCATGCCCTGATAATAGATATTTTTATATAATGCACATGTCATTAAATGATCCAGAAAGATGACAGGAAGCCAATAATGTGCTAAGAAATTCTTAGTGATGTTTCTTTTGGAGTCACTTGGGGATTTAGGGAAACCCAGAAGCTCATAAAAGTCTCAATGAAGAATCCACAGTGGAGCAAACAAGCCTTTCAATCCTTGTTCTCAAATCTGACTGCACACTTGTATCATTTCAATAGTTAAAAAAAAAAAACCCAAAAACAATAGAGATGCCTGGGACCAACCTAGATAAATGAAATCAGAGTCTCTTGTGCTGCACTGTCCAATGCAGTAGCCACTAGCCATATGATGCTACTAAGCACTTGAAAAAGTGGCTAGTGGAATTAAGATATGCTGAGTGCAAAATACACATCTAATTTCAAGTATATACTGTAGAGCCAACAATCATACTGATGAAGATTCTCTCTCTCTCTCTCTCTCTCTCTCTCTCTCTCTCTCTCTGTTAATCCTCACCCAAGAATATTTTTTCCCATTGATATTTTTTCTTTTTTTAAGAGATAGTAAAAGGGAGGAGGGTCATCATACTCGGCCCCTTCTTTGGCCTGCCAACCCCAGTTTTAGTTAAAATCTGCTAAGTTAGTTTTGCTACAATTAACTACAGTCTTGATGTCTGATTAAGTTCCACATCTGCACCATTGACAATAATCCTGTTAGACCAGTTCAGCAAGAACCCTCTTGCCTTGATGGCTCCTCTTAGTAATTTCCCATCCTCTGACCCATTCTCCTTGGCTATAAATTTCTGGTTTTCTTCCTTGAATTCAGAGTTGAACTCAATCTCTCTCCCCTATTGCAATAGTCTTGAAGAGTATCTGTCTTGTCATACTAACTACCCAGTGAACAATATATCTTTAACAATCCTATCTAATAATAGACATGGTAATTGACCATACCTTCACTATGCCTCCCATGGGCTAATCAGCAGGGTATGCATATTAACTGCCAACAAAGATGGTGACTAATTTGCATACTGCAGGCAGGGTGGGACAGCATGAGTGCAAGCCACCATTCAGACCCCCATGTGCGACCCAGAAGCCACCTGCCTGCCGCCAATGATTGGATCCAATCCCGGGTTGCAGGCCGTCCCCAGAAGCCCCAGAAGCTGCCTGTTGCCCGTGATCGAATCTGATCCTGGGTCGCAGGCTGGTCCCAGAAGTCCCAGAAGCTGATTGCCTGCCGCCCGTGATCGGATCAGATCCCAGGCCACAGGTGGGCCCCAGAAGCTCCAGAAGCCGCCTGAAATGGCAATAACTCTATCAGTAAGCACTCTGAAAGTCAGTGGCATAAATGCACCAATTAAAAGACAGATTATGAGGGTGAGTCAAAAACAAAACCCACTTTAAATATAAAGACACATAGATTAAAAGTAAATGAATTAAGCTGCAGCCTGTTTTGCTCAGTGGATAGAGCATTAGCCCGTGGACTGAAGGGTCCCAGGTTCTATTCCAGTCAAGGGCATGTACCTCAGTTGCTGGCTTGATCCCCAGCCCCTATCAATGCATGTGCACAAAGCAACCAATCAATGTGTCTCTCCCTTTCCCTTCACTCTCTCTAAAATTCAATGAAATAATATCCTTGGGTGAAGATTAACAAAAACAAAGTAAATGGATTAAGTAACATTAAAGAGGTTATAAGAAAAATATATTCCAAATTTTGTTAGTTGTATAATGGTTATGTTTAAATTAGCTGCCCCCTGGTGGTCAATGTGCTCCCACAGTGTGAGCTCTGAGTGTGGGGAGCGGGCCTCAGCCAGCAGGTGGACATTCCCAAAGGGGTCCCAGACTGCGAGAGGGCACAGGCCAGACTGAGGAACGCCCCCACCCTGCCCCTGAGTGCACAAATTTTCATGCACCAGGCCACTAGTATATAAATAAATAATTAAATGTATTAAATATATATATCTTGTTCCCTCATGAGAGTATATGTGTGCCTATGTGTATGTATATGTACACATATATATACACACACA
The DNA here is from genome assembly GCF_000327345.1 of Myotis davidii. Lineage (NCBI taxonomy): Eukaryota > Metazoa > Chordata > Mammalia > Chiroptera > Vespertilionidae > Myotis > Myotis davidii. The sequence continues at coordinate 3,609,423 of NW_006295183.1, read as the reverse complement.
CACACATGTATATAATAGTGTTGTCTCTATTTTATCTATATGCTCAGATAAATCAAACTTGCCCAAAGTTACTTCACACTTCACCTCATGTATGTGTTTTATAAGGTTTGGCCTGATAATGCTATTTCCCAATTTTCTGGTTTCCTTAGCATTATAGCAGATGAACTATTTCAGTAGACTTCTGCTTTATGTATACTTTAGTGAAAACCTGTATTTTCATCTGATTTAGATCATGTGACTCACTGATAAGGGGGCTAGTGAATCAACCAGTGCAGAGAATCTTCACTGGGGTTCTGAGTAAAGTATGGCCTGGAATAGGAACATGGGGTAAGATGTTAGAATTGTCAAATACAGAGATCAATCTGTAATAGATTGGCTACTAAGATATCCTCTAATACCACAGTATTACCCTCATATAATGACAAAGCTATCTTAACTTTTTAAAAGAAAAAATATTTGTGTGATATACTATCCCTAAAATCTGAACGCAGAAATAGTGAACATGCCAGGATTTCTCACCATCCTCCACAACTCATTTTAGGTTATCATTATTTCAAATGTTGCTGAAATATTGAGAAGAGAAAGATTATGCAAAGTAAATGATAATACTCATTTGTAGAATATCATTGTAAGAATACCTTGAGATGTTGACTTCTTTAAAATACATTTTAGGTGGAAGTATATTGAGTTAGAACCAAAATTCATAATGCTGAAGAGATTAAGAGGCGTGTTGTTTGTTTTTAAATATAGGTCTTTGCTTTTCCTGTCAGCTCTCTTTTTGAACTTTCATTCAGTGTCTCTAGATGTCTCTGTTTACAGTTTCAGTTCTTGGACTGAACAGTACAAGCATGAGACCATGTGCCGGGATTGAAAGTGCATTAGATTTGGCACCAGAGGGTCATAATTAGATGACTTCTAAGTGACCTTGGGCATGTAACTCAAACTCTATGAAATACTTTAATGTTTTTTTCATGTGTGAATAAAAGAAACATATGTTACTTTCTTATTTGTATCAATTAAGTGAAACTGGTATAAAAATCATTGAAACTGGCCACTGTTGCTCAGTCTAAGCATCGACCTATGAAACAAGAGATCAGGATTGTGTTCCTGGTCATGGCACACGCCCAGGTTGCAGGCACGATCCCCCAGAGAGGGAGTGTAGGAGGCAGCTGATAAATGAGTCTCTCTCATCATTGAGGTCTCTATCTCTCTCCCTCTCCTCTCTCTAAAATCAATAAAACCATATTTTTAAATAATAATAATAATGGAACATGGTGCCAAGGACAGTGTAGATCTTTAATGAAATTAGAAGTTCCATTTGCCCCCTCTTTCCTTCTATCCCTATGAGAAAGGATTCACCTTAACAGACCCACTAGCCATTCACACAAATGCACACATATGAACACACACGTACTTCAGTCAAGTGAAAATTACCCGGATAACCAACATGGTACCAACATGACAAGTTCTACTCTATGATATTGCCAGAGGATAATTCCAACACCCACAATATGATGAAAATCCCTTCTCCCTTTCCATAAGCCATCTCCTCACTCTGCCCACAAGTAATCCATATTCTGAGCTCCTAAATGAAGACCAAATTATCCCTACTCGTGTCTGTGTACCCTGTCTAGCTCGACCTGGCCCAACAAATTGTGGTTCCTATTCCTGAAAAAGTGTCCTATGGCAAAGAATTTTCATTTATGAACATTCAGATTTTCCTGAAATCTACATTCTCCTGTGCATCTCCTTTCTTATATCTAAATTCCATCTGTACACATATTAACCAACTTATGTAAATTTTTCCCTAAATTATTTAGTCATTAAGTTCATGCTGAATCTTGACCAATTGATTTAATGAACTAGAATATTCCCTGGAAGCTATAACTCAGAATAAGGAGCCCATCAGCCTGGGAAATCAGAAAATATTCTGTCATCTCTTTCCTTATAGCCTAATGCCAGAACTATCCTTATTACTAACTATGGAAGATATAATAGAGACTTCTAGTTGCCTATAAAAATGCACATCTTTCATAGGTCAAAAATTTTAGCTAGGCATATGCACCTTATTCCTCAGACTCCTTTCTGAAATTTAAGCTAACCTTTTGTTGGCGGGCAGTTCCGATGATACCACCTGAGGTCAGTGCTGTGGCTGCAATTATCTGGAGATTCCATTTGGACTGAAGGTCCAAATTGAGTTTACTTATATGTCTGGCTGCTATTTGCAGTTTTCAGAGTCAGTCTCTGTGTTGTCCCTGTTCATGTGTTCTCTCAATATCCAACAGTCCATCCACATTGCCCCACACAAGCCTGGGTTATCCAAAGACCTCTCCAAAAGGATTTAGTAGAAAGTAATGCGTGCCAGCTCCTGGCGTCTATATCAAGATAACTGGCCTACTTTTCCATGAGTTCTTTCCATGGCCCACCTGGTAGAACCCAAACATAGTTGGGACTCAGCTTAAATCATGAAGATGATGCTTGGCCTGTGTGTGGTTCATCAATAACTCAAAAAAAAAAAAAGAAAGCCGGACATTTAAATTACTGTTAGAGTACATATCACCCACTGTCGTGGTCTGTTTAACTCAGAACAATTACATGGGAGGGACATAATTATTTCCTTTGTTCTTTAAGGTGCTGTATTGCTGAGTCTCCCTCCCCACCTCCTGGAAACAGCAGGTGGAGCACACATCCAGCATGAATCCCTATAGTAGCTAACATGAAGATGAGGCATGATACATTTCAATTTTTAGTGTCTGTAACCTAAAAATAAAACATAAAATAGACACAACCCAATTAACAGAATGAGAATAAGAAATATTTTTTATCCAAATGGCCCCACAAAAGTTGAGGGGTTTATAACAACAGTGAAAGGCCAGTAAAGTTATTTCTATGAGGGAAAACAGACGGGGGGGGGGGCGGTTAAGTCTTGGTCTTGATATAAACACCAATATCTCTGAATATTGAAATAGAAAAGAAAGCATAATGACAAGCTATACATCCATCTAATGACAAATGCATAATCACCATGCTACAACTAAAACCTTAACAAAACTATTGATCATTAAGTGAATCTTACCATTTTTTCTGCATTCAGTTGTATGTACTATGTGGGGAAAACAATTGCAGTTTGTAAGTTTTATAGGATACTTGAGGAGGAGTTAAGAGATAACATTTGAATATCCCATAAAACTTAGCTGCCTCCCCACCCCCGGGGGATAATTACCTGTGGTTATTGAGTAAACTTCACTAGAATTTTGAGTGGTTTGGGTAATAGTCTTCAAGCTGCTCCTAGAAGGTGGAAAATGGGGAAGAAGATCAGGAAATCCTTCCTTTCACATTGTTAGCAACTTCTCAATCATCTCCAGAGGCCAAATGCATTAAATCTAGTTCAACTGATCCATCAACTAGGATAAAATGTCCCAGAGAGAAGGGAAAGGAAAGGAAGCATGGAAAAAATGATGAGCAGGTGTCTTAATAATGAACTTAGAAACCCATTCATCTTGTTTGATGGTTTCTTGTTCAGTGCTGACCACTAACAGAGAGGAATCAAATTTTTCTCACTCTCCTAAAAGCCATTATGAAAATATTTTCTAATTTATTTTTTGTTCATTTAGAAGCAATTCCATGATTTTAAGCACCAGTTTTCTGACTCATGGTGTTTCCTATTAACTCTTCCCTGTTGTGCTTCTCATCTAATTATCTCACCCTGTCACCTATGTTCCAGTTTCTAATTTTGTTTTCACACCTCACTGGATACCCAAGAGTTTCTGGCAGTAGAAGAGTTGGGATTGCACTAAAAGTGTCCTAAAACAGGAAGGGATTCATAACCTCTGAAGTTCAACCAACTCATTCTACAGATAACAAAGCTAAGTCTGAAAGAGAGGGAGATTCTAATATAACATCATGGAATAGATGTGGCTGAGGAAGGACCTGTAGTTAACAGGGATAAACAGATTATTAGGAGGGTGATGGTATCACCATGTGTCCTCCACTGGCCTTTCCTTACCTGGCCTTTTTTCCTTGGCAGCATAGCCATGAGTATAATGTATGGCAAAGATATCTCAAATATGAATATTAGAGAGAAACAAACTCCTTCAGGTCTACTTTGAAGAAAAGTTTTGGTTTTTACTTTTCAATATGTTGAAGTGATTAGAAGATTATGGCTATGATTTAAAATGGAGGCCTAACTGTCCTATGAATGACTTCAATTGTTACTTATTTTTACCTAACCAAAGCCTTTCTTTTTACAGAACCTCTTCTCCAGTGGGGTCGCCTCAAACTATTCTGGAACTGTTTCTCCTTTCCTTTAATTTCTAGGAGAGAGGGAACATTTATTACTCAGGTGACAATGAAATAAGAATATTGCCTGCCTCTGGATGATTCTTCAGTGTCTCCTATGATTCTTCCAAGACTTTTGTATCAATAGATAGTATATTTCTTTGAGTCAGAAGCCACGTCGTATATATACTATTGACTTCCCTATAACTCATGAGTCGAGTAAACGTACATTAATTGAGTTCTTCTAATGCTCCACTCACTATGTCAAGTATTCCATAGGTAAAATTTCATTTAATCCTTAGGAAAACCCTTTGAGGTGGGGCTTATTACCCCAGCGTCACTTAGAAGGAACACTAAAGCACAAAGGCTAGCTAAAGGAAGTTCTCTAAGAACTAAAATTTAGTAAACAGCAGATTAACCAAGCACATTTGTCCCCTGACAGTGCCATTTTCATTAAATAGTGTTGGTTGTTCTTACTACTTGAACTAAAGTAGAAATTTAATGAACTCCTGACTATAATAATATTTATTATTCTTAGAAATTAGAATATGTAAGAATATGTGTATGACATATATTAATGTGTGTATGTCTTTGTGTATTTATGACTCTGAATCATGTGTATGCATGATTTCAAATTTTAAAGAAGACTTGCTTCTGCCTTACTGTTTATTCAATTATTCAAATACTAATTATGATTGTCAGCATGACTGGAGTCTAAGTCTGCATTTTGTAATTAATTTATATATTGCAAGAGAAGAATATACTCAGCCAAGGATACTATGCATTGCCCAAGAATTGTTTGCAAGGCATGATTCAACACAGGGTCTATAACATAGACACTATATTTGGCCCATGACCCTCTAGCACAATGTTCTGCAGGTCCAGTTGGGGATGATATGTTTCATTGGCAGGCCACAATTATGGGCCATAATGACTGGCCATATCAAGGCACTGTGTTCTTTTTGACAATTCATTTTTCAGACTATCCCTTTGAACCATCTAAGGTTGTATTTACCACAAGAATTTATCATCCAAATATTAACAGTAATGTCAGCATTTGCCTCGATATTCTAAGACCACACTGATCTCCTGCATTAACTACTTCTAAAATTCTCTTATCTATTTGTTCTCTGATGTGGGATCCAAACGCAGATGACCCCCTAGTGACAGAGACTGCATGGGTCTATACAACAGGCAGAAATAAGTACAACAGAATATCTCTGGAATGGACTCAGAAGTATGTCGTGTGAGGCTACCTTAAAGTCAGAATAACCTGCATTATAGCTGGAAATAAACTTTAAGTTACTGTTAAAAATGTCAGGCCTTCAGCAATTCTAAACAAGAATAGTATGCAAGGCATGATTCCACACAGAGTCTATAACAGACACTATATTTGGAAAAATGTTCTTAAATGAGATGATGACCATTTAAACAGAAAATATTTTAACCATGAAAATATATCGGATGAATGTGAGAAGTAACTCTCACAGAAATATTTTTCTTTCAGCGGAAAATGTTGACTGATTATTCTCTGTAAACAGGCAACAAAAATGAAGCTTGCAAAAAGAAATGGATCTCCCCAACAGAATTATTTTAAAACCCTCACCATTTGTGCACCCATTTAATGCACGTATTCAAAAATGTTCAAGCGTATTCATCAATTAATCATAAAAGCTGTAATATTTTATGGGCAACTTTATTTAACTATAACATGTTTCGCACTTGCAAATTGGAATGTTAAAGACACACAGTCTTAGTGGTCTTATTCTGGGAGGAGAAATAAAGTAAATTAGATCATTCACAGTAGGGGCTTGGAGGTTTTAACATGCGAGGCGGAGCTTAGTTTAATCAGATACTGTACAACATCAAACCTTTATGAAGAGAATAGAAGTCAAATCTATCAATCCCTGGACAATGACTTCCCTCAAGCAAATTTTTAAAACCAGTTCCCATGATCACAGATGATCCTATTTCATAGTTAATTTAGTGAGGATAAAAACTAGGAATATTGGATTTGAGCATGAGTGAAATAAACACTATCATTCTTTAGCAGCAGCATTTGAGGGGATATGTAGAGAAAGCATTGCAAATTACATACCTCTTCTTATCTAATATCACTGCCACAGATTATCTAGGATTTATAAATAGCAACTTGATCTGTAATGTATGGTAGTTTCTTCAAATTACATTAATGACAATGTTTTGTTTGTATATATCAATTTCTCATGTATGCATATTATGCATGTACATTATTACATGTATATATTCAATTAATATTTAATGTCAATTACTTGAAAATGTATTATATAACAATGCTTTCTTTATTAAAAGGGACTACCCCCCCCCAATCCATTGCAAATATTTTAGGAATTTGTTTATTATTAGATGCCCTGTGAGTAACAGGCAGGCACCAGACCTAAAGGATTCAACTGTAAGTCCCTTTGAATGGTGGGCTTTCTGTCAAAAATCAGAACCTGCGAGAGCTGGGAGCTTAAAGGGGGGACGTCAGAAAACTAATATGCAAGCAGCTAGAGAGGGTGGGTTTGAAGAAGTGACATCTCAAGACTCATTGATTTGAATGGTATTTCTATTGTTCATTTTGCTACTTTGCAAGCCTAACAGTAGGTTCAATTAGAAGTGCCTTCTTACACATACCCTTAACCTCCTCTAGTTGGATGTCTTCCATTCCAAAAATGTTAATATGCCCCATGTTCCAATGCACCGACCTCTGCACCCATCTTACATGAAGTATTTATTCACTAGTCATCATTCAGTGCATCTCTGCTACGTCTGAAGCAGTCCGTGCTGCAAGCGGGACATGTGGACAAGTCCAGTGGAGACCCAGCCTCTGTATCACAGCCTGGTGCACAGCCTGGCACTTGTTCAAGTCAAACAAAGGGACAGGGGCACCGATGCTGAGGAAAACATAGAAGGAGCATCTTCCCTAGGCTCTGGGGGTTTGTGGAGGGCTGTGTCTAATAGAAATCTTCTTAGCCACTATCGTATTGTTTTAGTTTCAGTATGCACCACACACAGAAGTGAAATTCACTGGATAGTCATAATTACTCTTAACCTTTTGCTCATTTTCAATGTTGGTTTATTAACTCTTAGACCTCTCTCTTCTCTCTCTTTTTCCCTCCCTCCATCTCTCTCTCTCTCTCTCTCTCTCTCTCTCTCTCTCTCTCTCTCTCTCTCTCTCTCTCTCTCTTTCATGTTTCTCTCTCATATAGAAGTTTCTCTCTCTCTCTTTCTCCCTCTCTCCCTCCCTCCCTCTCTGCCTGTCTCTTTCTCTTCCTTTTTCTCTTTTTAAACCAGAGACTTAAAGATAAACTATAACTTCGAAGTCTAGATACTCACTGCTACTAATGCGGACACACAACCATCAAAGTAATGTGCTGCACCTGATTCATGAGGTACAAGCAACACACTGAGTGTGAATAAAAAAGATGTAAATGTCACATAAGATGTTTTTTTTTAAAAAAATATATATATATAGTACATCATAGGGAATATAGTCAATAATATTGTAATAACTATGTATGGTGTCAGGTGGGTACTGGACATATTGGGGCTCACTTTGTGAAATGTATGGTTATCTGGCCACTATGCTTTACCCCTGAAACTCACACAGAATAATGCTGACTATAAAGTGTAATTGAAAAGAAAATTTAAAAAGAGATGGGGTTTATGTTCCTTCCCCTTGAATACAGCTTCCACCTAGGCATTTTGAGGTTGTCACCCTTGGAATCCAGCTACCATGCTGTAAGAAAACCCAGCAGCCACGGGAGATGCCATGTGGAGGTTCTCCGGCTGATAGCTCAGCTAAGATCTTAGCCAATAGCCAGTATCAATAACCAAGCATGTGAATGAAGACGCTTCCAGGTGATTCCAGCCCCTGGCCTTTGAGTCTTCTGGTCAGGCCCTGGCATTGTGGAGGACAAACAGGCTATCTCTGCCAAGCCCAGTTCTAAATAGTGAGGGACAATGAAATGATTATTGCTGTGGAAGGCACTATATTTTGGGCTAATTATACTGTAGTAGTTATTGGAATAGACTCCAACAGTTGTCAATCCTAATGGTGTCTTTGTGGTAGTCATTCTCCCGATTTGTCTTTAGCATTTACCTGGGCCTTTCCCTTTCCCTCAAGTTCCTCTCTTCAATGACAAGAAGTGACGAAGAAGACATGACTAAATGCAAAATGGGATCATGGTTTGGACCCTGGGGAAGAAAAAGGGACATTATTGGAAAAGCTGGCGAACTTTGAGTGAAATCTGTAATTTAGCTAATGATATTGTACCAATGTTAATTTTTGATTTTGATAAGTGTACTATAGTCATGTAAGTCATAATTATGAAAAACTGGGTGAAGGGAATATGAGTATGCTGCGTTATTTTGTGCAACTTTTCAGTAAGTCTAACATTATTTTAAAATAGAAATTAAATGATAATAAGAACAGCACACAAAATGACAATATGTATAAAAAAACAAAAAAAATATATATATAGCATATCGATGTTCAATGGACACCAATTCTTATGCTCTTCTCCCTTAAAAAAACAAACAAACTGCTGTTTTGAAAAACAATGGCATAGATACAGATAATTTTACCAACTGGCCTGATATAACCCAGTTGGTTTGTAACAATGTCTGACCCAAATGTGTGGATTTGGCATTACTTCATAATCATGAGAATATGCTGTTTTCCTGTGCTTGTGGTTATAATTTTAGTATATACTTCCATTATCAAGGTGAGCAAAGGTTGCAACATCACTTTAAATAAAAGTGAATAGCACAGATTTCTCAAATTGTTTCCTGACAATTGTCTTCTTTAAAAATAATTCCAAGTGATACGTTTTTGGCCCACGTGAGGCTAGTCCATCACTGAAATAATACTTGTGTGAGACATTTCTATGTTAAGCATTACCTGCTGTTCTGGAATAATTGATTAAAAAGGTAGCTGCTACCAAGAATCCCTGCACGCTATCCAAGTTTCTGGCTTATTCCAGCAGATGCTTTCATTTTTAAAGACTTATTTGGAAGGAAAGTGGAAGATACATTTTAACAGTAGATTTTTTTGAAGTCATAAAGTTATTTACAAGTTATTCTTATAATATATCCATGGACATTTCAGTCAAGCATAAATCAGCTCATTTTATCTTCTGGATGAATACTTCTGTTGCCAAAAGCTTAAGCGATGATATGATTTTTACACAGTGATCCATTTAAAGAAATAGTAAGAACTGGAAGTGTTATAATTAAGTAAAAGTAATACTTTCTGAATCCATATGCATCATGTATAATTATGTGTTTAAAGGTCTGACAATCTATAGGGCAGGAAATATTACACATGTGTGTCTTAAACATGTATGTGTGTCTTATTCTCTCCCATTACAGTGTTAACCTCTGTACTTCCAATAAATCAGTTTTAAGTGGACTCTTTGGCCTTGTTTGATTATTGAGAATACTGAATTATATACTTTAAATGGGAGAATTGTATAATATGAATTACATCTCAATTAAGCTGTTTAACATAAAAGCTAAAGAAATAATTTACATAATAGCTAACTACTAAAGCAAGATAGAGGTTGATTAAGCTATGGCAACACAGGGGAAAACGAAAGTTAAGAAATTCAGTGTAAAAGACCATAGGAATTAATTCTTAGGGTAGCTACAAGTCTAATCCTTCACACTGGGAATTATTTTCAAACTCAAATAACTTTAAAGATTTATCCCAAATCAGTTTGGGCTTCGTTAGATGTTTCTAATGCTTCAGTTTTTATTTTAAGCTTAAATACTCCAGAACAGCTTTATGCATCCACTTGCATATTGCAACAAACCACAAAATCAAAGGTAATTTGAATGGCTAAAACATAGAGAAATAGGTAAATGATGGTGCAGGCACTCTACAGAGAGCTACAAGGCAATTTAAAACGTATCACTATTATGACACACAACACAGAAACTTTCTATTATTCTCTCAACAAACAGAGTCAAAAATTCAATATTCACTGTTGTTTTAACTAAAGGGTTAATAGGTATAATGGTTAATATTAAGTGCCAATTTTGTGTTTGAGGATGTACTAGAAAATGTAAAGATATTTTAAAATTAATCTCTATAAAACATTACATACCATAAATTTTAAGATGCATCATCGAATTAATAACAACTCAAAGATGGTGAGGGGAGGAAACTAAAGCCACATAACATGTTAAACTTATCCATCAATTATACAATTTATTTGTATTTACCCATGTAGTTTCCAGTACAAACATCATAACCACATTTTCCAAGGTTACTTAATCAAGCTCCCTTTTCCCGCAACCCCCGCAGTGAGGTTATTTCATAGATTTGTGCTATGGATTCAGTGGTGTCCCCCACTCCAAACTCATACAACAAACCCTTAAAGAAATATATATTGAGTTTTAGAGACTGAGGGAGGGGAGAGAGAGAGAGAGAGAAGAGAAACATCAATTGGTTACCTCCATGAGCTTCAACCCAGATTGACCCTGAAACCCAGGTTTGTGCTCTGACCAGGATTTGAACCTGCAGCCTTTTGGTGTATGGAACAATTCTCAACCAACCAAGACACCCGGCCAGGGTCTATATGTCTACTTTCATGGACTATATACTCTCTTGACTTCACATACACATCCTTGTTTGGTTAATTGTTTGTATGATATACTTTTCTATTGTATATCAGACACTATGTCTAAAAAAACAGTAGAGACTAAAACATTTTTAATTTAACCTGAGTAAAGGACACAGTCCATTATGACCCTTTTCTTCTAGGCTGCTCTTCTCAAGGGTGATGAAATCTAGCCTAAATTTAGATGCAGGCATTTTGTGTGGTGGTTTTAGTTGGATTCAGTCCACCCTTGGCTTCAGAGATTTTGAAGATAGGATCTCTAATGTCCCTTTAAGCAGGACACGAGATTTCAGCACTGGCAAGACTGGGTGTCTCTTTATGACAGCACAGTTACCAAGTTTCTGAAACAGGGACTTTATGTTTCATAGTCCACATGTTATCTTTGGGATACGGACAAGTGTTTCTTGTTTTGCCGCTCACTTTGTGTTACCTGGTGACCTATTATACGCTCAGATGTTGGAGGGACCCTGCAGTATCCTTGGAAAAGCGCCCGTGTCCCTCAGAAGGGTTTCCTTGAGTTCCACCACCATTGGTCCTAATATGTGGGTGGCTGGCGCCTTCCCTCTGGCTGAAGGCTCCTCGTGCCTCAGAGGAAGTCTCTATCATTTCTCTTTTCCTCTCGCGGACTTTGTAGTCCACCCTTGTGGACTCAGGGAAAGAGCTGATGGCTCTTTGCAAGCTTACTTCTCAGTTGGGGTTCATAGGACTCTAAACACTCAGGCCAGCACACATATGAGCATTCAAAGTTTGACAAAGCTGGCAATTTTCTCCCAACTGTTCCCTATGGGTGATTACTTTCCTCCTCCCAACATTCCACCAGAGGTGAAAGCAGCCCTACATTCCTTCTCTCCTAGGAAGTGCTCATCAGGTGATATCTAGGTCCTCCGCTCTCTGAATATTTTCCTTAAGAACAATGATTTTTGGAGCTTGATTATTAGACTTTCCCCCATGATAATGGTGAAAACAATGGGCCCTTATCATTTTTTTCCATCTTAATAAGAACTGTTGATGCAGTGCAAGACTTTGAATCTTTGTGTATGTGTTGCGAAGATGTTCTCTATGTAATGCACTGAATTGTCTTTCCTTTTGCTAAACTCTCACCCAAAAGGTGAGAGAGTAGAACTTGCCCTATATGTTCCACTTGACATTAGTAGATAGACAAGTTTGTTTTCCATTAAATTGAAGGGACACTAACTTACTAGTATATGTCTTATTTATAAGTCTGGAGCCTCTCTAGAAAGTCTCTTTCATTTCATTTTGTTTATTCCACAAAATAGAATTTCCATA
>NW_006295183.1:3592422-3596577 GCF_000327345.1 Myotis davidii | reverse complement strand
TGCGGGGGAGAGGAGAGACAAGAAAAAAAAGAAAAAATAAGCTTGAGATCATAATAAACCAAAGCCAAGGAAAGTGATTTTACTCTGGGAACCAGCAACATTTAATGAGAGTGAAGCAAACAACTGGGTGTTAGACAAATGGAGCATATAGGAGAAAATAAAAAATGAAACAACTTGATCAAAGAATAAAATATAGGGCTGTGATAAAAGAAAACAGCTTTATAAAGAAAGCAATACTTGATTTTCTGTACAGACCCTTAGAAGACAGAAAATACATTCAAAAACATAGTCAAGCTGTAGTAGTAGATCTATATTTTATGAATATGCATCTTACAATAAATATTCTGTTCTATTTCCTACAAATAGAAAATGGAGTCACTAATAAATAACCATGATTTAACTCCTTGTAAAGCAAGGCTCCAAAAGAAGAAAAAAATGATTATTTTGTTTTTATTTACAAAAAAAATTATTATAGCTACAAATAATATAGCTATAAGCTAATTTTAAGATAGACAAAAATTCACAGTAGTAATTGTGATGCAGATTCTGTATAATTGTAGTCTTAATGATTTCAAAACTTTTCAATTAATCCCCAAATTAGCCAATTTGAGAAATGTACTAAAACTCAGTATTTCTCCTAAGAGGGTTTTACAGACTTAGCTAATGGATATTACTGACAAAGCTTTATGCACGCTATGGCAATGTGAGGAGCAGGGTAGGGTTTTAGGAATCATTATGCATTTTTAATGATACCAAATTCTATGCCCAGATTAGCTTTGGTAAGCACTATACCATCTCTATGCTGTTTCTTATAAAGTGCTTTCTATGGACTTCACATTGATAATTTTCTTTCTAGGGAGCTAAAAACATTAGTACATAATCTCAGTTATCCTGTAAAACTATTCATTATGTAGCGAAATGATGTATCCTGGAAAATGGGAAAAATAGCTAGAGACACTTCCTTGTAAAATGGTATTCTCTGCATTTGGCTGATTCACTGTATATCTTTCTACTGAATCTCTGTGCTTTCTCATTGTGCAGAAACTACAAAGTACAAGTACAATTTAGAAATTAGTTAATGGCTTTAATTTTATACACACACACATATACATGTGTATGCATATATAATGTAATATACATGTATGTGCATATATAATGTATGCCTACTTTAAAATTAATATATGAAACTATATAACTATAATGTAATTATATACTCACCATTCTTATTATGTGCCCAACAGTATTCTTTGCTCTTTACATATATTACTTCATTAACTTTAACCACAGACTCTACATTTAGGTACCTTTACTCTGCCCATTTTTTTTTCTTTAAGAGAACTAAGACAGAATAGAGGAGCTAAATAAATTGCCCAAGGTCACACAGCTGTTCATGAGAGCATTGGGATTCAGACACTCATCACTTTATATAAGTCTAGTCTGTAAAATCTGCCACCTTTCCAACCATTGAAACATAAATGAAATGTCTGTATAGGAAAATACAATGTTACCCTTGTTGCTAACCTATTAGACAATTACTCTATTCATTTTCTTTAGCGCATACATACAACTATATTCAGAAATAAGGATAAGATATATGTATACCTGATAAGGGTTTAGGATTTAAGATAGAAGTCTAAAAGAGGGTGGGGGAATGCAAGAATTGCTATCAACTTCTTGAGAAAATGCTAGAATTGCACTAGGTTTCCAAGCTATGAGAGTGAATGAGAGGCTTTGGAAGGGTTGTGGGGATACCTTGTTCATCTTGCTCAGGATCTAGCATGGAACAGGTACTGAAGTGACATGTAAGTGGTAGTAGGAAAAGAAAGAAGATAGGGAGCAAATGGAGGATGGAAATGTGAAAGAAATGTGTTTTACCTGCCAGCTGCAGTGGCTCAGTTGGTTGAGTGTGGTCCTGTCCTGTGCACCAAAAGTTTGCAAGTTCTATTCCTGGTCAGGGCGTATACCTGGGTTGTGGGTTTGATCTCCAGTTCAGGAGCATATGGAAAGAAACCAATTTATGTTTCTCATCTCATTCTCATTCTCTCTCCCTCCCTCCCCACCTCCCTTTCTTTCTTTCTTTCTTTCTTTCTTTCTTTCTTTCTTTCTTTCTTTCTTTCTTTCTTTCTTTCTTTCTTTCTTTCTTTCTTTCTTTCCTTCTCTCTCTCTCTCTCTCTCTCTCTCTCTCTCTCTCTCTCTTTCTCATCCCAGCATGTCCTGTGTCCTGTGTCTTTCCAAACTGCAATTAAGATGTTGGTGGGCAGAGGTTGATATCTATAGTTCTTTTAAATCCCATTATATTCAATGGAATGCAATGCAGAAATTCATGCAGAGACCTTTTTTCCTAAAGAGAACATTTACAATGGTGTGCGTGTGTGTGTGTGTGTGTGTGTTTCACAGATGTCCAAAGGATCTTCTCTACAATTACTGATGTGGTATATTACTCTCAGCATTTAGATAAGAAAGGGGACCCTTGGGATAGTTAAATGGATTGCGGAAAGCCACATAGCTCCCTGCTGGACTTTGTACCTGGCCTTCTGGTTTTAAAACACATGATCTTTGTTAGGATGTAGAGTAAGCCTCATTATTCCCCTTGACTTAATAATAGATCATACAACCTTGGTTTTTAAAAGTCTTACTGTTTACCAAACTTGGGTCTGATGTTTTAAATAGTTTTGTTTTCAAGAAAACTTATAATCTCTAACCCTTTCTATACTCACTGGCGATATCTGAATTTCACAAACCAATACAGTTAATCTCTCTATGAAAATCCCTTATGATGTGTTGTCACAATTTCTTCCCACTCACAGTATCAGTTCAAACAGCTTTTCAGAGATAACTGCAAGTCGGAGGAAAGCCTGAGTCCTTTATGGCTAATCCTTCACTTGGCCCCACCATTCACTCTATTTTTAGCCTCCTTCAGTTCAAATGGCTGTCTCCCTCTGACATCTACAGTGGCTTCCAGCTGCCTCCCAAGGGACCCTGAGGGGAAATTGGAAGTGAATACAGGATTTGAGTGAGTTTTCTCAAAGTCCTCCTAGATATAAAGCATCTACTTTACATTTTAGTCTAGTGCTATGCACTGACTTTGGTGGTAGTAAAACAACCATTGTACATCCTTTCTATTCTCTGTAGAGGTGTACAACCTCAAGTGTTTGGTCACGAATGGTTTTATATGCAAGGTCTATTTTCAGGGAAAGGCAGTTTGAACTGGAAATTGAACATTTGCTGCATCAGATACTCTTTCATTTTGCACTCATTCCTTCAATTCCTATTTTACATATATCACTCATACAACAAAGATAAAATGAACTCTCATAGAGTAGATGTTAGAATATGGGAATTATATGAAAAGTAGCCTCTAATTTTAAAGACATGTGATCTCAGGGAGAGAACTCTGAGAAGCAAATCTTCAAAGAGCTTTAGTGTTCACAGGGTCACTTCATCTCTGTTTTTTATTAGTATCACCTAATGTCTGGGACTTATTCTTCCCTCTTCAGTCCATAGTCTTAAACATTCTACTGTATTTTCTCAAGAGTTTATTGGTAAGTATTTAATGTTCTATACCAGGAACTAAATGCTATTATTTTTAGTTATTGCTATAGCAAGTGGGCATACATTACATTGGGTAAACTGTCATTTGAGAGTATGGAAGAACATTGTTGATTTTATACTAATTTTGTTACCAACTCTGTTATTGGGCTCACTAATTATGTTTGCCTGTTTTTTTAAGCTGCTTCTGTTTGAGTTTCCCAGGTGAAACATCTTATAATTGAAAAATTGTACTCTTTATTTTCAAATTTTATTAAATTTATTGGAGTGACATTGCATAATAAAATGACAGAGGTTTCAAGTGAAAAATTCCATAATGCATCATCTGTATAATGCATTGTTTGTTCACCATTATACTCTTAACTTCCAAAAAATACCTATTGTTTTGTTATTTTTTTCTGTTGAAGATCACTTTAAAAATGCAATTCAAAAGTAATGATGCTATTATCCACTCTCAAAATTATTTTTAGCATTAATGAGAATACTTTTAAACTAGTGTTTTACCATTACTAATAATGCTTTTTTACATCTTTTTCTAATATCCATTTTTACTGTTTTAAGGACAACTTTCATAATCACTACTTTATTAATAGTTTCTAGTATATA